>NC_136600.1:24727234-24822234 GCF_910589615.1 Taurulus bubalis
GTGTCTGTGCTGTATTGACCGAAAAACTGATCTCTCCTCCTCACGGCGCCGTGGTAGACGTGCCTACATGTCCCAGGATGCAACACGTTCACTGCATTACACAAGTGCTCTCAGCTTCTTGTCAAAAATGTAGGCAAATACTTTTTTGAATCCAAGTTTCTCTTTCTTACTGAACTAAGACAGACTTGATCACCATGTTAGCTCATCATAAAACACACGTCACTCGAGTGAGACCTGAAAATACGCCGTCGAGGTGAGGTTGAACGTCTGAATTTTCCCTTTTTTAATATAGAACCGTATCTGCAATACCTTTTAATCAATACAACGGAGCTGTTCTTTCATCCGCTTTGTCTCAGGATGTCTCACCGTTCGTGCTGATCCACGTTAATTTAGGCTGGAATAAGAGATGCAGATACTTGTTTCCTATTTTCTTTTCATACCCAACTCTCTCCTGCTGTTCCCCAGGGGAAGGCGGCCCACCCGACACGACGTTCATTGAAGACGCGGTCCTCGAACTACTAAAGACTCGCCGCATCCTGAAGTGCTCTTATCCTTACGGGTTCTTTCTGGAGCCCAAAAGCACAAAGAAGGAGATCTACGAGCTCATGCAGGTTTCAGTCCTACTTACTCAGAAGAGAAAAGACAAATGATCACAGCAGCCGGTGTTATGTGAAGCCATTAGAGATTTGGGACTGAAGCTTTCTCCCACATGATCGTCACAATCTGCCCCAGTTACACCTGCCCATCTCCGCTTTTAGTTAAAGATCTGGGGTTATATAATTTATGACGGCTGGTGAAGACGAGGAAAGTACCTTTTCCTGCCAGGTCTTTAATACGGTGGTGTTTTAAATGCTGCAAAATGAATGAGCAAGGCACACTTTACAGTCCTGTCTCTTAAAGGCTTGTAGAATAAATACATTTTTAAAGATGCATACAGTCACTTTCTCCTTTATGAAGACAGATTAGAAAGTTAAACCATTTCTCCTTCAAGGAAAATGATGGAGGACATAATACAGATTTTAAATAGACCACATTTTCAAAATACATATTGGGCGTTAATGGAAAACACATTGTATTAATAATGTAATTAATATAACATGATTTTTGTTTGCATTTGTTGAATATGCTTTGGATTGAACAATATAAAATATGTTAGCTAATATCAGTGAATCAGATACATTAACAGAGCAGATCATAATTATTTTTCATATTTCTACATGTCACACCAGATTTTTCTTGACATTTTTAGGTTAAATGTGACAACGATTTTGATCTGGTTTGCTCTATATCAGTTTCTTCTACAGGTGCAATATATTAAAAGGACATTTTGTAAGCATTATCATTCTTAAATGTGTAAATCTAACCTTTAACAACAAAAAAACAGCTTTTTTTATCAACTTTGCACTTGGAAAATGTTGTTATGGGAACATAAAATCACATGACCTGTCACATGACCCACCAATATGCTCAGTAGGTGCCACATAGGGACTCCATGAGTTAAAATCACAAGGATAAAGCTGTACAAGGATCATTTAAAGGACGTGTGACACCCGTGTCCCCGTGGGTCCTCATGGGTTTAAACTTGAAATTGCGTATTCACGCACTGCTAAATTCACCTCCTTCTCCAAAAAAACCCAGCCGGCTCTCTTCCTGCCCTCAGACGGACCTGGAGATGGTGACGGAGGATCTGGCCCAGAAGGTCAACCGGCCGTATCTCAGGACGCCGCGCCACAAAATCATCCGTGCGGCTTGTCTCGTGCAGCAGAAGCGGCAGGAGTTCCTGGCCTCGGTCGCCAGGGGAGTGGCGCCCAACGACTCCCCTGACGTGCCCAGACGCAGGTAGACTGCAGACCTGCAGCTCAATACCAGAGTCTCGTCGTTGCAATGAAAAACAGGCCGTGTCAAATAATCAAAAGGGACTAATTAGCTATGACGATTCAGCAATTAATCACGTTGTGACTGAATCTTTCCTCTTGTCTCCATCCTCTCTTGCAGTTTCGCCGGCGGAACGTGGGACTGGGAGTATTTAGGCTTTGCATCACCTGAGGTAACGGACCCCGTCTTCTTTCCTTTGCAGTTGCAATGTCCTCTGAGAGCCTGACCCTCAAACGCATATTTTTCCCCATTTTGATATCTTATTTTTCCGATAACATACCTGAAAAGAAACCGAGCACTGCCCCTTAGGATGAATAATACAACAGTTTTTAATCATGCACGATGAAATCAACCCTCAATAGAATGCTGTAAAATAAACATCAAATGCATTTAAATCTAATGAAGACTTTCATCGGACGCCAAATAAGTGGATTAATCCCAACAGGAGAAGCTGTAATCAGGAATCACGTCTGAGGCGGAAAGCGACACCTTCATGTGCGCCACTTCTGTTAATACCACACTTAATCAGGTTTAATTAATTGCAAACAATCGTGATAACAATGTAATCAAATGACGCAGCCCCTACATTGTGTATATGTATACTTATACCTTTTTATAATACCGCCCGGCTTAACTTTGGATGTGCAACAGCGCCGGCGACCCCCAAAAAAGATCAAGCGTGCTATTCGGCCAGATGGCGCCGCGTTCCCCTGTGCAGCCGGAGGGAATGATTGAAAGAGCAGCACTCTGGCAAACGCCTCAGCAGGTTGCTCCCGATCATTGCGCATTAGCAACGGGCGCTTGTAGTTAACTTTTACGCTCGTAAAACCGTCAACCCCCGTAATGGTTTGATTACTGACCCGCCTGCTTGCGCTCGATGACGACGCGCTGGAGATTTTCCCCACCGAGCTTCTATTATCGTTCCGTTTCCAGACTGTGGCCGGTGTTTTTTTTTTTTTTTAAACGCACCGGCTTCTCATCCGGAACGCAGCCGCCCGGCTAAACGGCTCTCCTTCGGCTCCTGAAAGCACGACACAAATATGCAAATCTCACATCGAACCCTAAGCCTCTCAGGTTACCGCGGCACAAAGCGGGCGTCGCCGCACCGGCCGGGGAAACTAATGACGAGATCGGTCTCGCCGGCCTGTTTTGATAAATGCATTTGGAGAAGCATCCTCTGCCTGCTCAGCACCGTGCAGCGAGGCTTTGTAAAGCTTCGGTTTACTCCAGGATTACTGGGTAAATGGTCACTGCCGGGCAGCTATTTAGTTATTTACCTGGACCCGGTGTGTGGAGCCGTTTTATAGACTAAAAGCACCAAAAACAAGACTCACAGATGCCAAGGATGTCGGGGAAAAAGGCTTTTTTTTATTCATTATTTAGCAGTCTACGCATAAAATGTTCAATTATCTTGACAAGGTAACATGATCCTGCGACATAAAGCCTCGCTTTGAAGAAGATTTTGATCCTCTCAGCTGTAAGACATGAATGGACGCTTATGAACATCGAACAAAAAGTTCAGAAATGTGTGTTTGGTAGATTATTTCTCTATTCTAACGATGCTTCTCATCATTAAATGTTATACCGTTGGAAAGCCTGTTCATTTCTCTTTCAAAAGGCGCCCTGTTTGTGAGGAACGTGCATCGGTGGGATGAGAAGAAGCATCGTTACAACGATAGAGAAATAATCTACCAAACACACATTTACAAACCTTTTGTTCGATGTTTATTTTGCCACACGGTGAAGTAACTATGAATACCATTTTGTTTAGTTTGCTGACTATCACACCTTTTTAAATATGGAACCTATCTATTCCTTTACTGCACAAGAACAGAATAAATATCAATATAAATCTCATCTCTCTTCTAAAGGAGGACAAAGGAACAGGATTTAAATGACAAACAAATTATTTTTGGGCACTTGTTCACAGTGAATTTTGCCACCAGATGCTGAACACTAAGCCACTTTAAAAAAAAAAAAAAGAGGGTTTTATTTTCGTCCCCTAATTAAGAGCTTCTGCCTCTCCGCTGCAGCGTTAATGGGAACACAGTAATAATCAGGCCTGATGGCTACAGATGGTCCGCTGCAGGCTTCCCAACGCCTTCACACCGCGCTGGAAACACGGAAGACCATGTTTGGGTTAAATATGTGTTAAATATATATTTTGGATTCATATGAATGTGACTTTTGCGGGTGATTGTTTCCCGCGGGACCGATGTGCAGAGTCAGCGTACGCAACCTTTTCCTGTCGGTCCAACAGCCAAAGGAAACAGATCCTGGGTCAGCGGCGGCGCTTACATTCAGTGTGTAATGACCAGCACGAGTACCATCTGGGTGAAGCAGAAGCCCGAAATATTATTTTAAAAATAACTCAAGCTTGGAAGGGAAACTAATATTTCAATGTAATATATGCCAAAATGAGATAGCTACCTGTAAAACTTGGCTTCAACGGTCATCTTTTATGTTTTGCAGGATTCATCTCCAGCACCATCAACTTTTTTTAAATGAACACAAGGAACCGTCACACGCGCATAAACATCCTATAATTAGAAATGCATGCTTATGCGCACACGCCTATTACTCTAGTGCTTTAAAAAAGAGTATAGTTTAGTTTGCTTTGAGGCTAGTTACAGGTGGGATTTTACATTATTCTACGCAATAAATAACTGAACCTGGATAAAATACGTATTATTTTGAATTCATTCTGATTAGAAAAGTAAATGAATACTTCACTTTTGGCTTTTTGTTGACATCCCTCCTGGTAGCGTCTGAGATTATTTGGGCAAACACACAAAGCGTTCTCAGACATCTGAACCTCGGTACTCCCTTCCAGTGAGCGATCCGCCTCTGAAGGAGTCTAATGATCCAAGGCTTCGGTTTGAAGATGAAAGGCTTTGAATGATCTCGGTGCGGATCTTTCCTCCTGGAACAGAACACTCGGGCCGCGTTTGAAGCCGACTGCATCGCTGCTCGTTACGGTTTACAAATTCACCTTTTTAGATGTTTTAGAACGGGGAAAAAAATAAAAAATCCGAGGTAAGAATCAAAGAAAAAGTTCCGGATCAGCAAAATACATGGAAACCTTTTTTCTCTCTGGCGACGTGTTGGTGGTGAGTGGAGCACATTGTGACGGGTCACTTTCTGCGGTTGTGGTTTTAAGGAGTACGCAGAGTTCCAGTACAGACGGAGACACCGGCAGCGGAGGAGGGGGGACATGTCCAGTCTCCGTAGCAACACACCCGACCCCGACGACTCCGGCGACAGCATCTTAGGTACTGCAGGACACACAGGACCCTTAGAATAACACACTACACACTATTTAGCATTAGTAAACACACAACCGATGCTAGCTCCCCGCTGTAGCAAGCTAGCGCTGCTGCTAGCTCCCCGCTGCTGATGCTCCTGGCCGCGTCCCCTCTGCCCGAGTCGGGCATCGAGCCGGGGCTGGTCCCGCTACCTTCGGTGATTGTCGAGGAACTAGCGGGGAGTTAGCGGAGAGCTAGCAAGAGCTAGCGGGAAACTAGCAGCAGCGCTAGCTGGCTACAGCGGGGAACTAGCGGGGAAACCCACCGAACGTAGTAGCGGCTTGTAACCCGACTTTTACGGTAAATACATGTATGAATAAATGACATTTAAATATTTATTATATCATTTACTAACACTTTATAAATTATCTATAATTCCTTAATACTTAATGTATAAATGAGGAATCATCATTTATTTTTAAGTATGAAAACCCAATAATCAAGAATCAAACATTCATAACTGTTTATGAGTTGCATACTAATGAGTGTTCATGTTGGAATAATGCTTTATAAATGATGATTTAAGGGTTTACTCATGCTTTACTAATGTTAAATAGTGTGTATTATTATTATTATTATTATTATTATTATAATAAAGTGCTACCGACACGTTCTTAGTGTTCTCAGACTTTTGTCACCGTTGGTTATTTGCAAAGTCAGGAAATAAGGGTGAAGTACATAAAAAACAGTGCAATTGCCAGGTTTTCTAATCTATGATTAAATAATGTGTACAACAAATTAAAAGACATTGATCCAGTAATCCTCCTCCCTCAGTTTTCAATGCGGATTTGTAAGGAACCCAATGAGGGCTCTGGCCCAAACTTTGGAAATCACAACTCCTGAAGGTGAACAAGCCAATATTCCTGTCCGTGACGGCGCTGCGTTGCTCTTGGCGCAGAGGAAGGAAACAAAGGCAGAGTTTGCACTTTTGAAGCCAGCTAAAAGGATTTTGTCGCGTCAGAAAGAATAATTGATTTCAGATGCAGATACTAAATTAGTGAATTTCCTGTGAAAATGCTGAGGGGCACAAGTTGCTTCCCATCATTTTGCAGTGTTTCCTGAAAAGTGGAAATTAGCAGTGGGTTAAATGATCATCATTCAGTTTAACGACCGTCCGGTTTGTCCGTTTCTTTTTCTACAAAGACGCTCAGGAGCTCGGAGGTGGACGCAGACATCATCTGATGGTGAGCGCACGGCTGACATCTTCGTCTCCGCTGGAGGCTTTTCATCCTTTGAAGTCTTCCAGACGACGTGAAGGGTTTACGCCGTCAATCGAGCCGGATTGGTTTCTGAAGGGCTACTTTTCCCCTCACTGTGGCACGATAATGCTGAGGTCTGGGGTTTAACGGCAGATTAAATGAATGAAAACGATGTACAAAAGAAGTCAAACTCACCTACGCTTAAGACGTGTTGGGCAACATGTTCTCTTTATCACAATGAACACACACATTTACTTGATAGTGCACATAGTCTGCAACAAAAATACACAATATCACCAGCCCTATATTATCCCATTGTGGAGTTAGAAACGGTAAAGCCTCAGAAACACAGGCAGCAGCTTAAAAGATAAAAAACGACTGGCTCTTGTCTGTAGATTGTAGACGGCGTGTTCCCACCTGCAGGTCTCACCTGCTGCTGCTTTCACTTCCTGCTAGTTGGTGCCGGTTGGAAACCGCTGCTGCTTTTGGAAGTGGTTGATTCTGGTTCTGGTTCGGCATCTCTCACACCGTCTCCTGGATTTTCTCGCAGGCTCTGGGCTCTTTGGACGACGACGACCCGAACATTCTCCTGGCCATCCAGCTGTCGCTCCAGGACTCGGCGATGGCGGAGATCGAGTCCAACCACGACGTCTTCGCCCACGACGCCTCGCTCGGCGCCATCGGCACCTCGCTGCCTTCTCGGCTGGAGCAGAGCGCCGCCGCGGGGTTAGAGGTCCTCTCCAGAGCTTCTGTGAGCAGCTCAGAACGGCTGGATCTGGGGGATAACTTGGCCAGACTCGGCAACATCAACATCGACATGGCCGGCGATTCCGACAGTCGCCACCGGGCCTACACGGATTCGGCGCCGGTCCCGGTGGCTGCTCCGGGAGGCGGCGGCTCGTCGACGGGCCTCTTCTCGTCCTCCAGCGACACGTTGGACTCCACCACGTGCGGCAGCCGCGACCCGTCCACGCCCTCGGCGGCGAACGGCAACCTGCTGGGCAACATCATGGCCTGGTTCCACGACGCCAATCCTCAAGGCGTCGCCCTGCTCCCCTCCACCTCCTCCTCCGACACCGACTCCAACCTCGGCGCGCTCCACTCCGACGGCGACGGCGTCCTGCCCGAGAGCGGGAAACCACAGGAAGCGCCGGCGGGTTTCTTCTCTCCGAGCGACGCGGAGGAGGAGAAGGAGCGCGCCGTCGCCCAGAGGCCGACGCAGCTGGACCTCGCGGGGCCGGACGCCCTGGACCGAGGCTCCAAGGGCCGCCGGGTCGACACGCCGCAGTGCGACTCTGGGTCCGACCGGCTGGCCAGCAGCAGCTCCTCCGAGTGGGAGGACCAGGTGCACCTGGTGTGAACCGATTGGCTGAGGCCAAAAAAAGGGATATTCAGGTGGAATGTACACAGAATGAAGAATGTTGTTCGTACTTGGTTGGAAAGCAGAGGAAGAAGTGTTAGAAGTCAGATCGCTTTCCGGTGTCGTCGGCCCCAACAATCAGAAACCCTCCTGAGAAACAAGCGCTTATGAAGGAGACATTACAATTGATAACATCTGTCAAGGATATACAGAGTAGAAAGTAGCTTTTTTTCCCTTCTGAAATCAGTTTTATAGGAGATAAAGATACTTTAGCGTAGTGCAGGTGTTATTATTGTTTCTTCCACTGGAGTAAAAGCCTACTGTATGTGTCTGAATCAGGTCTGAGGAGGTTTTATAACAGATAATATCTCGCCTACTTCCTAGGTGCCAAACGCTGACGAGCAAAAAGTTTGCAGTCGTCACCGAGCGGATCCTTCAAACTGTGCCTGCTTCTACGATCTCAACCACGCGGACGTCTCCAGCCATATTTGTATTTGAGATGGTCGGCTGTGTGATGTTTTCAGCTCTTCGCGATTTAAAAGATATACAGTGTAGATCTGTAGTTTAACACCATAATGGTTGTGTGCTTTTTTTTTTTCTTCTTTATTGTGTGAAAGATTCACACAAAACTATTTAGATTCAGCCGCCAAAAACAAAAAAAGTTGGAGGCCTCAAACGTGTGTGTGCGTGTGTGTGTGTGTGTGTGCGTGTGCGCGTGTGTGTGTGTGTCAAACACACGAGGGTCCATGTCTTTGTGAATCGGTTCTCTACTAGAGATTCAGTGCCTTTTACGTCCATCGTTGTTGTTTTATTTTCCCCCTCACACATTTTCTGAGTGCTAATTACACAGTATTACAGTGTAAACACCTTTTACCTTAAAGTTATTTCTCTCACATTAAGTTCATAGTGCGCAAACCCTGAGATCTTGATTATTATTTGTATTCTCTCATCAGAATATGTGTAGCATGAGGCTTTTTTCTGAATGAATAACACTGATTTTATATTATTTGGTATAAAAGGTAACGTCATACCTTCAAATCATGTTCCCAAATATTTTTGAAAAACAAAATTTTGTTGCTCTCACTAGAAACTAAAACCACTGTATTGACCTACTGTATGTGTATAATTTATCTTACCTAAAGACACTAAAACGGAGCACAGTTGCAATATAAAGTCGATATAATCCATTAAAGATACGGCACATTGATCAGTGTTTACCTTTAAGACGTGTTTGTGTACAGACTAACGTCTCACTGAAGGAACGGCCTTTTATCTCGTAGAGAGACGCATTAAATCTAAAGATAGTCGTGAGGAAGTTTCCATATGTTAGAGGAGCTAACGTTTACTGGACGTGGCTTTTCCCAACAGGATGCATGAAGCGGGCTTTTACGAGTTTAAATGGAATTTGTATTTCACGTCTAATGTTCAGGTGATTTTATTTTAGAACATTTTGTAACTCACTGAGATTTTCTATTGTAAAGCAACTAATCCTTGAAATGCTATTTGCACTTTCATAGTCTATACTTGATACATTCCCTCTTTATATGAAACATGTTTGATGTGTGATGCCAATAAAATGTGGTGAGTTTTCATTTGTGTGTCTTTTTTTACGTGTCGTTGAAATACCTGCAGTTTTAGAAAGAAATACATGTAATAAAAATAAAGAAATCACAGCACCCAGCTGGTTTTATGGCAGTGCTTAGACTTTAATGGAGTTATTTTGGTTTCCAAAAGTTTCACAACTCCAAAAGAATCACAGTTTGAGTCCGTTAAAATACTTTGTTTTATAATATTAATATACATTACAGTACTAACTGAATCGTATATCATCCCACACACCAATCAGGGTTCATACGGTCAAGAATAAAAGCTTTTTGGAAAAGTCATGGAAAATTTGTTCATGTCGTTCATTTACGCTGAGGTTGAAATAATGAATATGCTTTTTAAAGAAAGACGCTCAAAATATAAGCAGGCATACATACAGGCATCTATATACATGTTTATTCTTTTAATCAAACTATTGTCTCATTCATTTGTGTCATTTAAGGTTTACTGTATGCTTTGTTTTCTCATTGTTAGTTTAAATACTACATTTACTCACTTTTTACTGTTTACACCCAGATTTCACTAAATGTTTGTCATGGACATTTGGTTCAAAGTCATGGAAGTTTCATGGACATTTGGTTTAAAGTCATGGAAATGTGGGTTAAAGTCATGGGAATTTGGGTTAAAGTCATGGAAATGTGGATTAAAGTCATGGAAATGTGGATTAAAGTCATGGAAATTTCATGGACATTTGGTTCAAAGTCATGGAATTTTCTCGGACATTTGGTTTAAAGTCATGGAAATTTGGGTTAGTCATGGAAATGTGGGTTAAAGTCATGGGAATTTGGATTAAAGTCATGGAAATGTGGGTTAAAGTCATGGACATTTGGTTTAAAGTCATAGAAATTTGGGTTAAAGTCATGGAAATATGGATTAAAGTCATGGAAATATGGATTAAAGTCATGGAAATGTGGGTTAAAGTCATGGAAATGTGGGTTAAAGTCATGGAAATTTGGGTTAAAGTCATGGAAATATGGATTAAAGTCATGGAAATGTGGGTTAAAGTCATGGAAGTTTCATGGACATTTGGTTTAAAGTCATGGAAATTTGGGTTAGTCATGGAAATGTGGGTTAAAGTCATGGAAATATGGATTAAAGTCATGGAAATATGGATTAAAGTCATGGAAATGTGGGTTAAAGTCATGGGAATTTGGGTTAAAGTCATGGAAATGTGGGTTAAAGTCATGGAAATATGGATTAAAGTCATGGAAATGTGGGTTAAAGTCATGGAAATGTGGGTTAAAGTCATGGAAATATGGATTAAAGTCATGGAAATGTGGGTTAAAGTCATGGAAATGTGGGTTAAAGTCATGGAAATTTGGGTTAAAGTCATGGAAATATGGGTTAAAGTCATGGAAATGTGGGTTAAAGTCATGGAAGTTTCATGGACATTTGGTTTAAAGTCATGGAAATTTGGGTTAGTCATGGAAATGTGGGTTAAAGTCATGGAAATATGGATGAAACTATTGTTAGTTTAAATACTACATTTTCTCACTTTTTCATGTATACACAAAATGTTTGGTCATGGAAATCCATTGGTCAGAATGTGTACGAACCCTGACCGATACGCCTGATGCACTCTGGGTATTATTGCGTTAGCGGCAGAGGCCGATGAGCTGCAGCAGGAGGAGGAACATGGTGACGATGTCCAGGTAGAGGTTGAGGGCGGCGAACACGTACTCCTCAGGAGAGATTTGAAACTTCCTGTGTTTCCCGCCCAGGATGAGCTGCGTGTCAAACACCAAGTACTGCAGAGAGAGAGGGAGATGCCTCAACACGGGCAGAGACAGGAAGTTGTGACTCGCCGCTGACAGCCGGCTCGGCTCTCGTTACTTTCCACCGGCTGACGGGACGGGTCACAACGTTTTGCAGCTCGATGCCAAAAGGCACGCGGAGAGGTGGCTGTGACAATGAAGCCTGCTGCTGTTAAGCGGTGCGGTAATTGAAATTTAAAAAAAGGGCACGAGGACATCAGAGTCTCTTTGCATCGACGGCGACGACAGACACCGGAGGCCGGCTGGCATCCGAGCTCACATCACACACACGTCACACACACTCTCACTTGACATTAACCTTTTAAAAACAATCCCCCCTAGAGGGGCAGACTGAGTGATTGTTATATAAACCTGTAAATCATAGCCTGTTTTGTGAAAAAAAAGCACAAAACTGCTGTATTTGGATATATTGAACACCATAAGTAATATACAAGTGAAATATATGGTTTGGTACATGAGAAAATTCAAATGTCACAGATGTGCGCAAATGTGAATTTTCTTTGTTCTAAATCCTCTCTAACTTTGTTTTGCTTCACTTTATCAAAGTCAAACTTTGCAGAGAGAATGTTCACATATTGAGCTATGATTTGGGTTAGAGAATGTTCACATATTGTGTTATGATTTGGGTTAGAGAATGTTCACATATTGAGCTATGATTTGGGTTAGAGAATGTTCACATATTGAGCTATGATTTGGGTTAGAGAATGTTCACATATTGTGTTATGATTTGGGTTAGAGAATGTTCACATATTGAGCTATGATTTGGGTTAGAGAATGTTCACATATTGAGCTATGATTTGGGTTAGAGAATGTTCACATATTGTGTTATGATTTGGGTTAGAGAATGTTCACATATTGTGTTATGATTTGGGTTAGAGAATGTTCACATATTGTGTTATGATTTGGGTTAGAGAATGTTCACATATTGTGTTATGATTTGGGTTAGAGAATGTTCACATATTGTGTTATGATTTGGGTTAGAGAATGTTCACATATTGTGTTATGATTTGGGTTAGAGAATGTTCACATATTGTGTTATGATTTGGGTTAGTGAATGTTCACATATTGAGCTATGATTTGGGTTAGAGAATGTTCACATATTGTGTTATGATTTGGGTTAGAGAATGTTCACATATTGTGTTATGATTTGGGTTAGAGAATGTTCACATATTGTGTTATGATTTGGGTTAGAGAATGTTCACATATTGTTCTATGATTTGGGTTAGAGAATGTTCACATATTGTGTTATGATTTGGGTTAGAGAATGTTCACATATTGAGCTATGATTTGGGTTAGAGAATGTTCACATATTGAGCTATGATTTGGGTTAGAGAATGTTCACATATTGTGTTATGATTTGGGTTAGAGAATGTTCACATATTGAGCTATGATTTGGGTTAGAGAATGTTCACATATTGAGTTATGATTTGGGTTAGTGAATGTTCACATATTGAGCTATGATTTGGGTTAGAGAATGTTCACATATTGTTCTATGATTTGGGTTAGAGAATGATCACATATTGAGCTATGATTTGGGTTAGAGAATGTTCACATATTGAGCTATGATTTGGGTTAGAGTTGGACCTTACAGCTGCATCATTTCAAAGAAATAATCATCCTGAAAGTGATTTTTTTATAGGCGGACCTGACGCCTTTGTGTCATCTTCATTTACTCTTAACCAGTAACATATAGACTGATATTTACACATCTGAACAAAATCTCACATGTGTACCTTTTATTATAACACCAACATTATTCAAATAGCCCTAGTGGTTGCAGAGATACACCCTTTTTAGTTTGGGGATGACATTTCCGAGGAAAGGGCCTAAAAATAGGTTGGTTTTCTATTAAGGTCCTTGATTGTTTCTGTCATTTTAAAAGGTATTATTCCGTCTCCTTTTCAAGTGAACCTCTGCGTGTCATAGTTGGAATGTACTTACGAAGGAAAACAGCAAGGTCCCCAGGCAGGCGTACAAGATGTAGAGATACTGTTGAAGGAAGAATCAGCAACGATCTTTTACAAATGGGGGTAATAATGTAATAATGTGTATTGAAAATCGACAGCAACTCTATTTGGCCACTTAAAATGAATCGTTTGTTATTCTCCATCTGAGTAAAATGATACAATGTGCTTTCTGCTGACAATAATTCAGCGTACTTTAAACCTCTTTTCCCAATCTAGTTGTTCCGCACGGGAAATATGATCGTAAAGGTTCGATAACGTGTGCACACAATGTGCTTTAATTAAAAATCCCGGGGATTGAACGCTACGAGGCTGCAGGAACCGTTCGGCTTTTTCACCCTACCTGCGACCGCAGGATTCCACAGAGCAACGCAAAGGAGAAGAGCGTCCAGGCGAACACCCAAAGGCTCCCATTCAGTCCGGTGAAGTCCCACTGGTGTGAGAGAAGAGAGAAGACACTGAATGTGCATCTTCAGTCACACATTTTACACATTCCAAAAGAATAATACAATTAATATATGGAAATAAAAGCATGAATATGTTTACTTACTGATTGCACTCAAATATTACTTCAAATATTTAAAAAAAGTGGTATATTTATAATATATTTATTGAAAGTATACTACAGTACAATTATTTTAAAGTGTGTTAAAAGTGGAATTTTTTTAATAGGTGAAAGCGTGACCTTTGTATACTTTTTATATATTTTCAGAAAGTAAACTTCTCAAATATTACTTCAAATATAAAAAAATTGTGTATATAAAATCTGTATTTATCAAATGTGCTATAAATAAAATATGTCAATGCTAATTTAGAGCATACATTTTGAAATATACAAAAAATATGTTTGAAAGTAAAGTTCAAAGAAGTACATTTGATAAAAAAAATCAGAAAGTACACTTCTCAAATATAAAAAACATTGTATATATAAAATCTGTATTTTTTTAAAGTGCTTTAAATACAAAATGTCAATGTCAAAAATAGGTGAAAGCGTGACATTTGTATACTTTTTATATATTTTCAGAAAGTACACTTCTCAAATATTACTTAAAATATAAAAAAAATGGTATATAGAAAATCTGTATTTATGAAATGTGCTTTAAATAAAAAATGTCAATGCTAATTTAGAGCATACATTTTGAAATATAAAAAAAACATATTTTAAATTAAAGTTCAAAGTTTAATTTCAAATATCATTTGAGTAATTCCACAGAAGTTTCACTTAAAGTATATCTTTTTTAAATATATGTTTTGAAAATATACTACAGTGTGTTAAAAGTGTAATTTTAAAAAATAGGTGAAAGCGTGACTTTTGTATACATTATATATATACACACACATTATATACACACACATTATATATATATATATATATATATATATATATATATATATATATATATATATATATATATATATACACACATACATATATTTGCAGAAAGTACACTTCTTTGATAGTATATTTGACATACTATTGAAAATGTAATGTTAAATATAAAAAAGTATATACATTTTTGGCCTGGGGAGCCTCTCAAACAGAAAAATCTCATTTAAACTCATCTTTGCCACAGAAGCCAAGGGCGCTCAAGGTCGTGCCGTGAGGCGCCACAGATCGCTAAACGATGAAGACGTATTGCAGTTCAACACACGGAGAAAAAAAGAACGATTCTGCATGTAATGATCCTGGATAATTAATCAACGCGCTGCAGCGGGGGAGGGGGAGGGGAGGGGGAGGCGGCCTCTTGGCCCGCGTGACCTTTCCAGACAGACAGAAGAAAGATGGCAGCTACAAGAGGAGAATGACTAACGTCGATCACCTGAGCCGCTCCGGGCTGAACATGCACGGCCTTTACGCCGCGGGAATAAAGTTAACTGCAGAGCAAGAGGTCTGCAAGAGGAACGTGAAGTCATAAAGAAAAATAAACCAAGTAAAGTGTTTGCACGAAGTGAAAAATAACCTCTTTTACGGGGTGAGGGCGCGGCCAAGTACTGCTTATACATCGCAGTTTCTCCCGCTACTTAGACCTGATGCATATGCCTTCTTTCCACAGATTACTAACGAGCATTTAAGAACAGATTTATTCTCAGTATAATCATTAGACACCTGCTTGCTAGTTTTAGCCAATCTAAGCAGGGGAAATAAATGTCTGTAGCTCCTTCACACGCAATGAGTAGTAAAATGTGTAAAAATGCCAAACTTCATTAAGAGGCAATTAAGGAGGACTCGAAATGCAATTTCTATTTGGCCTACATCTAGTTCACGTTTGCCCTGATTGAGCCTTTTATTGAAACCGTGTGACAAACTATCAATCAAGTGATTTTCAAAAGGTCTCCACACTTGTGCAAATTGACTATTGCCAACAGAGCATCACACGACTTGTTTTAAATGTCACTTACGCGCCTACAGTAAGGCATTGTATACGGACAGAGCGGCATCGTTGAGAAATAACAGAGTTAAAGTAGTTTTCACAGAAGATACCATAAAAGTGTCAGGCTCCACTTTGAATTATCAAGAGTTGTTCATGAGATTAATGGTGAGAGATCAGGATCTCCTAGTGTGTTTTCTAAATTAAAATGTACTGCATCTGGCCTGGAGGTCCCTGAAAGGAGCTTGTGGAAGATTAATGTTTGAGCGCGTTTGCTTTATTATTCACTTCATGGTTAAAGGTGACAAACAAAAGAGAAAGAGGGGATTTGGCTCCGGGACGTTTCTGAACTGGAGGTCTGACGGCTCCACTGGACATAAGGAATTCACTTGACTGACAAACACAGTGATCTCAGCAGTAATCATTTCCATGACCAAACATGTCGTGAAATCTGGGTGTAAACATGAAAAAGTGAGAACATTTTGTATTTAAACTTGAGAATACAAAGCATACAGTAAACCTTAAATGACACGAATGAATGAGACAATAGTTTGATTAAAAGAATAAACATTTATATAGCGTAAAAGTCGGGTTACGAGCCGCTACTACCTTCGTTCAGTGTCCCCGTTAGCTCCCCGTTAGCTCCTCGCTGTAGCCAGCTAGGGCTCCTGCTAGCGCTCCGTTACTTCCCCTCTAACTTCCGCTAGCTCCCCGAAAACCACCGACGGTAGCAGGACCAGGCTCGACACCCGACTTGGGCAGAGGGGGCGCGGGCAGTAGCAGCAGCAGCGCTAGCTAGCAGCAGCGCTAGCTAGCAGTAGCGCTAGCTAGCGCTGCTCCTAGCTTGCTACAGCAGGGACACTGACCCGAGCTACGAGCGGCTTGTAACCCGACTTTTACGGTAGATGCCTGTATGCATGCCTGCTTATATTTTGAGCGTCTTTCTTTTTAATGAACGACATGAACACATGAATATCACACATTTCCATGACTTTTACTACATTTTTTGGAATTTTATTTTTTGCAAGGACTTTTTCCAGGCCTCTAAATAACCAATTTAAAATGCCATGACTTTTCCAGGTTTCCCATGTGTGACGGACCTTACCTTTGTCTGCATGGCGAACACGGTCAGCGACAAGCACACCAGCGCCGTCGCCCCCACGGCCCACAGGACGGCCTCCGCCTCAAAGAACCTGCAGACGGGAACATCCAACAGAACAGTGAGAACGTATCGCGGCGGGCTAGTCGGGTTCTGTTCCCTCCTGAAAGGGAAACATCTCTTCCTTATTGGAAATGTGGTCCACAGTCCGTATCATACGTCTGAAGTGGAGTAATGAGTGAGGACCCCCTCTGGACAAGCATGGCATAATGTATTGCCTATTCATATCAGTTACAGCTCCAGTCACGGCAATGTCCCATAAATATGGTAATTTGAATACATTATTGATAGTCAGGCAGTTTAATGTGCGAGTGACGGGCCGATAAAAGAGGAAACGTCTCTCAGACTGAAAAGGTAACGCGTGTTTACACAAACTATTTCTGATGCTTCTGGGATAAATGACTTTTTTCATTTGTTAGACCAGTTACGATAACGTCTCATCGGGTTCGGATGGCTTCATTGCCGGCCTCCGCCGGATCGGATATGGATCAAATGATGTTATGTTTGTGTAAATGAGTCGGGCGGGGATTCATCCTCAAACGGATACTCACACCGCGACGCCGCCGAGCATCAGGCCCTCTGCAACCGTCTGAGACACCGAGAGAGAGAGACATGCACAAGTAAATACCCGAGTGAAACAACCCAGGGAAACAGGGCAGGTGTGGCGGGGGTTTCACTTGATGCCTGTACTCACAAACAGACCCAGGGCGATGAAATTGAGGGGGACTCGGCGACGGAGGTTGCCACAGCAGGACAAGGCCAAGAGGAGCACGATCACCATCGCCCTGTTTCACAGAGAATATAGAGTGTATCGTAAATAGCAAATAAAAAGGCTATAAACAGGAAGGAGGGGGAGGGCGGAGAGCGCTATGTTCAATATGTGAATTCACTGAGTGCATTATTTATGGAGCTGGCAGCTTCCTGGATTGGGACACTTTGTGATTTACCTCCTCTGGATTTCTGGACATTTTCATTTCGGTAACTCGCCGACAGGTGATTTGCAGTTGGTCAAACGGGTTAAAGACAGAAAGTGTGCAGCGTCTCTAGAGTCTAGACGATCCAACTGGATGTGTTTTTTGGGGGGGCGCTTACATTGAGACGTAGGAGAACCAGGAGTTGGCCCACGTCCATTGCCGGAGAGCGTCCCTGTTATTCCATGAGGGGAAAGAGAAAGAGAGAGAGAGAGTTTAACAGCGGCGCCATTTATTTGATAGAGGCAGTAGAATGATTTTATTAAATATTAACAGAGGACAGAGCATTGTGCACATGGGAGCCGAATACAATTTATGAAAAGAAATTACTGTAGCGGCGTTCTACCACATCTATTATACAAAGCGTATAAACCTTTCAAACTACTGCAAGCAAAAAAAAAAACATTATGTGGCAGAGATGCCCTTTTATTCTGCCCCCGTCTCGTCTCACCTTACATATTTATGACGGCTGGGTTGCACGCTCAAAGTTTTTGTGGGAAACAACTACGGCACCACGGCTCCCGTGTGATGTCGGATGCTGGAACACTAAAATGTGGATTGATGGACGGGTGCCTGACGTGGATTTGTCTCTTTTTTTTGGGAGGGGAAGGAACTCCCTTGTGTAATCGTGTCTCACCAGTAAAGAAAAGCACAGATGATTCCGACAGTCACCAGCAGCTGAATCATCAAGGTCAAGTAGACTTTCCTTATGAAACCTGTTCACAAAGACAGACAGCGACACGCAGTGAGACGAGGCGCACAGACCATAATAATCTGTGTAGAGCAGACAGGTAGGTAGGTAGGGATGTTTGTGTTGCACAGCGTCGGGAAGTTGTTCCGTTTTCACTGAACCGCCTCTCATTTAATAATTTGTGTTGTGTGGGAGGTGAAGAAATGAGGCACAGCGGAGATCAGGGAACGGTTTTATACTTCAAATCTATTCAAAGACATGTTGTGTAATTATTATTATTCATCTCTGACCATGCAAACAACAACACATCGGTTCTCCCTCCCTCCTTCTGGCCCTCACCTCTACGTATGGCGGCGTCACTGAAGCCGATGTCTTCTAACCCGTGGCGGTAGTCGGGCGGCGCTTCACCAAACTGCTGCTCGCCTCCAGCGGCCGCCGCGCCCTCAGGATGGACCGCGTGGTCGTCATAGCTACCGGGAGGCGAGACCACGGCAATGTTCCCCTTCCCGACCTCATTCATTCATTCAAGCCAAGGGCAACACAGGTAAATACGAGAATATTCTACTTTTGGACAGAAATCATGACAAACATAAAACAATGTGCATGTGTAAATGTTATCAGGGTCATACACCTTTTGACCAATGGATTTCCATGACTTTTCCATGACTTTGACCCAAATTTCCATGACTTTAATCCACATTTCCATGACTATAACCCATATTTCCATGACTTTAATCCGTATTTCCATGACTTTAACCCAAAGTTCCATGACTTTAATCCATATTTCCATGACTTTAATCCATAATTCCATGACTTTAATCCACATTTCCATGACTTTAATCCATAATTCCATGACTTTAATCCACATTTCCATGACTTTAATCCATATTTCCATGACTTTAATCCATATTTCCATGACTTTAACCCAAATTTCCATGACTTTAATCCACATTTCCATGACTTTAATCCACATTTCCATGACTATAACCCAAATTTCCATGACTTTAATCCATATTTCCATGACTTTAACCCAAATTTCCATGACTTTAACGCAAAGTTCCATGACTTTAATCCATATTTCCATGACTTTAATCCACATTTCCATGACTTTAATCCATATTTCCATGACTTTAATCCATATTTCCATGACTTTAACCCACATTTCCATGACTTTAACCCAAATTTCCATGACTTTAACCCAAATTTCCATGACTTTAACCCACATTTCCATGACTTTAAACCAAACTTCCATGACTTTAAACCAAATTTCCATGACAAACATTTAGTGAAATCTGGGTGTAAACAGTAAAAAGTGAGTAAATGTAGTATTTAAACTAACAATGAGAACACAAAGCATACAGTGAACCTTAAATGACTCAAATGAATGAGACAATAGTTTGATTAAAAGAATAAACATTTATATAGATGCCTGTATGTATGCCACCTTATATTTTGAGCGTCTTTCTTTTAAAAGCATATTCATTATTTCAAACTCAGCGTAAATGAATGTCATGAACACATGAATATAACACATTTACATGACTTTTACTAAACTTTTGGGATTTTTTTTTTTTCAAGACTTTTCCAGGCCTGGAAATAACCATTTTAAAATGAATGAATATATACTTTATTAATCCCCGAGGGGAAATTTGGTGTCGACGTAGCAGCAATATACAGACAAAATTAAGATATAAAAACAACAGGGATGAAAGATATATACAATAATAATAATAAAAAAACTGTATTAATTTAGGAACTAAATTAAACGTAAACAGTAGAAGTGCAAAAATGAAAAGTATGTATGTGTATATTAAGAGTGTGAGGTGAGGACTTTTCCAGGTTTTCCATGACCGTATGAACCCTGCTTTATGATGACATCACAGCCGGTAGAGTCTGATTCTGACGTGAGTTCCCAAATGAATCGGAAAAGTAGCTCACTCCTTAAATATGTGTTGCTAATATTGCGGCTGACCTGATAGCTCATGCCGGTGTAGGAGCTCGGTCCGTAGTCCTGAGGATTGTACGGAGGGGGAGGAGCTCCAGAACCGCCGCCGCTGCCGTTAGTCTGGTCCATTTCACCAAAAGTGTTCATCAACTGAAGCGCAACAGTGACAGGAGGAGACGTCAGACAGACGGGAAGGTCAAAGGTCGTGGCGAACGGCGTCTTCATCAGCGAAGTTAAATTGGCAAATGGGGCGATGTCAGAGTGCAACAAACAAATGGGTACTTACGAAATGATGCATCACACAAACACAAGAGCCACCCGTGACTAACGTCCATAATTATGGCCTCGAGCATCCATTTAGTAGAGACGCATGTATATTTAATGGCCAAATAGGTCGTGTTTAATTGCTCGCAGAGGAAACTCAGTCGTCACCAAGAACAGGCAGTAATCTCAGCTTTATATACAGCTTGAGAAGACGTGAGGAACGGATGCACTTCCTGGCTTTGCATTAGTCTTTAAAGACGCTCTAATTAGCTAACTGTACGATGTATACATCATCTGTAAAGCAGCACACAAACGACTGCTTCAGGGTCCACACAACACTATCAAAGAAACCATTAAATAGTTTAATCAGTAACAACGGCCACTTCCTGTAATTAATGATGGCTTTTGAACTCTTGGCAGTTTCCGGCTCCTAAAACCACATTTAAACTTCAACTCCTCAAACTAACACCTGAGATGGACATTTATTTAGACTTATTTTCAAATATGTGTAAGACATAAAAGGGCATGACAGCGACAATGGGTCGTCCTTCAATCAGAGGATCGGACGTTCGATCCCCGGCTCCGCTAGTCAATGTCAATGCGTCCTTGGACGAGACGCTTCACCCCGAGTTCTCCCGTAAAAGAGAACTTGAATGAATGAGTATGAACGTGTGAATAACACAAGTAGTGTTAAACAGTTTGAGCGCGATACCAGTTCAGCCCAGTCACCATTTACCATCAAGTGGACTTTGTTTGGGTTCGTTTATTTAGCCCAAAAGGCGTTTACATCCAGAGATATGATGAATGGAGCGTTCAAAAGCACCCATTATGTCTTCAACAAGCGATCATTTTCAGTTCGACTTCCCAGAAATCAATGAATTACAGCTCTAATCCATTTTAATGTGTCTTACCTGAGCTGCTGCGGCGGCCAGGAATCTGCTCTGCAGCTCTTCCTGTAGTGTTGGTTCGCCTTCAGGGCAAAGTCTACCCGCTATCAGTCGGTTCCCACAGAGACGGGACTTTAGCTTCAGGGGGAGAGGATGTATCCCTCATTAGGCCCGACGGGATATTCAGATGAAGTTCTTAAAATGTCATTAAACCGACAGGGCAGGTACTTTGTCACAGCAAATCATATCTTTACCTTTCTTCTTTTCCGCGATACTGATCCACACGGGCTTTTGGGACGCTCATACTGGAGCTTTCACACGCTTTAACAAAAAGGTGTGTTTTAAATATCTCCTCCTGTCGTGGTGTAACATTCCCTGCGTTGTTTAAAAAGGCAAATGCAGCACAACGGCATGTCTGTGTGATCCCGGTTACACATTGATAACAACCAGCGGATGACGTCCGCCATCAGGCCAACCTACACAAGGGGATTATGGGTATTGTGTCACAGCGAGGGGTAACAGCAAAAAGATATACTGTACGCCAAAAATACACAAAGTAAAGTAGGTCAACACTGTCTTAGTGCTCCTGCGTGGAGAATCGCCACTCAAAGGGATAAAACGAAGACTTCATGAATGAGAGACTAGTCCAGGATGATCCTTTTAATTCATCCATCAAGAGAAACTAGTAAAGTAAATTGTAATTTCCACTTCTTAGCGTTCATTCAATGTGATTACAATAAACCGTCAGTGTTTTAATATGGTATTTAAAGTAAATATGCATCAAACTGTTTAATGTCAGTAACTGTTTGAAGTCAAAGAGCTCAAATTGTCCAAAATCTCTCATTAACCATTTTACGACCCCTCAGATGTATCTAGTGGTGCTTTGGAGGGGCCCCGACCCCTAGGTTAAGAAACACTCAAGTGAAAACTACTTTCACCTATTCCAGTTATCACACGGATGCACCAGTAACAGCAGTATAATAATGAGCAGCTACTAAGTGTAGTAGTATTAATACAAGTAATGGATCTGATACTGCACATAATAAAACTAGCTGCTTGACCTCTAGATGGCATTCCAGCCTCTCCTCGTGTTCTCACGAGTCCGATAGACTTCCTGCCTCGTGTGCAAACACTCTGCAACTCTGCCTGGTTTCTGATTCAGGAGAGAACGAAACAGGACACACACACATTATATAGAAATGATTGAATCAGCAGTTAAAGTTTAGGTTTCATGGCACGCTGGTGCAAAAAAAAATTCAAAATTCACTGGACCGGTAAAAAATGAAAATAAAATCCTCCATCATCTCACAGCCGCATGCAGACAGTAATCATATATCAAGCAAACACTTGGGGGCACTAGTCTCCTGTGCTTCCTCCACTAATTGCAGTGATTTGGTTGCTTCCATCCCGCAACCTCCCCAACCGAGCAGCAGCAACCAGATCCTCCAGAGAGATCCCTCTGAACCAGCTGCCTCTTCCTTTTAACTGATGCATCAAGTCCCTCATTTCTCTCTACATGTCACATGCTGTAAAAACAAAAACAAGAAACGTTGTTTTTCCAATGGAACTAAATGAAGACTTATCATATTTAAAGGGATGGAAAGCTTTTCCGTCACAAACACACATTCCCACTCTGCTCGGGGCCGATTGGTGCGACCGTCAACACGGGATTAACGCCGCCTGCTCACATGCGATGCGCTCGCTCTCACCTGTCCACCAGATCTATGCAGATCTGAACGGGTGGCACAGCAGGCTAAGTCACATTTGAGCAGGCGGGTGAACTCCGGCCTGTGTTGACACACCAATCAGTGTGAAGCCCAGTGTGAGGCCGCGGTTAACAGCGACCTAATTGTCTCGGTGCTGTCCAAACAACGGCGCACGAGGCTGAAGACACATGGAGGACGATGTGTGCAGAGCAGAGAGCGCCGTCCAGACCAGGACGAGGGAGGGATGATGGAAGTCAAATCTATTTAATATCGCACATTTGCTTTAATTAAGGAGCTTTGCAATCAGTACAGCATACTGAAGAATTGGGAGACACATAGGTGTGGACATAATGGTATGGATGGAAGTAGGAAAGGAGATAGATGGATAGATAAATAGATAGATGGATAGATGGAAAGATAGAGAAAGACAGAGAGACAGATGAAAACATAGATAAGATTGACAAGATAGATGGATAGATAATATGGATAGATGAATAGATAGATAGAAAGACAGACAGATGGAAATATTGAGAAATAGATGGATGAGTGGATAGATGATAGATAGAAAAAGACAAACAGATGAAAAGATAGACGAAAACATAGATAAGATAGACAAGATAGATGGATAAATGAAAAGATAGATGAATAGATGGATGGATAGATAGATGATAAATAGATGGATGGATGAAAAGACAAATGATAGATAGATGGATCGATAGATGAATAGAAAGATAGATGGATAGATGGATGAAAAGATAGATGAATAGATAGATGATAAATAGATGAATGGATGGATTAAAAGATAGATGATGAATAAATGAATGGATAGATGGATGATGGATGAAAAGAGAGATGAAAGATGGATGAAAAGACAGATGATAGATAGATGAAAAGATAGATGGATAGATAGATGAATAGATAGATCAGGATGGATGGATGAAAAGATAGATGGATAGATTGATGAATAAATGAATGGATAGATGGATGAAAAGACAGATGATAGATAGATGAAAAGATAGATGGATGGATGGATGGATGGATGAAAAGATAGATGATAGATGGATGAATAGATGATAGGTAGATGGATGAATAGATAGATGGATGGATGGATGAAAAGACAGATGATAGATGGATGAATAGATGATAGGTAGATGGATGAATAGATAGATGGATGGATGGATGAAAAGACAGATGATAGATGGATGAATAGATGATAGGTAGATGGATGAAAAGACAGATGATAGATAGATGAAAAGATAGATGGATGGATGGATGAAAAGACAGATGATAGATGGATGAATAGATGATAGGTAGATGGATGAAAAGACAGATGATAGATAGATAAAAGATAGATGGATGGATGAAAAGATAGACGATTAGATAGATGGATGAATAGATAGAAGGATAGATGGATGAATAGATGATGGATAGATGGATGAAAAGACAGATGATAGATAGACGAATATAAAGATAGATGGATGGATGGATGAATAGATAGATGAATAGATGGATGAATAGATGGATGAATAGATGATAGATAGATGGATAGATGGATGAAAAGACAGATGATAGATAGACGAATAGAAAGATAGATGGATGGATGGATGAATAGATAGATGAATAGATGGATGGATAGATGAATGGATGGATGGAGTCTGTTCTGTCTCGCTGCAGACAGACGGTGACGGCTCTGTTTTGTCAGACTTCGATGCTCTTTGGGCTTCTGGGACTGGAGATCACAGCGGGGAACGTTCTGGTGTCACAGGAGGAGGAGAGATGGAGCCATCACGAGTCTCTGTCCCCCGAATGCAGCCGTGAATCACTGCTTGCCGGCCGGTCAGGCCACAGAAGGATTCATTTGGAGAGTGGAAACAGTGGTTTGTGGGCCCTCTGAGCCCTGGTGCTGGTCTGCAGGTCTGCATCACCACAGGCCTCTTCATGTCTAATTCACAACCCTCCTGCAGACGCCAATGCAGAACTCCAGCGGGGTGTTCGGTTAATGGAAGACCTCAACAACGGCTCACGACGCACACTGGGGCCGCATGTGTTCCTGTAAATAATGAGACAGGCGGCACTGCGTTCCATTTAATATCAGCCGGACCAGCTGTGTCAAGCGATGGATCATATTTCAGTCAAATTAACAATCCTGACATTTTGACTCGCTACGAGGAACACATCACGCGTTGCATTGGTTTGCAGAATGACTTGCATTATTTTGTTTTTGCAAATTAGCGTGAAAGAAAAAGGCACAGCTGCAGTCAATCTAAGTCAATGGACGTAATTAAGTGAATAAATGACTGTTATCCGTAGTTGATTTAATATATTACACAATTGTAGCAGAGAGCACAAAACTGCAGATGAATTTATCATTATTAGAGTCAGAGTTTAAATTAGCTGTGTCTACAATGAGCACTCCATTACTGAATTACACATCTCTCCAAGAAACTTCTGTCTATATATATATATATATATATATATATATTCAACGAGGAGCTTTATTGATTGCATATCAACATGCACTGTTGCAGAAATACCCACATTCAGTCAAATGGTCCATGGTACTAATCTCTGGCACAATTTGACTTCCAAATAACCATATTAAAAGAGAAAATATAAAATATGAAGTCTCCTCTGACATCAATTTGGTTGTGTGAAATAAATAAACTCACAGATCCTGTTTTAAAATAATGCTATCACAGTGTAATTACCTAATGCAGCAGATGTAACACAATACAAGTGCAGGTTTGAAGTGTGGTGGCTGAAATTATTAAAATATTTCATTATGCAATTCCCATAAAAGCAACACTACTTCAGTTGCTTTACCCCGTTTTCTGGGTAGCGCGAGGTAGCTGTCAGGAGCCAAACTAATCTTTACTGGCTCTCAGGGCTAATTAGCTAAACTGTCCTCAGACCAGAGCAGACGCTTCAGTCCCCCGGTGCTCGTTGCTGGGGATGCTGGTCTGACTGCCTTCATCACAGGTTTTCCTCACACAGTCTGGAGTTTTGCAGCTTCTCTACTAGCTAGAATACGTCGGCGAAGCTTCATGGAGCAAGCTAACGGCTCAGGGAGCCTTTGTTCACCTCACAGCCTATCTAGCCCAGTCAGGCTAGATCCAAGATGGCCGCCCAACAGCAAAACAGCTGTAGTGGTTTGCTGTTTATTTGCACAGTCATACATACAGTCCAACTTATTTTCTATGTGTTTGTATGTGCAAAATACTGGCGTAATACGTTGCTAACTGGTATTGCTAACAACGGCTACTCGTCGTACTGGAATGCAGTGGAGGCGTCATTCCCAGTAAAGCTACCTCCCATCACGGAGAAGGACGATTACGGAAAACAACTTTTGAATGTTGACAGCGAGACATCTTTATGGAAGCCCGTTCCCGCCACTGTGATAAAAAATGAATATCCTGTAAGTCATAATTATAAGATACTATCTCATAATTATGACTTAGCATCTCATAATTATGAGATAGTTAAGTTATAATTATGAGATACTATCTCATAATTTTGACTTACCGTAAAAGTCGGGTTACACGGCGCAACTACCTTCGGTCAGTGTCCCCGTTTGCTCCCCGCTGTAGCCAGCTGGCGCTCATGCTAGTTCCCCCACTAACTTTCGCTAATGCTCCGCTAGCTCCCCGACAACCACCGAAAGTAGTGGGACCAGCCCCGGCTCGATGCGTGACACCCGACTTGGGCAGAGGGGAAGCGGGCAGTAGCAGCAGGAGCGGGGAGCTAGCGCTGCTACTAGCTTTCTATGGCGGGACACTGACCGGTCGTAGGAGCGGCTTGTAACCCGACTTTTACGGTACTATCTCATAATTATGAGATGCTAAGTCATAATTATGAGATAGTATTATGAGATGCTAAGTCATAATTATGAGATAGTATCTATTAGCAGAAACGAGCTTCCATACCCCTTTGAAAGATGATACAAATAAAAATGTGTTTGAAGTTGCAATCCAAGGTGTTTAAGAGGGGTAAAACTATTAATCATATATCGAGCCAGAAGTTGTAAAACACATTTTGAACCTATTCTGACTGTTAAAGCTCAATACCTCCAACAGTGTAGACATTTATTTTATATTTTCAGCTCGTCTTGGATTCCTTTGAACTTTTAAGAGACTCCAACAAATAAACATATTTATTTTGCCGGAAATGAAGCTGCCATACCAATGTGTTACTTTTACAAACAAAAACTGGAATATATAACACAACCTGCACTGATCATTAAAACCATTATTGCAGTCATCCACACGGCAAGCTTAAACAATAACACTTCAACAAATACCCACATAGATGAGTCACCGAATTTAATTTAGAAGTCGTTTCAAGTTACTACTGAGCAAGACCAAACAATGGTGGCACAGTTTACTTAGAATCCAATTATTTTTAAACTTGATCAATTACTTAGATTGATCTGTAAATGCTTTGAAATCCGGCTTCCAATGATAAAACAGTTTTGTTCAAATTTGGTACTTCGGAATAGCTGAATTAATTAACTGAACTTTAATAACATTGTTGAGCAACATGTATCATTTTTACAGCAGAAGCTAAGTCAGTTAATTAGAGTCTGCGTATGGATCTGAATCTGACGGCTTATTTTTCTGACAAAGTTATGATCGTGAGTTTGGGATGTTGCCGCTGAGTCGGAGTGTCACGATGCCGCGGAAGGAAAGGAAATATTTCTTCGAAGCCGTGGCAGCGTCTGACAGGCTGGCTGCATGCTGCCAGGTCAGATGTAGGCCAGAGCTCTATGAAATCCCTCATGGGTCGGAAGCAAGCATCATGGAAAAGTGTAGCTTACATATTCCTGCTGCAGGCACACACAATCATTTTAAATTACGAAGTAACAATGACGGGATGGACTGCTAATTAACTTGGGCAATACTTTGCCCGACGCATCAATAGTTGTTAGCGTAGTTTCACTAAAGAAATCAACATGGATTTAGCAGAAACAAAGTCTCCAGTCCATTGGCAGAGGATCAAGGCAAAAGGAGTACGTCATTGTAAACCAGTTTAAAGGACATTAAGCCGTTGTGAAAGACAGGAGGCGGTCCAAAGACAGATGGACGTCTCATCTGTGGAGGGCCACGGAGCCATTTGCTGTCAGATGCTCTCTGTCAAAAAACTGGGCAGAGAAGATTTGAGTTTGGACCTTTTCTTCCCTGACAGAACGTATTCAAACAGAGAAAATGGATTTCATATAAGCCATATGACAAGCACAGAACAATGACTGACAGTGGCATTTCACTGCTGGTATGGCGGCTCTGACAAGAGGAGCCGCTTCAGCCACCATCTCTTGGCTTCTTGGTTAATAAAACCAGGAAGTTGTATGAAAACCTTGCACTAGAGTTTACCTTTCATTTAAGTTACTTTGACCATGCATAGGTAATGCATATATTAGTGAAATATTAATACCTGTTTGGTAGCAGGGAAGTTATTTAGAACTAGAAGGTACTTGTGATTTGGATCGTCCAAAAAGCTTGTGGATTCTTCCTTGACCCAATGTATGGAGACAAATCAGGGTCAATAGTTTTGTTCATTTGAAAAAATGAATTCAACCTGAAAATTAAAGTTTTGGTCAACAATGTATTCAAAATGTGTAATATTTTATTTTTGTAGGTTAAATATACTTTTATTCAAGTATTTTTTACTTTTTATAAAAAAGTTCAGTTTACAGTAACACATTTTTTACAGTTTCTAATTTTTTTTTTTACTTTCAGATCTTTTTATTCCAGTTTCAGACTTTAAATAAAGCAATAAATTAAAATTGTGCTGTATATTTACCCCGTTTTTTTTTTCATACACATATTTTTATTTCGAATACATTGTTGAATTATTCAAGACCAAAACTTTAATTTTCAGATTCAAATCTCGTTTCCAAATGAACAAAACTATTGCCCTGATTCGGTTCCATAATGCTGCATCCTTCAACCAAGTTTCAATCAAATCAGTTATTCCATCACGCTGACTGACAAACAAAAGAAACAAAAGAATAACTCCCTTGGCGGAGGTAATACTCCTCTTGGAGCTCCATGACAACCAGCAGAGCCACCTCGACTGGACTGAAGTGCTGTGCACACAACAGACAACCTCATATCTCTCGTCAACTACTTATGGCTGATGAGCTTTTCTTTGGTTGGATTGGAGTGCAGCTTCCAGACACGGGAAGACAGAAAGGATAAATGAACTGATGACAATGGTCTCTAGCAGAGCAGAGGATGAAGGCCAGTGCAGCTGCAGAACAACAGCTTGTAGTCTTTTGTATACTGAAAGCTATACGTGCCAACTGTGAGGCACCAATCAAAGACACCTGCAGTGGACGAGGGAGACATTCTGCACTGGAACTATAATTATATTACAGTACATTTCCTCCAGGGTGATGTATAAAAAATTAAAAAAAACGCCATGTGCTTGCACATTCATATTCTAGCAGCTTACATTGCACCTCCTATTAATTATGATATGAGGAAAGTCACCAAACACACACACACTGCAGTCAACACATTTGTGTCTGCATGTTGATAACGTCTCACTTGGCTGGCTTTGCATCGCTGGTTTCTCTGCCGAGCCTTTAGCAGAAACATCTGTGCAGATATTTTAGTTTGTGCATTTCACACTTCATTTTCAAACATTATGCAACCCTTTCTCCATTTCTGTACATGTTTTGCAGTTTTTTTAGCACACATTTGGGGATATCTCACTAGAGGAAGGTGGTTTCTTGTTTGCTGTATTTACTTTGTATTCATCCAGCAGGAGAGAAAGAAGAAGCCTTTAGAGGCAGCTGTTAAAAGTCGTACTGTATTAGATTTCAGCAGCAGGAAGAAACTGTATAGATTCTGATCATGACATTGACTTTAAAATTATTTTCAGATGACCTTCATTATATGGCTTTAATTGTGCGAATCGATAGTAAATGGTGCAAAACCAGACAATGGCACGAAGCTCAGGAGTGACCTCTCACTTTCGGACATTTTGTGGCCCGATGCCACACGCTTAGGAAGAGGGAATGGACAATAATGGGCCAAACCGTAGTCCTAGCCAACCGAATAATTCTTTCCTTTATAAACCAGTGAGCTCTGATAAATGTGAGGTAGCGAAGTCTGCAGAGGAAGGAGACAAACGTGTGAGCCAAGAGGAATCCAAGGTCCTTGTGCAGGATTTGAACGACTGCCACAAGTCAAGAGATGGCGGCTTCGCTGAAATTAGATCGGGTGGCGCCAACACATGTTCTAACAATGTCGATCTGTTCCAAAAAAGCCAAAACAGAAGTGGCGGCAGACTGCAGGGACAGTTTGGGTCATCCATCAAACCCGCCTGACATCTGAAGAGAATGTAGCCGCCTCCACACTCCCAACTTCTGGCCCTTATGTGCACACCAGCACCAGAATGCAAAGCCACATCAAAATATGCCAAATCATCCACGTAAAAGGATTGCAGAATGCAGCTGTGGCTTTGCGCTTTTTTTTTTTTTTTTTGACTGAGCAGGATGGCATCCAGAACACACAGATCCAGTGATCCGTGGTGCCATAATAATAACCATTTGTCCTTAATAGCTACTCACACACATCTAGTGCCTCTCTTCCCACCGAGGCGTGGTGGAGTTCACGGCTAGTCACCAGAGCACTGAATGGTGTTCCAGAAAAAACACAAATAACTAAATAGTTCAATCAATAATACTGTGCTTAGCCTCGACGTCTCCCTGTGTAAAGACAACTCAAGTCGCCCTCTTTCAGAAGATGCCGCAGGCGCCACTGTGGCACATTAACATCAGCAGAAGACCATGTGATTATTCCTCGCAGGACACATTTGCTCCATCATATGCTTAGATAGCATCACATGTGGCACAGTTTCCCCTCCTCTTCAGCTTTTATGCTGAAATGCATGATAACAAACCCAAAATGTCATCGTCCGATGATTCATAACAGTCCTTAAATGAGAGGTTGTGCAACATGAACCAAACATTCCCAGACAAGATGAAATGTCACATTATTATTATTCATAACTGCAGATTTCCCCCGCCTGGTCTCTCAAAATGTTACAGTACAAATAGTCTGATTAGCTAAACACTCAACAAAGTCACGCTGTCCTGGCTCCTCAATGGTGGAATGAGCTCCCCATTGACATCAGCACCGCAGAAAGTCTCTACATCTTCCGCCGTGAACTAAAATCACACATTTTTCGACTATACCTTGAATAAAGAAAGCAGCACTTTAGCACTTAATGTCACTACTGATAGCACTTTGTAGTCTGACTTTCTTGAAGGAATTGTACTTTCTTTATTCTTGTTGTTCCGAGTTTGTCCTCTTGGCTGAATGCACCTATTGTAAGTCTCTTTGGATAAAAGCGTCAGCTAAATGAAATGCAATGTGAACTTCTTTTTCAAAGTGTGTCCTTGTGTGCCGGGTACTTTAAGCAGATGGAATCAGGAAGGGCATATTATCTGATATTCAAAAGACAGGAAACCATTTTGTGTCTTCGTCCATGAGAGACTAAACAGAACAAACACAGCAGATCAAGTGTTTTGATTGCATTTGTAGCATTTAATGCAAAATAAAATGTTCAAAGTGGCTTTCAGTGTCATTGCTCCACGTACATTTTGGTTTCTTTTCCGTTCTGTGGTTTCTTTTCAAAGAAGGAGCGTAGGAGTGTTTTTTATGACTGCTGTGAAAATACAATAATGCTCCATATGTTTTGTTTTTTTAAACTGCACTCATGTCCTTCAAGGCTCATCCTATATACAGCACAGTTCATTACCAGCATCAATTTGATGTCTTAAGAATTTGCGCTTCTTCGCAGTGAAAGATGTCGCGAGTGACCGACGCGATAGGCTGGTCAAAAGCATTAAGCCCCACGATTTACACCGTTTTTTTTCTATAAAACCTTCAAATCACCCCAACACTTTGTTTTTCTGTGGTTTTTATTACAGATCTGGGTTCTTTAGGCCCTGTTCTTTCCAAAAAAGGTGTTTTATTAGTACGTGGGCACTTGGTAAGGGTCTGAAAGCACACATTTTGAACATGTCGGAAACCGCTCGAAAAGCATTTTCGGCCAATGGTTATTCATAGTTATGGTCGAAATATGTTATAAATATGTTATACAAGTGATTTTTTTGAAAATGTACATTTTTCCCCCAAAAAAATTCTGAAAAAAAAGATATAAAATAATAAAATATTATAACTAATTTGGGGTTCATACGACTACTTGAACTACTTGAACACGGTGAACCTTGAAAAAAGTCCCTACATGGGGCCTGCGGGCCTTAAAAGGTTAAGTAAAAAGAAACCAGTTGTGAGCAGTCGCTTACTTCACATCAAACTGGATCTGCTTCCTTCAGGAGTGTGTCACAAGGCACCGGAACATTTCCACAATTAATTGCGAGAGACAGGGGGCTATTAAGATGGAAGCTCTGTGAGGTATTACATCAAAGTTGTCATGTGCCAAGAAGAGCTTACACTGTGCTCCTCTCTTTTCTTTCTTCTAATGTTTTCACATTTGGGTTTACAGCGTGAATCTTACTGCGTCTTATCATCTGATCAACCCACAGCACGTAATATATACCGTGTAGTTTTCTATTTACTGTTCCTGGCTGGGTACGGTAACTTCTTCAATCTCACAGCGACAAGAAATGGATATGAGGAATAGATGTGAGGAACGGATACGAGACCGGTATCTAGGGTGATGCAGTTGTCGTTTCAATGAGACCGTTTGCTTCTCACTTTGGGATCTGATCAGTCCTGTTAAGCAACTGCTGAGGAAATGGATGGAGGATGATGCAAAAACACGCACGGCCGTATCCAGAGCCAATGTTTGGTTTGTCCCTTCAGGGCTCCTGTAGAAACAAGGCGGCGGCTCCATATATCAATTTAAAAAGGTAACGAAAACACAGCGATTCTCATTTCAAAAGTGATTACACACTAAATAAAACATATATAATAATAGTATATTCAATTTCTGCTAATGGATCCCCCCTAAATGCAACACACTGCTCCTTAGAGGATGGATCCAGCTCATGATTTATGATGAGAACGTCCTGAAGATCAAACATTCTGCACAATCCCCCTAGTGCTCAAGATTAACAGTGACCTTGCCCCTCCACACACACACACACACACACACACACACACACACACACACACACACACACACACACACACACACACACACACACACACACACAAACACACACACACATGCAAGGCGATAGCGCTCGTTGACCTCAGTTTAACATCCTTCTATTCATATCAACCAGAGGACTTCATGTACTGGGTTGTAAGCTATCTCCCAGTGATTTAACTGTGGGTTAAAAATTGATTTTGCTGAAAGGGTGATGGTGAAATTTACATTATTCATCCAACTTTAAGATTTAAGAAGATGCATTAAGGACCTGCTCTCAGAAAATGTTGTAATATTAAATTCCAATCTATTTTCCAAGACATGATTTTCATTGTTATGAGCTGTGATAATGCTGCTATTTAGTGCACGAATCATTAGGAATGTGGGCTCTTGGAGCAAAATGGATTAAGCTCCGACTTCTTTAGTCAAATATGTGGAGATGAAATGCTAAGAGAATCAGGACAAGACATTCAGATGGTTTTACCTGCATTTAAGTGCCTAAAAAAACAATATTTTCCAGGTTTTCCTGTCTCACCAGCCTGAGGACATCTGGCCAATGAGAATGGCTCATTAGTGGAAGACTGAGATAATCAGTGAGAGAGAAGCTCACTGATTAGTCAACTGACAATCCAGCATATCAGAGCCAGGAAAACCAACGATAGCGCCCACAACTCATTATGCTCCGACACGCGTCAGGGAGGAAAACCAACAACTTCACAACTTCTGCTTCTCTCAGTAAACAGACGACTGTTTGCAATACAGGATAAGTAAAAAAAAAAAAAAGGATTCCATCAACAATGCTCATTCAGATCAATGAGAGTCCCCGTCGTTTTCGGCTACTGAGAACTTCATGCCTCCATCCAGCATGCAACGCGTCAATATTGCGGGCCGTCGATGTTGCGCGGAGCGATTTCACGGCACACATTCAAGCCCCGTGATGAGGAGGGAGGAACGCCACGGGGTGCCTGAGCATCAGAGGCAGCCAGGAACATCCCTGCATCGTTGCTTCTCTGCAAACTGATTGGCTCCAGCAGGCAACAGACCACAAACGCCTCCATTTGGACAGTAAAAATCACCCTAACCTGCTTGTGGAATGACATGGTGCAAGGGTTCATATTTTGACCAATGCTTTTCCATGACTTTAAACCGAATGTCCATGACCAAACATTGTGAAATCTCGGTGTAAACATGAAAAAGTGAGAAAATGTAGTATTTAAACTAACAATGTGAACTCCAAAGCATACAGTAAACCTTAAATGACACAAAAGAATGAGAGAGAATAGTTTGATTAAAAGAATAAACATGTATATAGATGCCTGTATGTATGCCTGCTTATATTCTGAATCCCTGACTGCAGCCAGAGCCCACCGCTGAGCCGTGTTGTTGTTCGAAGAGCAAACCGGGGGTCAAAGTCGGCGTTTAAAAAGGTGTTACTATTGGTGTATTACTCGGAGCATACCCCCATAGTGAACAAACGCACTGAGCCCATCCGACATCCCAGCCGAGCACCAGCTTACATTACATCACCGCCCTTTGGGGTGAAATCTGCTTGATGAAGCTTCAGAGCCACTTCAAATGGAAAATCCCTCCGGCAAATATTTCTAATCCATACACAAATCCCAGACTCAGACTTTAAAGTATATGCTTAACCCGAGTCTGAAATCAAACCCCTTCCTGCCAGTCAAAAAAGCATGTCGTTTGATTTTTATGGGTCCCTCTTCATACTTTCTTTATTGGCCGCTCTGTGATCTCAGTCACACTCTTCCGCTGATCCGCTCGACTTTGATTGCAGCAATTAGCTTCATCTTGGTCAGTTGCATAAGGGCCACCTCCTCATGCCGTCGAGCTCGTGGCAATTATCCACCTATTTCAATCCCAATTTCAATTATTTTAGGAAGCCAATGATCTTTCTTTCATTTCTGATACTCTACTTCATCTGATTTGTTTGAACGTTCAACTTGAAATAAAATAACTTTGACAAACTCTTCCCAGACATCCGGCTGTTTTTCCGTATTTATCCGGTTACAGTTTCTCATTCTATACTGTAGATATCTTGTAAATTATCTTCTTTGTCCAAAAGCTGCTCCGATGTCAATGCGTTTATAGTTTGAGAAAAATAGTCCCATTCTTTGCAGCACTAACTGTACCTATATTAGTGTCCATAAATGGCCAATCATCAAAATTGGTTGCTCTTAAGATTGGTGAAAAAAACCCAAATTACTGTAATTTACACATGCAAAGTACCGTTCATTTTGCTCCCTTTCTGGAGTAAATGATCCGCTATTTGTAACCGCCGACAGAGAGGCAGAGGACCCTCCCCTCACAGCGGAGACAAAGACATAGAGTAGCTCATGGGCTGCTCTTGGAAGTGCAAATGATGGGACGTCAAGCGACACGCAATTTTACTTTTAAAATGCGTTGCAAAGGTCGAGACCGGATTTCTGCTCACCAGGTTTTAAAGACGTAATACAAGGATGATTGGCCACCATGCATTGCAGTCTGAAAGGATCTGAAGGGTTCCTCGGTCAGTGCTTATTTTGGTTAAACCAAGCTGTGGTCAGGAAGTGGAAACTCATTAAAAATATGTAAAGGCACAACGGAGAGAAGCAGCAGACTGAAATATAAAAGCTCTCCGGTTAGTTGGTGCACGGCAACATCATCTCTCCATCAATGAAAGAAAAATAGATTGAGCTTCATTATTTTATATTTTATATATAAATTAAGGATTTGTACATTGCTGATAAAGAAAAAATACAAAACATTTTTTGATCTTACATGACATTTACATGTGAAATTGTACACAACATATTCAATAACTTACAAATGCTTTATTTCCCGCATAAAAAATATATCTCTTTACAAAACCTTTTGTAATATGTACATATTCATATACAGTTTTTTTTTTTTTTTTAAATGGGATAACAATTGTGTGGTACATTTAAAAGCATTCTACTCATCTGACTTGCCGCTTTATGTTTTTAATATTTTTTTTTTTAAACCAGGTGCATTTCTTTTTCTCATCCATAGGAAATATGAACTCGCAAAATATATTACATATTGATAACACAAGACATCTCGCTAAAGAATGCCATCAAGTATCAAAACTGTATAAATGTACAAAATGTACGAGCGATGACAGGAATCAAAGTAGTGGTACAAAGTACTACAGCAGCGGTCGCTATACTGGATCACTCGTTGCCAACATGAACAGGTATGAAACCATGAGCTGCTTTTCAAAGAGCTGACATCACTCAGCTAAATCGTTGCAAACTGTGCAGACACCTGTGACAGCTTTACTAATGCAATAAATGTCATGTCTTCTTTAAAAACATATGCCCATACAGTATTCAAGGCACTGCAATGATGTAGAAATGCGATGAGTCTCAAATTCATTTTCTTTTGGATGGACTTGGATGATCGTACAATACTGATAGTGGCTCATGTTAAAAGTGTGCAAATTTGTTCATGTATACTGTACATTTGTTGGCAGAAGCTGATGGTTCAGTTAGACATTGAAATAAACCATTTGTGTGCGTGTGTCAGTGAAATGGCCGTGTATTCAGCGAGCGTCTCAGAGTAGGAGTGAGGATCAAGAATTTACTGACAAAGGATCGGCTTCTCAAAAGAATTATAGAAAGACGAACCTTGCTCCGTTCCGTGTTGGAATTACTCTAAAAGTAAAAACTCCATCCGACCTCAGACTGCCACCTCGACTCACCGACATCCCGGCTTAAATAAACGTCTGGGAAACCTGTCCAGCTTAAGGTTGTGTGTGCTGTTGGTATTCTCAACTTCTCATAAAACCTTAAATAACTAATCAAGCTGCTCCCACTGTGAGATTCTTGACACACACAGGCTCTTGGCTGGGGTTAATTCACACCAAATTTGGTTTGTTTGGGACACAAAAAGACAAAATAAATAAGAGAAGAGGTTAAACAGATGAATGAGGCCCAGGTGACCAATATACTGAAAAGGTACAGTTTGCCTCGACTAGACTCTCAGACTAGTCGAAGCAATAACTCTCGTACTTAAACAACATTTCTGTCAAAGACAAATTCATAGCACACATCTTGATGATAAACCCAAATGTTAACTGTATATCTTGTGAAGAAAATATACTCCGTTGCTGTCAGAGAGCCTGAACCATAACAATAAAAGCCGCGGCATTCCCAATGGCACTCGGGGAAAAAAAAATTGTACTGCACTTCAGTAATTAAATCCCTGGCCATATATTTCATCAGTAGGAGGTTGCCTCCAATTAAGAGGTATAATTGACCGTATAACTTTGAACAAACTACAGGAAAGACACTATTCAGAGAGGCAGTTTCTTCTCTACCTTCTCATCTCCACTCACACACTCCACTGCTTGGAAAATAGACTCTAAAGATTAGATTGACTGACTCACAGCTGAGAGGCTTCTCACCGGTGTAAGAAGAAAATTAAGATGACTGTGAGACTAAGACAGAAAAAAAAAGGTCTAGCTGTGGGATATTTTTCGTCAAAAGCAAAAAGGTTTAAAATTGTCATTTGGCATTGTGAAGTAACCCCTTTTTAATAATACTACAGAGCATAAAATACTCTATTTTATCTATATGCCAGAGGCTTTTTTTGTATTCATAAAGCCAACACTCACTGAGTGTAAAGAACACTTATCTTCACCGAACTCCGGGAAGATCCGGAAAGATGTGGGACCTCCCCTTCCGCTCTCTTTACTCGTTGACCTTTTGTCTACGGTCGCTTGCAACTGCCGTTAAGTGTGGCTAAAAGTGTGCTTTATACTTCTGAGCAATTCTGTGTCTTTGATGCATGCCATCAGAAACAAGAAAAATATAAATATGTCCATACATAAATACCGTAAAAGTCGGGTTACAAGCCGCTACTATCTTTGTTCAGTGTCCGTGTTAGCTCCCCGCTGCAGCCAGCTAGCGCTCCGCTAGCTCTCTGCTAACTTCCGCTAGCTCTCCGCTAGCTCCCCGACAACCACCGAAGGTAGCAGGACCAGCTCTGGCTCGACACCCAACTTGGGCTGAGGGGACGCGGGCAGTAGCAGCAGCAGCGGGGAGCTAGCAGCAGCGCTAGCAGCTGCGCTAGCTTGCGCTCCTCCTAGCTTGCGCTGCTCCTAGCTTGCGCTGCTCCTAGCTTGCGCTACTCCTAGCTTGCGCTACTCCTAGCTTGCTACAGCGGGGACACTGACCGGATGTAGGAGCGGCTTGTAACCCGACTTTTACGGTATGTATGTATATATATATATATATATATATATATATATATATATATATATATATATATATATATATATATATATATATATATATATATATATATATATGTATTCATGTTAAGCAAACAAGGAGAAGTTGTATTCTCCCTCTATGTCTCTCTCTCTCCTCACACAGTAGACATCAAACCATGGTGCAGATGGTGTTGAGATTGGGGTCAAAGCGGACCACTTTCCCCTCAGCCGCTTTTGTGTTAGTGTTGTACATGGGGTTCTCAAAAGTGGCCTGTCCATTGTTGTTCTCGTGGACAGAACATCCCGTGTACTGCGCTTTATCCGTTTTCCTGGAGGAAAAAAAACACAAAAAAAGGAGGTTGCAAATTAGTTGCGAGACCGTATCCCAATTATCTCCCCTCCTTCCAATCCAATAAACACGTCTCCATTATCTTGGTGTAGACAGCTGCAGCAGGTAAATGAAGCAGAATGGTAATTGTTGTTGAAAAGATCAGTCAGAGGAACCCGATGCCCGTTCACTGGTAACTAACATAATGAGAGAAGAATTTGCATGTCACAGGTCCTGCGTGCATCTACTGATTAAATCAAAAATCCAGCCGCCTGCACACAGCACATCCATACATCACATCCATCACCAGTCACATTGGAGGTGTTCTCATTCAAAATGCCTGACGTATGCTGCAGTGTAATGAGGTCTGGATGGCAACGTATTGCATCACGCTTTGAAGCCTCTCACGAGGAAGCTATTGTATGCAGCGAGGAGCCTTCCTGCAGCAAAGCTCTGGAAGTAGGCCACAGTGCAGCGTCTACCTCGTCCTGCTGTGCGTCTCCTTTGGCTGCAACTGTACAAACGTCGACATAAATCTGGGTTTCTAAAACTTTTTCGACGTGGAAAACGTGCTACTTTCCTTCTCGTTTTGGGGAACAAAACACAGGAGCTGCTAACTTTGGGTTCCCGGCTAGCACAGGCGCTACGTACCGCTGCTTGTAGAGATAGAATCCGAGGCCTGCGAAGATGAGGGCGAAGAAAGGCACGAGGATAGCGACGGCAACAGAACTGCTGTTGGTGGAGCCGGTGGTTTCAGGGTCGGCGAGAGTAACATTCTCTCTCACGCTCAAACCTGGAAGAAAAACATCATTTAACCCTTCAGGGACTGAGGGCATTGTCTCGATTTTACATAATTTCTTAAAAATTCACCTTTTAAAAGGCACTTGCATATAAGATACATACCCATGTTTTACATCAAAAATTGCAGAACAATCTCAGCTCTCTATATAATGAGGCACCATTGTAAGTGTAAAGCGAAAATATGACTCTAAAGCTGAAAAATGTAATCTCGATTTTGGAAATTCTTCATATCTCTTGTGAAAACATAACTTTACTCAGGTGGTCGAACGGTTTTGGTGCTTGAAATTGGTTTACCAAAAGGTTTTACGTTCACAAAAGCAGTGAAATATAAGAATACAATGGAAGATGCATGTAAATAAATGTGGTCTGTCACAAGGAATACGGAAAACAGTCATAACACTGAATGTGTGAATGAATCTAAAATATTAAGATTAAAAAATAAAGAAAATGGCAGAAACACTTGAAAATAATGTGGAATGACGGAAAGATACATATCTGCTGGTGATGATGATGATGAAGACGATGAAGATGGTGATAACGCAGAGGAAGATGATCAAAATGATGACACGTCGGAGCCGCAGGAGCTGGTTTATGAAGACGGCAGCCATAATGATCTTACTGATAATGATCAGTGCGGCTGTGCTAATCTTGTTGAAGACAATTATGAGACGATGACAACAGAAATGTTGCGCACAAAGAAGTGAAGGACAATGACGTGGAAGGAAGTAATCTACTCTGCTGCAGGACGGTGGACGTGGGAGACACACTATGAGTGTATGCAGAGCGAATATTATGGAGCTTTATTGTTTGAAAAAGAGGTGTTACTAATCCAGCTTTATCAAAACATGCTATTTTAAAATGTAATGACATTATCCCCTTCCCATTCGCAGATGTTTAACATATTTTGTTACATAACATTCACGTTCAATAATATGAACATTATTATAGAAGTCCATTTGTCTTTCTCTAATATCACAAAGCATGGACTCCATGCTGTGCTGAGAGATTAGCCTCCGGATTTAGCATCCAAAATGCTGTCAAAGCTGTCGTTATTGCCAAAGCAATTACAGAAACCAGAAAAAAAAAGCGTGTAGAAATGAACCAGAAAACGACTCCAAATCACACAGATGCCGATTCACGATATGATAACATGACCCGTGTGCGAGGTTGCTAATTTGTGGTGGAATTCATACTTGGAAAAAGGATTGAGATCACAGACAACCTCTGCAATTATTAAAAATGACTTGAGGTCCCCGGGGAACACGAACGCCAAGCGAACAGGACTCATGACCTCTTTTGGGTTTCAGTTTTCTGTGTTTCCTTCCTTTTCTCTTAGAATCCATTTACACTGGAGGAAGAAACATGCACATGCCAAACATGTCATATATCTATCTATCTTTTGACCAAAGGATTTCCAGGACTTTAAACCAAATTTCCAAATATTTTGTGAAATCTGGGTGTAAACATGAAAAAGTGAGAACTAACAATGAGAATACAAAGCATACAGTAAACCTTAAATGACACACATGAATAAGACAATAGTTTGATTAAAAGAATAAACATTTATATACCGTTAGCTCCCCGCTGTAGCCAGCTGGGGCTCCTGCTAGCGCTCGTTACTTCCCCGCTAACTTCCGCTAGCTCCCCGAAAACCACCGAAGGTAGCGATAATAAACATTTATATAGATGCCTGTATGTATGCCTGCTTGTATTCTGAGTGTCTTTCTTTTAAAAGCATATTAATTATTTCAAACTCAGCGTAAATGAAAGTCATGAACCCTATCTATCTATCTATCTATCTATCTATCTATCTATCTATCTATCTATCTATCTATCTATCTATACAATGTATGAATCTTCTAAACTCTGATTTCCGGTGAGCCCCTTCAGAAAGATGGATGTGAAAATAGCCCTCTTGCACCATTCATTCACAACAATGGGGACACATGTTGGAGTGGACAGGGGGTCTAATTATCTATATATATCTATATATATATAAGTGTAATTGAAAAGACACATACCGAGTCTCTGTAGTCCAAACTGTCCGAAGTCTTTACCCTGTATGAAGCCCTGGAACACATAGCTGCCACCGTCAGGCTCAGCTGAGACCTAGTAGGAAAAAACAAAGGAAAATAGCAGGTTTCGATTCAATTGCATTAATAAAAATCAGATTTTTCTTGGCACATAAAAGAGCAGTCACACGCATTCTGTCATGCAACATTCAGAAATAACACCTTTGTTTTTGCGAACCCCGCTTTGGAAGCTATCAATAGCTCGGCTGCGTGCACTCGGCTGTCACGCGTTTTATTAAGTGGACCTTGAAGTTTATTTTAGAAGAGGATTTTCAATCCCACAAAGGAAAACCGTCGTCGTTCCAGGTCCCTCAGGTGTCGGCTGTGTGTCTGAGCTTGTTCGGCAAATTGTCAGTGTGGGAAAACGCTGTAATGGCTCAAACAAGAGCCACCGGCTCATCTGATGTACAGCCAATGTAAACACTGAGTATGGAAGCCAATATAAGACAATAAACCAGGAAGTATATGGGATATGGGACTGGGATGTTTATTCTCCGTTTAGTGGGAGAAATAAACTAATGATGAGTAAATATTGACTTGATTCGGTCCAAGAGGCTCAATCTTGGCTCCCAACACTCTTTAATACTTGTATGTACAAAATTAACAAAAAGATAATGGTGACACTTTATAATAACTGCACACCATAAACACTTAATTCATCATTCATAAAGCATTGCTCCACACTTTACAAATAATGGATTCACCATTTTGTAAATTAAGTATGATATAATGCTTCACAGCGTGCAGTTATTATAAACAAGGTTCATTTAAACCAAATTCCATGACCAAACATTTTGTGTAAACAGTAAAAAGTGAGTAAATGTAGTATTTAAACTAACAATGAGAATACAAAGCATACAGTAAACCTTAAATTACAGAAATGAATGAGACAATAGTTTGATTAAAAGAATAAACATTTATATAGATGCCTGTATGTATGCCTGCGTTTTTCTTTTAAAAGCATATTCATTATTTCAAACTCAGCGTAAATGAACGACATGAACACATGAATATAACACATTTACATGACTTTTACTAAACTTTTGGGATTGTATTTTTTGCAAGGACTTTTCCAGGCCATTTTTAAATGTTCCAGGTTTTCCATGGCTAAAGTGTGACCGAGCCATTGGCCCAGAGAGAGCCTCTAACATCCCCAAATATTACAGAGACAAACACAAATAAACAGTACCGCTTTATAATAACTGCACGCTGTGAAGCATTATATAATACTTAATTTACAAAGTGATGAATCCATCATGTATAAAGTGTGGAACAATGCTTTAAAAATGATGAATTAAGTGTTTACCGTGTTCCCAGCATGCAGTTATTATAGCGCGTTAGCAATAATAATAAAGAAATCAAGAAAAAAGAGTTGCAGCTCTCTTTCAGAAGATTACTGGCAGGCTTCTAATTCCTGTGTATACTCACAAATCCGTCCATGGCCCAGGTCTCATCGGTGATCCTGCTCAAGGAGCTGTGGGCCAGCGCTCTCATCTGGTACAGCAAGAGCATTAGCCGAGCCTCCTGGCGCTTGTACACTCCTACAAGGTAGAAGACACGAGAATCGATGTGCATAAAGAGACAAGGCCGTACAAGTGCGGGGGAATGATAACGGTGAGGAGAGAACATAAAGCAAACAGTGAGGAAAGTTCAGCTGAGGGAGGAGGGGAGGAGACGAGTGACTCTTGAGTGGGAAGCGAGTCAGTCAGCGCAGGCTAATACATCCGTCTTTGGAGCCAATAGTTAATTTCCACTCTCATGCATGAGATCATTTGGCGATTGACTGATTGACAAGAGGCACCCTCAAAATAAATGGAAGTGACATGCGGAGGTAGTGAGGAGGAGGGAGGAGGGAGGAAGCAGGAGAGGCATGATTTATAAACGTCTCACCAGAGAGCAGGAACTCCATGCTGCTGTCGGTTAAAGTTACGTTGACTTTCCCCGTGGTGGCGTTGAAGCTCGTGACCGTCAGGGACATCGGCTGCTTCTGGCCTCTGTGGTCGTAGGAGCCCTTCCACACGAAGTCGGAGGCGAAGACGTCGTCGGGAACTTCAAGGAAAAGAGAAAGAAAACTCGTTAGATAACGCCGTCGCATTATCTCGCCTGCAAAAAAAACGTCAAATCAATATTAGGTAGTTTTAATGCGAGCTGAATACTTCCACCCACGGTGCGAAATGGTAATTAGATATGCATTGGAATCAACACATCAAACAGCTGATAACCGTCTTTTGCTTCAGCGTGAATACTATCATGTTCCTTATATGCGTCGACAACCTCAATTAATGATAATTAAATACATTATGAAAGAGATAACTCTGGACTCACTCTGTGAAAGTTTTTTTTTTTAATAGTTTCGAACTGATTAAACTTTTTTGTAGAATTTTTTACAGCACAGTCATTATCTACTGGGAATTATTTACAAAGGAATAATGAGTCAATTATCCTTGCAGAGAGGTGACTGCTTGTAGTTAATAACAGGAGCTAAACCTAATAGCCAGAATAATTATCGGTGGAAAGAAGACTTTGGATGCCAGGTAACATTATTTTACCACAACTGACGCTGCTAATGGCTCATTACTTTGTATGATACCGACTAAGCAAATATAAGATGTAGTTATATAAAGGATATATTCTGCTGCCACTCTTTCACGGTACAGATTCACCTTCCTGGGTAAAAGTGAATGATTTACCTGGAACATTGGCTGCACTGTCCCTCGCGGGTCTTAAGTATATGTTAAGGACTTATGGATTATTTTATTGCAATGCAGTGTTATTGAAACTCAGGGCGGATTTAGTGCTTTTTGAATATCTACATCAAAAATAGAGAATAATACCTCCTCCGGTTACATTAATGTATTATGGTATAGTCGGCACTAAAAAAGTTTCCCATAAATTTCCAAGATGAATTACACCGTATGCATTAAGTAGATACTGCACATATTTATGACCTGTAAAAACACGCTGGGACCAATTAATCTCTCTGAATCACTTAGAAATGAATGCATATGCAAAAACACAACATGTTATGGTCATAACACAAACAATCCACACTTGGTTCTCTGCTAATAAACGTTATTATACGTTAAGACTCTTCCTCAGCTGTAAGAAACGTTACAACTTCTGATGAAGACGTGATCTTGATGAAGATTTTAAACTTCTGTGGCTTCCCGTTGAGCAGCGTTTCAACACTCACCATATATTTTGGGGCTCGGCGTCCCCGGTTCGTCTTTGACAGTTTTCTCATGTGATTTGGACCCGACTGCAGAGGAACATAAATATGTATTTCACATAGATGAACACAGTGGGGCTGAACAGCAGGAGGATGCTGGGAAAAAAGTAAACACTCCTCATCTGTAACATGCTGCCCACATCTAACTCTTCCTCACTCTTCCCTTCATGCATACGTTTATAAATCAACTCTCTGGTGAAACTTCAGGTTGAAAAAGAAGCAGAATTTGCATTTTATAATTAGTTATACCGAACAATGACACAGTGGCTTTACAGAAGAAGTCCCAGGAACACAAGCGTCTCGTTATATTTGACTAGTGTCTTTTTTGACTGAGCTGAAGCGCAAATGTCACATGGGATGAATTCTGAACGACTCCGCCTGGACACAAGTTTTTAATGGTTTTTATTACTTACTTTTAACATGCTGTACTGTAGCTTCATATTGTGTGTTCTTCTCACCACAAATAATGTTGCATTGTGTCTTTTATCCTGTACGGTTTGCTCTTGTTTTATGTTTGTTATGATCAGTCAAGGGACTGCAGATGTGAATTAGCTGTAGCTACAATCTGTGTTTTAACTGTACATGTGTTTTTTTTTCAATAAAGATGTATAATTAAAAAAGTACTGCATGCACACCCGCCCCTCCACCTTTCTGCACATTCACGCTCTTCCCACAATGCACTTCCCTCCTCCCTCCTCCATCAACTGCCCTCGCAGACCTCCGCCAACCACGTACCTCTGCACACGGGCACCTTGCCAGTCCAGCTGCCGTCGGAGCGGCAGACTCGGTGCTCTGAACCCCCGGAGAGGAAATAACCTGACTGACAGGTGTACACCAGGGTGTAGCCGTAGGAGGGGAGGTCCAGACCCAGGACGTCGGCGCTGGCCGGGCTCCTCGGCTGCTTGCAGGAGTGAGCTGGAGAGCAGGCAGAGGGCAGACGCTTGTTAGTACACACACACATACAAATGAAGCCAGATACACACAGTCCTGCACACACATGCGCTCTCTCACTCACACACACACACACACACACACGTATAGATAGAAGGGGAGATAATTAAGCACTCGCTTGAGGGAGAGAGTGGAAGAGCGAAAGAGAGAGAGAGGGGGCTAGAAGAAGAAAAAGAGGATAAAAACAAGATAGCACACACATTTTACAATTTAATTGAGTCCAGGGAGCTATTAGGGAGCATATTGATACTTCAATACATCTACTTTCTCTTCTGATATGAATATGGACACCTGTGACGGAGCCGCCACACGGCCTAATTTTAATTCTAGCCTGCAAAATGTACCGAGCTCAAATTAGGCTAAAAACAGTAACTGTGTGAGTTGTTAGTCATTTAACCACAGCCCTGGTTTGAAAAACACAAGCAGCAGTCCAACAGGAAGGTCTGGCTGGCTCATTATCATTCAGCAACAGCTGTTTTTGTGTTTCTTGAACTAATCAAAATGTTCAAGGGCGAGACCAGACGAGAGGAGCTCATCGGTGTCCTTGCAATGCAGCGCTGAAGTGAATGCTGCTGCAAATCCTGTGAGTATTTCCCATTACCTGCATGTGCATATAGGTTGTGAGGTCACAGACACCTGTGGACACGGGAAGGAAGACCGACGTGTGAAAAGAGCGGATAATAGGAGGCTAATGAGTGGAGCTGTGTCCTGTCTAACCAGTGGCAGTAGAATATAAGTGTGTGTCTTCTTGGGACTTTTTTATAAGACTGCGAATCTGTTTTGACTTTCTCAGCCTATTAACTCGTTCCATCTCAAAAAGCAGGAAGGTGCCGATTTAGGATAGCGCTGAAAAAGCTTAGTTTATAAGAAACTGGGGACAAAAGCTGTTATTGCTGTGTTGCAAAAATAAAACACTTCTTATAGATCACACTAAATATTTTTGATTCTGCCATGAGTGGGTTGAGAATACTTAGTTTAATTTATCGCATCAACAAACTCACTTCAAAACAAAAACATATGCAAATCGCAGCGCGCCACCGAGAACACGGAGGGGTTCAACAATAATGTGAAAATAGCGAAATAAATTTTGCAAAGAACACGTCGCCGGGCTGCAGCTGCAAAGTGAGTCACAGCACCAAATCGGTCCTTCATGGCGCCTTAATGACATTAGTGGCAATTGGGTGTGGAAGGGATGCCAGGATGAAAGTTCCTCTGCTTTATGAAAGACAAGGAGGCTGCAGGAAATTCATCTGGTTGGATATTACTTCTGCTGGCGTTTGATACGGTAATAATGCATGTGTGCATGTCTGAACAAGTGCATTTCTCAATGCTCTCTATAGTTACACAGGTGCATTGAAATCCAGGAGAATACTTATTTTATTCACAGCTACACGGGCGCTTTAATGTTATAGTAAACGTGAAGAAAGAACCGACGGAGAAGTGTAGAGGTCACCTGGATCTTTTTCATCGGGGAAATCTAACGTGGTATTTATTTACACTGCAGGAGAGGAGAGTTGGTTGTAGACGTCAACTATGGTGACCTCAATAATTAAAGAGAGACATAATTAAATGGCGTCTCTGTATCTGAAATAACAAACCCGTCAGCGCGAGTCCAAGGGTGACTGACGAGACTCGCAAGTCCGATGAATTGTCGCGTCGAAGACCGTGTAAACCGCACGGCGGGCTTTGCTCCCGAGATTAACAGACACTTCCACTGTGTAATGTTCTGAGCTCAACGCTGTTATCTGTGATGGAGACCGAGTGCATTAGTCAGAGACGGAGACGGACGGAGACGGCCGGCTGCAGCAGTCCACTGTCCAGAGGACAAAGTTAACTTTTGAGGGGTTTTTAATGCGTTTCTTTCAATCTTGTTTGCTTGTCATGCTGTAAAAAGGAGCAATATCCTAAAATGTTGATGCTTTGGAACTTGGATGTGAGGAAATCGGGGCATCCGGCCTGTGCGTCTCTCAGCGACGATATTAATCTGATAGAAAGGTAACATGCTTAAGATCCAGTGACGCTTAACTCTGACTATTGCATCTATTACATCATTGTGTCGATAATCCCCCCAATTTTTTTTGCTTCTGCCAGCAGTACAAGATTGGTTGGCTCTCTGTTTTAAATCCATTTAAGTGGCTTCACAGTAGCAGAGGAGCATTTAATCACAGAGAAAGGTATTTTAGAGGATTTATGACTGTTTTGACCGAGGGTCAACACAGTGTGTCGGACCCAGACAAAAGCACTCTTACCTAAATACATAACCACGGCTTTGCCCCAATGCATTATGGGCTCTGGGTCTGCATGTCCACCCTCAGGGCTGCGCGAGTGAAAAATGAGTTGAAAAAACAAAATGCTAGACATGAATGGACTAAAATGAATTCATAGAGTTGTATTAAAGCAGAATAACGCAGTGACCCTTTGCTCTGCGTTTTTCACTCTCCAATGATGTAATAACTATATTATTAAATCAATCCACAATAACAAAAATAGTAATTAAGCTTTATGGACGGCCGATAATACAGTCATGCTGCTAATAGCTATTGCCAGAGTAGCATAATGCTACATGTGTTATGACGGCTTTTTAGCCCAAATAATTTTATACACTAGAGGAGAGAATTTTAAAGTTAGCAAGGTCTTTTTATGACATCATTCTGAAAACACAGCCAAAGAACATCCACTCTACGTTTCTCCACTGGCTATTTTATGACCTTGCAAAGGTCAAGGTCAAGATCATTTATTTTAAAGGATGTATTCTGAAAAAGTATTTTGTCAGACTGCAACTTAACTGCCGGCAGTTATAAGTTTATTTAACTTAACCAATATGTCAGTGACATGAAGGTTACATGCAGTTTTCCTCACATTTACGATTCATAAAAGTATGTGTTGCTAGAATCTGGTGACCGTCAGAGAAACATTTCTCTATTTTAAATTCCCGTGGTAACAATGACAGGACGAGGGCAGAGGAAAATCAATAAATTTTTCAAGCCATCCCAGGCGGTGGACCGGAGCCAGCGGGCGCTCCTGAAATGCTGCAACCTCAGCAAAAGACGGACAAACCAGGCAACAAAAACAAATAAATAAATAACTGCACCTGCTGAGCAGAGCGAGTCCAGAGAGTTAAAAGCCTCAACGCATGACGCCGCTGGATGAAACACAAATTGGTCGTCAGATTGACATTTGAGTGGCTTCATGGTTACGCAAAAAGGATCTAAAATGTGTTATTTTATATTTACCACTGTGGAAGTGAACGTGGCTGCTGGGATAAAAATTTAAAAAAACAAGACAAGAGGAAGCGGCCGTTCCCTGGGGTTCAATGTAGCACCAAATTAAATCAAACTCAAAGTATGCACGAGCATTCCCAAATGTCAGCTCTAAAATCTTAAATGTTTTATAAATTATAAATGTGACCTGGTTGAAAAAGTGGCTTAATTTAATATAAAAATCAATACACGTTCGACAAAAATAATCCACTTGATGTCGTCTGGAGATGAATCCACTTTTTGTTGCGTGATGATTATTTTAATGTTGAGATAATGTCAACATGCATCCGTTATTTATCAGTTTATGGACAATGTGACTGAGATGTTGCTGATAAAGTGCATTAGAATATATACCGTAAAGGTCGGGTTACGAGCCGCTCCTACAGCGGGGTCAGTGTCCCCGCTGTAGCAAGCTAGTAGCAGCGCTACTGCTAGCTAGCCCTGCTGCTAGGTAGCCCTGCTACTAGCTAGCGCTGCTACTGCCCACGTCCCCTCTGCCCAAGTCGGGTGTCGAGCCTGGTCCCGCTACCTTCGCTGGTTTTCGGGGAGCTAGCGGAAGTTAGCGGGGAAGTTAGCGGGGAAGTAACGGAGCGCTAGCAGGAGCTCCAGCTGGCTACAGCGGGGAGCTAACGGGGACACTGACCGAAGGTAGTAGCGGCTCGTAACCCGACTTTTACGGTATATATATATATATATATATATAATTAAGTTGGGTTGAAAGTGACTTTTAAGAACATTTTATTTCAGAAGACTGTTTAGTGGCTTATCTTCCATTTTTGTTGAATTACATTAAAATACGAGTATTTTTCGTCTCTCACAGGACGATGCCGTCTCGATCTTTTTAAAGGTTTTGACAGCAGAGCGTGCCGCCCTTGAGAAACGGAGACCGTGCATGATGCACCATGCATCAGTCATTTATCTGCATTCAGATACATCTCACTTTGCCAGAGAGAGGGTGTTCATTTTCTGGTTATACCGACATTTGTAAGTGCCAGTTTGAGGCTTTTGCTGGTGCTTTAACCTACAATTCTGTTGGCTTACGCTCCCTCTGACTGCTCTTATATTCTAAGGGATCCGTCACAGTGCTGGCAATAAATGCCATTAAGGAGGCAGAGGATGCTCAACCTCCCGAATCCTTCCTCAGTGAGCGGGCTGATGGGGTCACCGCCTTGAAGATACAGGTGAAGAAGGAGCGGAGGAGCTGTCAGAAGTCTAGACAGAAGAGTTTTGGGGGTCTCTCTTCTGTCAGCTGTGAAACATTAATTAAAAAACAAACTCAATGAATAACAAGATTATGAAAGTGAGACGATTTCATAAATATTTCTGCTGTAATTATCCTGCTTGAGGACACAAAAAGCATATATTTAATAGCAAATATGTATTACGTGCATCCCATTGGTTTCAATGAGACTAAGAATTAGAAACTCTCGGCATCAACACGGTGCGTTTCCACGAGCTACAGCCTCCAGAACGACCATAAAGTCGAATCAACATCTCTCTAAAACAGTTTACCAGCGAACATGATAACCCTCATGACAGAAGGACTTAATGAAGTGATGGCGTATTAGACTGTATTAGTTTCAGCTAGGTGTATCTAATTATCTGGCAGCCAAGTGTTTTCACATTAAAAGAGACCGCTTGCACATATTCAAGGATTCACAATCCCTCTAAATTGTCCCATCTTCCCACTAAAACACACACACACACACACACACACACCCCCGAGCAGGCAGAGAATGGCGGGTAAGTATTACAATGTTTCTGCTCCCTCAGCACAAATGTCCCCGGAAAATTCAAGTGGGTGTCACATGTTGGGGTACTTATGAAATCAAGATAACAAAAATATAATTTGAAATCCCCTTATTACATTGCACTGTAAAGTGCGTAGCAAAAATGCAGACTATAGTACGACTTGAGTTTCCATGAAAGGGATTCACCGAGATACTGGATTACTGGAAAGCGCTCGGCAAAAGCGGCACAGCCCTGGTCTGGTGCCGGCAGACGGCTCAGCTATAGTTCAAACAGGACGGCAGTAATCCCAGCGCCTCGCTCTCGGAGCCACTGGGATGGCAGGTTGATTGAGGCCGAGGCTGCAATCTACCAGGCGGTCAAAAAAGGTCACGGCGAGCGGGCGTTGAGGAAAGAGAACAAGACATTGTCCCGAGGACCCTGCACTGCAGATAAACAGTGACAAGAAGGATAGAGAAAGACAGAGAGAGGAGAGGGATATGAAGATGTTGAGAGAGAGAAACCAGCACTCACGGACGCAGCTCGGCTGGACGCCGGTCCAGGTGAGGTCCGGCGCACAGAGGCGGGTGGTGGATCCCTGCAGGAGGTGTCCCTGTTGGCACTGGAAGTCGACTCGGCTGCCCACCTGGCCGCAAACAGACAGCACACAAAGTGGAGAGAGTCGATACACTGATGCAAATGCCAATAGGCTCCCAGCATCATCGCATCTAAAAGAGCTCGGGAAAAAAAACACTGCACACTCTAGGTTTTTTTTTTTCTTCCTTTTTTTTTTTTTTAATGATTATCTGTAGTGTGTGTGTGGAGGCAGATGGAGAATATTCCTCGAGGCGATGGCCCATGTTTGTGTTCACAACTGATGCACAGACATTAGAAAGTGATGGAAGAAAAATAGAGACAAACTGCTTTCTGTTATCTTTTTTTTGTTTTTCTTGCATTCAAATAGCGACAAAGGACCCGACTGACACACTTCATACAGTATATACTGTAAGACAATCTTAGGCAACGCTAATCTTTGTTTTCCGCCATCTCAATAAATGACTTATCGTCAGCCATCAGCCCAGTCGACTGTTTAATAAAAAACAGCGTCTACACGGGACGTTCTCCGTCAGCGGCGTCGAGATATCGGTAATGTTGTTCTGTAATGCGGAAAAATGCAACGAGTACAACCATTATGAGCAGCGATGCAAATAATAAGCTGCTTCTGCTTTCATTTGGGACAAATTCCATATCAGATATTCGGCTGAATGTTGTGGAGAAATAGTTTGCACTTAACTTGTAAGTGACACTCTAAGAGCAACAGGGAGGAAATAAAATGAAATACGCTGCTGGCTGAAAGCGTCTCAGGGGAGCGACTGTGCACACACCAATGGTCATGATGTTGGTTATTTTTGGGGTGTGGGGGGGATTTTTTGTGTGTGACTCGTTCTCCACGGTCGGTCAAACCGCATTAAGTGCACGTTATTATCGATCCGGACCGAGCCTGTACACATTCATAGTGGTGGAGAAATCCTTTGGGTTTTCTTCAGTTTATCACCGCTTCCTCCTTGCACCCACATGACATCATCCAGAGGAATAAATGATGATTCGACATGGAACATCCATTGGAAACCGGCCAATCGAAAGCGGACAGAGTGCAGGCGACGCACTCGAGCTTCTTGTTCATCCACCTCCAGATAGTGACCACATGGAGGTGTGTTGAATTAAATTGAGAGAGTGTGTAGTGGACTCTCGTTGTGCATATATGTTTATGCTGCATAAACCTGCCTCCAACTAGAAATGCAACTTTCCTAGTCCTGTTTGAAATGCATGTTTTTGATAGAAATATAGTTAAAGAGCGTATGTCTATATATATGCATTGCATGTTTGGCTCATTTTACCTTGAAGCCTGTTGTGTAATTCATGAAGCCGTGCTCAGGTGTCCCTGGGTTTTCACAGGTGGTTCTCGTGGGCTCTGGAACAAGAAATAATTTTCATGATGAGTCGGGGAATTGCAGGAAAGCAAAAAAAAAAAAAGTGAATATGACAGAAGGGCAATCATTGATAATGACGAAGCAATTTCTCTCTGGTGTCCCGTGTACCGGAGGGCAATTACTGAAGCGTTGTGGCAACGCGAGCAGAGACTTCCGCCTCTCGTCTCTCTGACTGCGGATTCCTCGGCTTCAGGAATATAGACTTCTGAGACGTTTAATCATCGGCGAGACGAGATTCAAATTAAGACGCGTCCGTTTCTTCAACACTTAATATATCCAGCAACACTGGGGCGCAAATATAAAGCATCACCCCTGCGGTAACAATATAAATATATATGAAAACTGCAATTCATTCTCGTGATTAAGTTTTACATCAGTGCCAGATGGCAACGCACTGATTCTAGTTCACCTTCCACTGCGTTTCATATTTATTGTTCCAGCAGAGAGAGATCATTTTACCTCTTACATCTTGTATATTTGATTTCACTGCCGTTGTTATTTCACTGTACATATTAATATGCTCATATCTTGCGCGTAGAAAAAGTCCCAAACTTAATTATGTAGTGTTTTAGCCGAATCAAAATGGAGGCCGATGACACAGTACCTATACATCGGGGCTGAGATCCGCTCCAGGTGCCGTCCCCCTGGCACATGCGTGTGCTGGACCCCACCAGCAGATGTGGGGCGCTGCAGCTGAACGTCACCTCGGACTTGAAGATGAAGCTGCGCCCTTCCCTCCGTCCTCTGGCAGGCATACCCGGGTCTCCGCAGAACTTGGCTGCGGGAGCAGAAACGTGGAATATTGCTGATGAAAATGAGCCGAGGGGGGCCGAACAAATCCAACGCAGATGTTACGCATTTCCCCCTGCAAGTATTCCTCCAGCAGCTTGAACCCCACTGCCCTGCTGCACCTCCCGCTCACGTCGATGCCCTACTCTTTCCAACCTGATTACACATAGGAATACCGCAGCAGCGAGTCAATTGAATGAAGCTTTGGGTCGACTATTCAGCATTTAATTCACATATAATAATGTGTGGGCGGCTGCTGCACCCACAACATCAGACCCTGATGAGGAGAGCCTTCACTGTTGCTGTGAGCTTCGCTTTCTTTTCATTATATTGGATTCATTCGAGTAGCAGACTGTAACAAATATTGTCTTTCTATATGATCTGGAAAGTCTTCATGCTTTGAATTATTCAAATTGCATTGACATTGTTGCTTGTAACACAAATTATTCTCATTGCACGTGGGCAGATGCATCGACGTCTTTGTCTCTGGGTTGAATTCCTCCGTCTCAACATTTAGTCAACCGACCTTTCTGTGGAGCGGTAACAGTAGGTATGTGAATATTCATCTTGGCAGCAAAGGGAGGGAGTGAAGGAGGTCATGGCACTCAATTTTAGATCAAAATAATTAGCATGTGAAATATTAATCTCTCTGACAGGGCCCTGAGGTTAACACAACTAGAGCCATCTGCTGCCGCTGCGGCTCCCCGAGCCTCTGGTATGCTATCGCCTCCATAATGGGACTCTCGCCACAGCCTCGGCAGATGAAGCCCGTTGCATTATCGCTGCCGCTCCTTCAATTTATTGCCGATAGACGTCCAATGAAATCGACTGGAATAATTTTAGGCTGAGTGGCTTTGATGGGGATGTACGTCAGGCCATTTTTAATGTATCTTCCTATCCATCTTTACCGTATATATATCCCATCAATCAGCCATAACCACACTGATCATTAAAAGTCACTTGTGAGCTGTAGGAGGTTCAGAAAGGCTCAGAGAGAGAGAGCAGAGGCGAGGACGAGAGTCACAGCATTCGGTCACGCAGCCGGAACGCTGTGGGATCAAGCCAATAATAAGGAAGACTGCTCCTCCAGACCTGACATGTGCCGCCGCGTGGAGGTCTGGAGACGGAGATAAGTTCTGGCTTACTCTCCTCCTAGAAGTCAGTAACCAACAGAGGCAAAAAACCTGACATAATAGATATCTAGTAAAGTAGAAAAAAGAAAGGAGATTAGAATCCAGCGCATGCAGGAACGGCTGAATAAAGCCATTACTGCAAATACTGTTATCTCAGAAGCGAATCCTTGCATTCAGAGACGTATCTTCTCCAAGAAAAGACGTTTGCTTACACTGCAGCTCCCATCGGGAAAAAAACAATGTATTGAGAGTCCCATCCAGCGGAGAATAGATGGTTTGACCGTGTTTGATAGGTCAACAAATAAAAGATGCAACTGTCTGCCTGGATCTAAAATGATAAATGTCACTATTCCTATTCAAGCAACATTGTAAAAAATTGCGTTTTGGTATTTTTGGGAGGGTTGACAATAAGGGGCCAAACAGGTGACACGCACATCAGTCATAAGCTTCAAGCTGCAGGGAAATAATGTGCTGTTTTATGGATGTATAAGAGAAATGGCCGGGGGCCAAACCAAGCTCAGCATATTTAATGTGCCTGTGTGTGTGTGTGTGTGTGTGTGTAGGAGTGAGTCTCTCTCTCTACATCTATCTCTCAGCTTCTCCCCCGTTCCTTGATGAATTATCAATGCTTTGAAGTAATCAGTATGCAGAGGCCAGATTCAAAGTTGGGATCACAGTCTCGTCTCTGCAGACGCATGAACTCCCGTTCTCAGACACTGAAATCGCGCCGCTTGCTCTCGTGCATCTTTCCCCCAACGCCGACGTGCATCTTCATCCCGCTCGGAAGTGCCGATTTTTCAAGAAACGCACAGATGGATTTACGCTCCAGATGCATGGCAGCTCCTGCCGTTCTGCTGAGCTGTATTTCAACTAGAAGTGCTGAGTATGAATTGCAATTATACTCCTAAAGCATACAGCAGTGCAGGGCTACTAAATGTCTAATGATCAGCAAGACAGTGTCTGTAGAATAGTTTTGCACCAAATCTGCTGCAGATTATTCCTCCTAAATGAATACCCTCAGTCTAAAAGACCATATAATGCATTGAGTAATGCTTGCTGCATATCTTTATAGTTGCATCTAATGCACACATACACAAAAACAATTACTAGCCTGTAGGCACACTCGGACGTCCCATGACAAATGTGTGCGTTTATAAAGTAATGCAGAGCGTGTACAGTAATGGTCGGTCCTGTGACTACATTTTAACATCCACACCAATTAAGGATTTACTCCTGAAGGATGACTTTGCTATTCATAAGGAACCTGCACCTGAGAGAGCGGTAGATAGCGCTGCGCTGACATTTTAATACGTGGATAACAGCCTTTTCTTCACCAAATATCATCAGCACTTTCTTCCCCGTTGTCACCATTTATTTGCCTTAGTAAACCTCAGTGATTTATCACAGACTTGCTTTTCACCTAGAGCAGCCTAGCAAGAGGCTAGCTACAGCAACATGTTTAGGAGAGCCAAGTTCTTTACAGTAGCTGGTTATTGATCACACATAATGAGATATATATATATATATATATATAGTGCACGGCTCTCAGTTTGGGTATATTTTGCGCAGGCATTGGAACCTGCATTGTAGATCGTAAGTAATGGAGCTATTAAAGGTAATCACTACATCAAAAACAATTCTCTGCTGGGACATTAAACGCCACAACACTGCATCATGGGACATTAAAGGTTACTCGCTCACATGGCTGAGAGAGGTTGTTTTTGGGAGGTGCTGATGTGGAAAAATGATTGTTGCTTGTTGAGGGATGACACTGCTCATCATAATTGCGGTAGACAGTAAGTAGACGAGGTACATTTACCAAGTGGAACCTTTTCCATTTCGTGCCCAGCTGACATTTCTTTGTTTTTCTTTCCTCGGAGACCAGAACACAGACATACCAATGCACTTCAAGAAAAACAGGCAGTTGATCACTTAGTCGTGCTGAAGCCCATATCTGGCTGTGACAGACAAATCCTTTACAGATCCTTTACAGTTAAGCAGGAGATAAATCAGACAGCAGTGGGCACATTGACTTACAATAAAGTACAATAAAGGACAGCAATGTGGCCATTTGGAAGAGCTAATGGCTGTTTGGGGTACTGCGCTTCCAGTTGCATGGTCACACACACACCAGCAGCCTGTCAGCTGGATGCTAAATACTCAAATGGGACCATGTTCGCCTGACTGAATATGGCCACAAGCACCAAAATTATGTCATGAGCATCAATTACGAAAGAGCGCAGAAGTGAAAGTAGTTCTTTTTAAGAAGTCTCAGTCTTTTTTTAGTCATTATCCAACATGTGTTGCTAACTAACTAACCATCTTAAACTCCTACCTTAAGTCAGCAATCAACCCAGTGCAGTTACAGTCTGCATCATCATATTATGCAGCAATGTGATAGCAGAGATTGCCTGCAAAAGGATGCTGCAATAATCAATCAAAATGCTGCAAAAAGCATCACTCCAGCAGTCAAAACCACTGCCTATATTCACCAGTTCAAGTGGAGATGTTTATAGTGCAGCACAGCTGTCAGAAAAAACACCAACAACAACACATCTTTCAGCATTTTGACTGCTGTGCATGAATATTTTTTTGTGGCACTTGCTTCTTTCATATACAGCGATATTCAGAGGAAAACAGATGCACTACTTTACCCGTCTTGATATTTGATTTCTGACTGATTGACATAACGCCAGATGTATCGTGACGACAGAGCGATGCTCTTGATGCATTCCAGAGGTTATAATTATGCTTGCAAAGATGATTGATGGCTTTAATATAGTAAAAAGCATCAGACATGTGTGGTTCCACTTAGATCATCATCAACATCACAGCTTGACTCAGGGTGTTTTTAGGATTAGGTATAACTCACTGTTCAATCCATTAAAAAAAACATTGACGTTGCAAGAATAATCTCAATTCTGCATATCTGCATAGCTGATTTAATGTATTTGTATAGTAATTCAGCTTCTCCGTCTAGACCCTAATGTTAAGAAGCATGACTTATTCATGACTTTCATAATTTCATTAACTGGAGACAACCTCTAAAGGGGCAAGAAGCAAAGTGGTGGAATTGGCTTAATACTAATGGACTGAATGCATGAGGAGTAAAATAATATGCATATACCTGCATACATTCACAACCTATTAACAGATAGATTTGAGAAATAACGTGTATTTTTACTTCCCCAAATACATTTATTCAACGTTTGGACTTTCTTTCAGTGGATTATTATGCTTCTCAATGGGAACACTGGTAACTTCAGTCAAATACAAGGGAGAGTCTTATATTTCTAGAAGAAAGGCAGCAGGAGGCCAGACTGTAAGCACGAGTTAAACATTTAAAATGCTTGTTAACATTTTTAAAAGGGGAATCAAGAGCAAAGGACCGTGTTTCAGCCACAGAAATGTCTCCAAGTTCTTCTCCGTTTAAAAACATAAGGAAACTTCCTCTCCAGACTGTCTATAATGATCGTAACCGATAAGGAACAACATGGTGACTCACGCAGGCACTGAGGCAGGTCTCCGCTCCACGTCCCGTTCCCGGTGCAGGTGAGCACGGCGGGGAAGGACAGCTCGTAGCCGGGCAGACAGCTGTAGCTCACGCTGGTGCCCCAGTCCAGGACGGAGCCCTCCAGCAGGCCGTTGGGGACGGGTCGAGGGGGCGGACACGTCACCACTGTGGGGACAGGGAGGACACGGTGAGTAGAGAGCAGCTTGTGGGAGCAAGCAATGCACAAAGTAGGTCCAGGCTAGTTTGGAGCAAATCATTGCTTTATGATGCAAACATGAAGGAGTTGGAGTGGAGGGGATACAAGTTAAATCCTTGGTAGTTTTGGAGCACTGTGCATGTACTTTAGTGTGTAAAGATCTTTTTAACAGTCACACTAAAACTATCTGCTCCGCTCACTTGAGAATGTAGGCAAGAACATGGTTGAATATATATTATTTTTTTCAATTCTGGACACAAGGAGGAAGGAGCAGAACATATCCTTAAAAATAAGATGTTATTGCCTTTTGATGAGTCGACCAACCAGACAGTTCACTTCCATCGCGGTCCAAAATGTCCCAACTTCATGATTTTATCCTATTAGACATTTGTGTGCATAATTTGTGTCATAATTAGCTCATGAAAAAAAAAAAAAAAAAAAAAAAAAACGTTTGGTGAGGTCACAGTGACCTTTGACCACCATAATCTAAATGTTAAATAGTGCCTTTACAGTCTCTAAATCTGTCAAAACGATGGTGTAACTCGAGGAAAACAGACAATGCTAAAGCCTGGAGATAATTACAAGGATTTATGTGGATTTACAGGGATCTGTCGATATTCTGGGTCTTTTCATTTCTAGTCTAAATTTTAATAAATGGAGGTGTCGGTGATTATGGCGAGAGGTGCAGCGGTGCTAAAAGGTGTTAAACATTTTAATGAACACACTTTTTATTGAACACATTGTTTTATCTTCTCATTTAAAGCCACAGAGGGACTCCACTGCTTCCTTTAAGACAAAACAGGATTGAAGTTAGCTAAACATCCAAATGTTTTGGCAAATTCTATTATTGCACCACGTGCTTCACATTATCGTGCTATTTTACAGAGGCACACATTCCCCAGTCTCCATGAATGACTGGGTGAGGTTGGTCTGTCGTTTCCGTTTGGGGTATACTAAATCATTTCTGTAAGCAATAAGAGGACATCTTGTGGCAGTGTAAGCCATACACTTTCTGCTCAACAAATGTAATAAATGAATGCATAATAAAGCTCAGAGTTTGTTCTGACACACTTGGAGATGAACCCGTGGGGATGCAGATGGGATATGGGTTTTAGGGATGTGAATAAATTATAGCAGTTGTTTTAAACCATTACTATCCTCCCTATACACCCACCATTTACCCAATTCTCTCTCTTTAGACACTCACACACCCAAACACTTCAACAAAGATCTGCAATTTGGAGTCGGGCTACAGCCAAGTCTCGCAGACTGTCTGGCAAGATCAGATGTTTAGTCTTCAAATCCAGCTACTTAGACTGTTTAGTATTTTGGCAGTGCAACAAAATGTGTATTTACCAAATACATGACATAAAAATACTGATAAAGCAGAAAGAAGGTCCCTTCATACCTCATACTTAAGGTATGTATTTAAAAGATATATTTATGTACTAAAAACACCATTGCTGGTGACCAAAAGGCAATTGTTTTCTTTATTAGATTGAAATGGACTAACTATGATGCATAAAGACAACACAAAAAAACTATTATGAACAGATAAGAGTATTGCATGGTCCCTTCATACACACTAGATTCCAGTTTATCTACACACTTCAGAAAGCTTTGGTTCACCCGTTTAAAGCCAGGTTTTACACAATTTAATAATGAATAAGTTTCTTATGATATAATTAATATCAGGTGGCCACAACTTTCTTGCCAACTTTTTTTCGACACAACAACTTACAGTAAATGTGGAGCAAGCCACTGTGGAATATTCACACTCTCTCCAAGGTGGAACCATCTTTTGTTCCTTGTTTGGCAGCGGATCCAAAAGGATCTCCGTATGGACGCGTTGCAGCAGTATACAGTATACATGCTTTAGATGTATGCTATATTTGGAAAAGATATTGAGGCCATGATTAATCCTGAATAAAACCGAACTGATGTTGCAATCTGTTTTTTAATGCTTTGTTTGTTAAAGTAATTTTCTTTTTCAAGTTCTCAGGAAGGAACAAGTTCACTTGAAATGGTTTCTCTTTGATGTTAATGAATTAGTAAAGTGCGCCTTCAATTTGGGATTTCCATGTTGTTGCTTTGGAGCCATGGAATAAAAAAAAAAAAGGCACTTCTGAAATACCTCTCTAAAATGCCCAGCTGGATGCTGTAAAGTGGAAAGTTGTTGTGTGTGTGTGTGTGTGTCCACACAGTGTGTGTGTGTGTGAAAGAAAAGGAGGGAGAGGAAAGACAGATGGAAGGAGAATGTGTCGACACACATGTGCAAGTAGGCAAATTACGCTGATTAGAGGGGTAGGCCCACTAATCCCATAAGCAGCGCATCAGAAATTACTTTAAATAAATGAAAAAATAAAATACCCCCCCAAAAAAAGGGAAGGCATGGGTGGCAGGCAGAACTGAATGGGAAGTGGAGAGTGTCCCCGTTTCCCTAAGTACTTCTAAGCAGCATTAGTGCCTCTTAGCTGAACACGCCAAACCTGGGATTCAAACTGAATCCTTGCCGGGCGAGGCTTAGGATGTGTCATCGGCAGTGTGTGTACACACACCACACACACACACACACAAATGCCGTGGCCATCACTGACGCACACACATTATGTTTAAAATTATGCACACAGTCGGCACAGGCTTTGTCTCTTTCGGTCGCAAATGTTCCTCCCTCCCTTTCCCCCCCCCCCCCCTCTCTCGTTCTTTTGCTTACATCCTCGCGGCACATCATTCAAACCCATGACAAGATGACGGATGCGCCGCATCGTGACAATTTCAAACGGCTCACCCCGCCTGAACCGCCGCACCTTCAACTTGAACCCAATCATGCAAAGGAAAAAAGAAAAAGGCACCCCGATCTGATTGGAAGAGGCATTGTTTTCAAGTAGAGGAAATAGATATGTTCTCTCTCCTTTTCTAAGACTTGCTGCGTAGGCTTGTCAGCGAGAGATGATAAAAAAAAAAGCCGCGATACCCAGCAAGCTGTTGTATTGCTCGTCCTAGATAGTCTCAGAAAGAGACCGACGCAGATGAAGTGAGCAGCGGCGAGGAGGAGAAAATAAAGCCGAAAACATCCAAACTGCTTCTTAACACAGGAATACAGGAATCACACAAATGAATACAGCGCACACACACACACACACACACTGCGTAATCAAACTCCTCTCTCTTGCCTTTCTTTTATTTATTGACCCCGTGGGAGAAGCTAACTGGTGCACACAGGTCAGTAGCAGCCGGGCGAGGCGTGCAGGCGCCTTAGCCTTTTGTGTGCGCGAGAGAGACACTTGTGCGATTAAATGTCGCCGTGCGGTTGTGTGCATGCATGGTGGGAGTTAGCGAGTGTGATGAGGACGGCTCTCCTCTGGAGTTACGCTCCTCTCTCCACGAGCGCCGCCGTCAAGCGTAGCAGGATCGGGGCTGAGTGCCTGAGCTGTTTGCGGTAGCTGTCAAGGATTAGCGCGTGGAGGTTAAGAGCTTCACACACTTTGTATGTGCACATAGTCGCTCTCTCTTTCTCTCCATTTAATACTGCCATGCTACCAGCTGTGCAACCGTGGATCCATCAGCCTCAACATACCACAGGACAGGGAGCTTTAATAATGCAACACGCCCATGAAATATTACAAATAAGTGTCAGGTTGGATGTTGTAAACATCGAGGCAAGGTCCTACGGGAACCTGAGGAGGGCGAGGAGTGTGCGACTTCAAACCACAGCTCCCTAGGAGTCAAGGAAAGGTCACGACACAGACTACTTCTGGTCAATAACGCCATTCTATACACTACATACGGTGACTACGTACAGTGGATGCCTCGTTCCCTTTCATAGATTATTTCTCACAGAGTATTTCTCCCACCTGTTGATGCGTCCGGCCTCTTAAGTCTCTCGCAGTTAATGTTTCCCTTCCCGTTTCTCGAGAGGCCAATTCAACAGGCGTCTTTCTTCTCTGAAACCGATGCATCAGCCCCGGAAACAGTTCCTTAGCAACAGTAAGTCACCGGTTGCCTGGTAGGCTCTTCCCCTTTTTCCCGCTGTACTTTGGAACAGTTTGCTGCACAAGTTAATCCTCCCTGCAATGCTTACTTTTGGCTGTCGATGGCAGACGTGCTAATCTATGCCTCCGCCCGGGCGTCATAACTCACGGAGTGATGTCGCGCTGATGGGTGTACAACTACTAAGTCCTCTTAGTGGATTTCAAAAAAAAACTTTGATGTTAATCAAGCCCAGCGAGTGCACACACACTTTTAGAGGGAGGACGCCAGTGATTAAGTATTGGAGTGCAATTACAGGGATCCCTGTTGTGATGAAGAGGACTCGTTAGCCATCCATCATCAGGCGTCAGAGGGAGCTTTAGCCTTGGCTCCGTGCCGCCGCAGGTGCAACGCTACTGCAGATGAACTCACCGTGTCCCGGATCAAGTGCTTTTTTTTTGTTGTTGCCTGAAATCCAACTGAGAGACGGCGCCTTTTATTCGTGGACTCGTAAAAGTATAGAGCCGCCTTTGTAAATGTGCTGGAAATAATTTAAAAAACAGATTCATGTGGATGTGTGCATGTCGATACTTACACAAATATATATGCCTGCACATGCATTTGAGAGTGTGTGTGTGTGTGTGTGTGTGTGTGTGTCCGCCTGTTGTGAACAATATGACACCCTCCGACCACACGGGAAGGTGTCACCTTGCTTTGCTAATCTCATTAGATCTCCGTCTGTATGCATGTACTTCATATCCTGCGTGACAGCGCGCTAGCGTGCCAAGGTTGTTCCGGCGCGGTCTGACGGTTATCAAGGTTGACCGTCTCCTGCGTCACGTGTTCACTGCGGCGCACGCGACCGTGTGCGTTAGCGGGCGACACCTACCTTTGCACGCCGGCATGGTGCCACTCCAGGTGCCGTTGTTGGTGCAGGTCCTCGTGACGGCGCTGTCCGCTCCGATCATCACGTAGCCCAGCTGACACGTGAGCGTCACGTTGTGGCTCACCGCGTTGTCCTCGCCGAACCGAAGGCCGTTCGCTGGAATACCGGGGTCGCCACAGGTGATCACTGGGGTCAGAGAAAAGGAAGTCGCATCAGAAATCATCCTGGTTGAATAATGAATACAATATGAAACATGTTGCCATTTAAAAATAATCTAACTGACTGATTTCTTTCTATTTTTTAGCCTTAATGTTTTCCTAATCATGCATTTTGTTCATTTGTGCAACAACTCTGAAATCACACAACTGTCTACTCAGAAGCTATAAACATGGGAATCTTTCCATCTCTACAATCCATCCCATGACATGACTGTGCCAATAGTGCAGAGCTCCCATTGTAAGGACACATGGCTACAGCGATTTACACGATAATGTTCTCAAAATTAAAAACTCTACATGGACTTGCTTTAAGCATTTATGCATTTGTTTGATGATGTAATGGTTTAGAGGGTCTTTGCTTAATGGTTTGGAGAATCCCATTAACACATAAAGAAACATTTATTGAAACGGCAAAATCTCCAGATATGGGGGAAATAATGGTTTTCAATGGACAATAATGGTTTTCAATGGACAACGTATCTACATGTACAAAAATCCACTGGCCACTAAAAATTGGACGGCGCACAAAAGCACAAAAGGTGTTGCGTAGCGACATTGTGTTTGTTGTGCACGATGTTATCAAGGTAATCACAATAAATCATTGTGCATAATGGCTTTTTTTTTTTTTTGCAAATGAGATTGTCTCTGCAGATGCACGTGCCGGGCTATAAAAAAAACTAAACAATGATTGTCACGACTTCGTATTATGATGTTCAGTTATGTGCAGATAAGAAAGTTGATGACACAGCTGGAGCCAGAGCATCGGTTGTGTTGTAAAGTAATCCTTACAGCAATTTGTACGCTTTATTTACATGTCCCCTTTCTAAAATGCACCAGTATGATCACATCATTTTGAGATTTAGATTTTGTTTTGTCCAAATCAAGTGGAGAAGCCGGTGAATGTAATAATAATATTGTCATTTCTGCTCAGTCTCTTCTTTTCATATGCCTATTCTTGGCTTCTTCTGATGGCATGATTAGTCCAAAAGAAAAGCAGATGGCAGAGTGTTGGCACCACGACATCGTCAGGTCTCAACCCAGTGCCATCTCTGATGTAATTGTAGGTTGCCAGCCTCTATTTGATTGCTTTTTTCAAAGCCCTCGTTTAATATTGCAGCCCTAATTTGTTACTTATTATTACTAAAACATTCCTGACTTGTTCACCTTCTTGTAAGATGCCCGTTTGGTGCATATGGCTGTCCCTGCTAACGCCCCCCTCCCTTAAATCAGGTCCCAAGGACCTCAACACATCTCCATCGTCGCTGGGTGGGGGCAACTTTGTATCCTGACAAGAAATATCAGAGAGTGGGATCTTCCCTTCGCCACCAACAGAGGCCTGAAGGCGGCACACTGATGGCTCCAGCCATTAATCTAGCCCTGGATGCAGCTACAGCATTAGCATACAGCTACAGCATTAGCATACAGCTACAACACTGACGGGTGGGTGCAGAACATCTTGTGAAATGGATGGTTACCTGCGTCGCCTCCATGTTTTTGATGGCTATTTGTTGTGTGTGCTTATCCGTTATTCTAAATCCCCCCCAGAGGTTCCTGCCCGCTGTAACCTGTAATCTATCAAGACCAGCTCACTAAAACTCACACACCGACATATTTTATATCCCACTCAAACCTGAAGTGGCATCGTATCCATGCAGATGGTAAAGGACTGAACCGGTAAACAGAAATAACATCCTTGTAACTTGGTATACATGTTAAGTGTTAATTAACATGTTAAAATTGGTTTTGAATACATTTGAATGTTAGTTCTACTGGATGAAGTTTGCAATAACAGACTAAAACACCCTAAATAAAAATAAAACCACATTTGGAATGATTGTGTAAAGAAAGAGCAGATATTAAAATGTCCTGCATGGGAAATGTTACTAGAAGTAGAAGTATTTAAGTACAATTAGGAAAATGCATTTAAAGTATAAAAAGTAAAAGTACTCGTAAAAGTAATGCATGTCCCCTGTGGCTGTTAGTATAGTATATCATATGTTATATAATAAAAATGTTATTACTTAAGGCAGGTCTTTACTGTGTTGGAGCAGATTTTAATTTTGTATGAGACTGAAACTAGTGATTATCTTTATTATGGATTAATCAGCTGTTTATTTTCTCCATATGTCACATTTTTTGGCATGTAAAACCTCTGTGACAAACTCCAAAATCCAAAATCATTCAAATTAAATTCAAATGATTAAAGTAATTAAAAAGGAAACTTTGTGAAGCTGGGACCATGAACTATTTCACACAGCTGCACTTAAATATCATACAAAGAACCATCATATTTTATAAACTCTGTATGCTTTCTAGTCAGAAGACTTCATCTGTGAAGAAACAACTAAAGCTGTCAAATAAGGGAAGTAACAAGTATAACATTTATTCTTTAAAAAAAATGTAGAAAGTGCCATGAAAAGAAAAAAGCACAAGTGATGCATACAGTATCTGTGTGCATATTCTTGGGTAAACATAGTTATTCAGTTTGTTTAAACAACAACACTGCCACACATTCTCTTGAATTAAGCTTGATATTTCTCTCCAAACATAAGCCAGAAGCAGCTGGCATGAATGAAAGACAGCTGACACTAATTGTCAAGTAGAAATGTGGATGTGGGAAAGCGGTCCTACAAAAGAGAACCGGAAAGAGAGTACGGGTAGAAAGGTTTACGCGTCTGTCGGTCGGAGTGGGAACCCGGTCAGTCAGCACAATGCAGAGGCGCTGCAGGCGGTTGACTTCAGTTTAAAAGCTTTTTCTTTCTCCATTTAGTACATACTTGCTCCTTAGAAAACAAGCTAGTGGGAGGAATCGTGTCACGGCAGGAAATCAGAGAAGTGTGCAAGAACCCACTCCCAACAGAACATCTGTTTATCCCCGACTGCGTCTGTGATTTCTCATAAACACGGCAGCACTTACATCTCAAAGAGGGACAATTGGGACACAGACTTGGACTTTGAATGTTGTTATTTTGAATTCAAAGACTTCTGCTAGCGTTTTGACCCTTTTAAATGATGTTTAAGAATCGTTATCGGTTGCATTTATATTCCCCGCGTTTTTACGTCTGCTGAACGTCTGCATCCCACCGCTGCCACAGTTATTGATTGATGCGGCAGAAGTCTGACTGTTGACTTCTAATTGCACTAACAGGCATTTTGTGACGTCTTCATGTAATCCCTCTCCCACAACGACCGCGTCAGCGTTTCAACTCGGGGAGAGAGGAATGGAACGGAGGAGAGGAGAATACTACAATCTAAAAAAAAGTAGATAGAAATCAACAGAATCGCGGCATGTTAGGAGCAAATAGTGCGCCTGAATAATCAGTGTTTACTGTTTACTTTGTTCACTGCTCTTTGGCTTTACTTCACAGCTCACCGAGCTTGTCTCTTTTCCTCGTGCACTTCCGCTAATTCGCTAATTCTTTAACATGCTCTAAAAACTTCATTTATCAAACATCAAGTAAATTAAGAAGAAAAAAAAAATAGTAAAACAACTTTTCTTACTCCGTTTCCCCTTGAGAATGCTGTGTGACTTTGATCCGGTAACCTACATGATCGATGACCCGTGAACCGGGGAAATGATTGCCTCCTTAATGAAGGCACAGTGAGCCAATCTTGGCACCTTGTTGATGTTGATGGCGTGTTGATGTCCCTGAACTGACCACTAAAATATAATGGGAAGCGATGGCGTACAGGAGGATCATAATAATAACTTTGGTGATGAGTATAGGTTTAAAAATGGGCAAAAGAGGTAGAAAAACTCCCTTCTTCTTCCTTCCTTCCTCCCTGTGTTTCTTTTTCTGGAGACTCATTTCATTCCAAAATTGAAAATTAAGCCCATACCATTTATCTTTTCTTGTGAACAAGCAAAAAGAATGAGGAAGGAGGAATATGGTGATTTTCAGAGAGAAGAACAATGTGTAATTTTGTTTGATAGTCACCCTGGTGCAAATTGAATATAGATTGGCACACTTCTTAATTACTGCAAGGCTCATTTGCTGAGAACCAGACAATACAAAAAGTTCTGAGGCTTTGTAGGGAGAGAGAACGCTCAAAAGAGATTTATGTGCTATTTAAAATCTTATATACTCTATTTTAGCACCGCTGCTGATCATTCTCCTTTTGGCAGACATAAGGAGCAAATTCATCTTTAGGCCTGTTTTTCTTAATTCTTTATATGCCTTATAGTATAAATGAGATGCTTAATTTGTTCATCCAGCGTCAGTATAGACACGTTGTGGCTGACGGGGACATGTGATTGGTCAGCGGTGTACCGGAGCCCAATCTTCCTCGTCTTATCTTGAGTTATAAAAAAAAAAAAACGACGATAACTTATTCTGACACTGCCAATGTTTTTAATTTTATTTATTTGTTTATATTGCAGGGGCAATATATAATTGAATTCCTAAATTAATACTCTGTTATTCTTTCTTTCATCCAGCTATTTTATTTTTTTTTGTTGTTATTTTTACCTTTATTCCATTAGTATTATTATTGCATATATCTTTCATCCCTGTTGTTTTTATATCTTATCTCATTTTATGTGTAAATGGCTGCTACGCGACACAACATTTCCCCTTGGGGATTAATAAAGTATATATTCATTCATTCATTCATTCAATGCACACTAATCAACAGTAAAACTGCAAGTGAGCCAATGAGTGGCTAATTTTCATCTGCCTGAAATTACAAAATGTCCAATAACATGATGCAACTAAGATTGAATCATGTTAGGAAAATCAGGAACATTTTCTGATTTCCATTATGTTAGAAAAATTGTCTAAAATTGTCTAAATTTGAAAATGGTCTAAAAAAATTTTTTTTAAATTGTTTACATTTTTTTTGAAATTGTTTACATTTTAAAATTGTCTAAACATTTGCCAAACATTTTCTGAAATTTTCTGAAATGTTCTGAAATGTTCTAAAATTTTCTGAAATTTTCTACAACTTTCTAAAATTTTCCTAACTTAATGGAAAATTATGTTAGGAAAATTGTTTCGACAGTAACGTATAGACAAAACGAATTCACATTGAAGCAAATTAAAAGTGTACCTACAGTATAAGCACATATAAAACACAGGTATAATAATGTAGGTGTATCGTGTGACTGAGCTAAATGTGATCAACCTGGTGTTTTGTGCATGTAAAACTCACTCGTGCAGTTGGGCGGCATCCCAGACCACGTGCCGTTTGCCAGACACTGGCGTGTGGGCGAGCCGGAGAGGAAGTATCCCTCCGTGCAAGAATACACGATGGAGTGGGAGAAGGTTGTGCCGTCCACGCGGGAAATACGTCCGTGAGCAGGCGTGGCTGGGTTCCCACACTGCACCGCTGCAATACAGGGGAGGAGAGACAGAAGGTGAAGGTCAAAAGTGTAAAAAAAAGGAATGGGTTTTCCATTTTCCATACCGGTGATTCACGATCCGACAGCTGGGAGCGTCCAAGGCGGCTGAAAGATGACTTCTGAAGGTCTCAAGGTGATTTAAAAATATATTCCTTCCATATTGTGTCAATAGTAATACTTATTTATGAAATAATTGCTGTTTTTCCTTTTGACCTGATATAATATTTGTAGTTTCTCGACTCAGTCCGATAAGCACTCAGGGGGGAACAATCTGAAATGGGCCGATGGAAATCGGCGGCTGGTGTCAGAGTTCATTCTGTGTTTGTGCCTCACAGCAGCTGCTTTTAAAGAAGCTGTGAACCAAACGAGTACAGGACCGCTAATCTATACGGCATCTCCGCTTTATTAAGAGAGGCTAATGAGCAGAGCCGGTGCAGACGTACACAAATCCCCATTGATGACTCATCAGTAAATTAAGTGCAGTCATGTGTCGCCCAGTCTCATAGTGCATCCGTGGTAATGACATTTAGTGCTGTGTAACAACAGGAGGAGGACCGGGGGAGTGATGGGGAAATTGGCAGCTGTGGTTAAACAACAAAATAACTTTTGACGAGATTTGACTACCGTAAAAGTTGTTACGAGCCGCTACTACCTTCGGTCAGTGTCACCGTTAGCGCCCCGCTGTAGCCAGCTGAGGCTCCTGCTAGCGCTCCGTTACTTCCCGGCTAACTTCCGCTAGCTCTGCGCTAACTCTCCGAAAACCACCGAAGGTAGCGGGACCAGGCTCGACACCCGAGTTGGGAAGAGGCGGGCAGTAGAAGCAGCAGTGGCCGGTAGCAGCAGCAGCGCTAGCTAGCTAGCAGAATCGCTAGCTAGCTAGCAAAAGAGCTAGCTAGCAGAAGAGCTAGCTAGCGCTGCTCCTAGCTTGCTACAGCGGGGACACTGACCGGAGGTAGGAGTGGCTTGTAACCCGACTTTTACGGTAAATAAATGTATTATTAGATTCATTTTGGAAAATGCAACACACAAGAAAACAAAAACAAGAATAACCAATACAATGAACAGTAAACATATGCAGCAAATTCTAAAAGAAACATCAATATTATATGTTGGAAAGGAGTAGGCAGAAGTAAACACTTAACAAGAATTTTGAATTATTTATAACATATTAAAGATCGCTCCAGGCAAAAAGCACATATTGAACTCGGACGAGAAGCTGAGTTTCATGGAACGTGTTGCTTTAGTTGCACAATTGGCGGGGATGAAAAAAACAGACTTTCTACAGTGAACCGAAAAAGGCATCGCTTACATCATTTCCAGAATACGCCACCACATCCCCGTCTGCTTCATGCGTTTTTCTTCTGCTGCAAATCATGTCTAATTACAAACTGATTTGCTCTCTCAATCACCTAATTGACTGGAAAATCTGAAATACTGATTCTTGTAGGAGGCAGACGTGTTTGTAGGTGCGATGACACACACACCAAAAATATAGTATGAGAGCCTCTTTGGCTCCTCTCTTAATAATTCAAGACAGACATGATGACAGACACACAAAACAAGCCTTGGTGGTATTGTGAGAGGGATATTAAGCTGAATATCCACAGTGACTGTGAGAGGTTGTGGATAACGGATGGTTGGACTTTAACACGAGACGGAGCTTTAGATCACAGACAGACACCACGGAAACTTATTCAGGCGCCAGTGGATTTCTGGCTAAAACAATCTTTAAAATCAGGAGATCAGCCGGGAGACGGAGAGGTAAAAAGGTGATGGAGGAGAGATGTGGAGTAAAAGGAGGGTAGGAAGGGGAAGATTGAGAGATGGAGTATAGTGGACAGGGCCCGGCAATGAGATTAAGACGGGGAGAAGCAAGAGAAAAAGGCTGACGGCAGGGGAAACAAAGGATAAAGGAGAGAGAGAGAGAGACAGTAAGAAAGGGAGAAGTTGCAATAAAAGGCAGATATGCAGAGAGTTATTAAAAAATGACACTTGCACCGTGCCAACCTGAAGGACAGCAGAAGCAGTCAAACATTTGCTTCCATATCCGGTTGACCCCGGGGGGTGGGGGGGTAATTCATGCACGATGCAGAGCTGCCGCTCAGTGGACTAATATCTCCAAAATCCACAATGATTCATTTATCACAATCCAAAAAAGAACTTGGCTTTAGGTGTCTAGAATTAATGAATTGTTCGGGGTTGCAATCTGGAAGCTAGTCACAGCACCATGTGCTGGCAGGAAACGCCAGACTGCAGCAGAGAGATACTTATCCATCTGCTGCAGTGCTGCTTGTGAGCTTTTGCAATCATTTGTGTGCGTAGGTGTGGATGCACATGAGCGGACGTCGGTGCACAGTCATGCCCGCGTGCTGCAAACAGCGTCTCTGTGTGTGGAAGACACCGCCGGTTACAGTTTGAAAAGGTCCGATAGCGCAGCTGATGAAGGTTTCAGGTCCATACCGGAACACATAGGGACGCTTTAAGGGGCATTTAATCAATGTTGGGTTATACTTCCATAACATTGTGCAACTTACAAGAGAGAAGAATCATTCAATTTGGAGGGGTTGCCTGAGGTAACTTAACATTTACCTCGAGGAAAGGTTAAGCCCGTAAAACACTGGATCCACCAATCCCATAATGCAACTGAAACGCCTCTTTTGTTCCCTGGCTCTGTTCAAACTACATGAGCTGAAATATTGCCTAAATAAAACTATTCAAATAAAACAATTTCCAAGTAGGAAATATCAGTTTAATTAAGCACCTGGAACCAATTTTGGCTCCAGACTTTTTTCTTTCTTTTCCCCTGTGTTTAAGTCGTCGTAGGAACCCCCAAATTAATTCCAATACTTGTGTTTATCGTATGTATTTGTTCGGCAAAGTCTTGGGGAAAAAATGTATACCTGCAAAAAGATCACTTTTAAAAGATATTTTTAACAATAACTATGAACATCCAGCACGATTTGAGCAAAAAATGCCTCCTTGAGTGATCACTGAGTATTTCCAACTGTATTATGGAGCCCTAACAACAGCCCACATACTAATAACACACCTTTTTGGAAAGAGTAGGACCTAAAGAATCAGAATCATAAACAAAAATCATAATAGAACACATCATTTGGGTGTTCAAAGGAGTTTCAGTCAAAAAACGGTGTCGTTCGGTTAAAAAAATGGAGTTTACGTAAATACTTAAACTTAACGGTTACTTTAATGATGTTTCACAGCAGATGTATCTTCTCACAAGGGTTGAGGTATTGTAGCAAATTAAATGAAGTTAAACAACGACGTGGTTCCGGAGATAACGTGTTGTTGTGTTTTGTCTGACAATAGGCGCAGGGGGATTTTCGCACCCTGTTTTAAAAAGGGTTAAAGAATCATAAATCGAGACTAAGAATCCCCCCCGAGCCTTCGGTATTTGACAGCTTTTAATATTCGCTGCAAGAAAAAAAGTCCTGAGGTTTGATACCATCTCTCTCTGTGAGACTGTGTGAGTTCCCAGGTGCCTGTGTGTGTGAGTAAGTGTGTGTGTCACCATCTCTTCGTATGACCCCCTGTGCACATCACACAGACGTTTGACGCGCTTTCCCTTACGTTTGCAGAACGGCTGCCGGCCCGACCAGGTCCCGTTGGGGAAGCAGATCCTCTCCGCCGACCCGTACAGCGTGTGTCCCACCGCGCAGGTGAAGCGCACCTTGCTGCGCACTTTGAAGTTCCCCGCCTCCCTGGTGGCGTGGACGGGTGTGCCGGGATCCCCGCAGGTGCCCGCCGAGTCGCCTGCAAAGGGAGATGAAGACGCTGAAGACAACATCCACTTTACAGACGGGCCCTTTTCAGTTGGTATGGCGGTAAATCACGACAGCACACAGAGGACTTTGACTCAAACTGTACTTCTTTTTAGTCCAGCTATAAAACACACAATGCACCAATGAGCAGCTGTCAGCGTGCCAACAACCTGAAGGACCAATACCTTTTCACTGCTTTGACACCGGGAGCTTTCTGTCCATAAAAACAGCAGGGCCAGCATTAAAAGGCAACCAGCTGTGGTTATGAGAAATGATGAATGCAGCTTGACCTCTGAAGCCAAATGTCCTTTGTTCTGTGGAGCACTATCAGTGTATCGCACCACCCGTCTTGCTCATCTATAAATTAACTTGTGTAAAAAAAAGATGCTGCGTCTCTTGTACATTCTCTTCTCGTGTCCTCATTAGCGCCATCGCCAATGGGTGGAAAGTGATCTTTCTGAGCCGTAGCAGATGAGAGAAAGAGGATAGGTACGGCCGTAACTACGAAGTATTTTCTCTTGTGGTGAACAGCGAGCAGAGCAGTGTTGTGTGAGTCAGGACGGAGTTCAGGGGGTTTAGTTTGACTGGAGACATCCTCAGAGCAAAAAGGAAAACGCACACAATACACATGACAAACCACCGCTTCCACTGCTGCTGCTTCCGCTCTCACAGAAATGAAACCGGCCGAGGCAATAAAAGAGAAAAACGTTTGGCACCAGAAGACAGAGCATCACAGCGAGAGAGAGATATATGAAAAAGGAACGGACAAAGGCGAAATGCAGATATTCAGACAGCCACAGAGAGAGATCACTGTGGTTGTCTGTACAGTTCAGTGTGTTTGAGAAGGATCTGAGCATTTTTTGGCTGCGAGATCCCGCTCCTTGAGCTGTGCACACACCCCGTGCATCCTTCCCATCTTCCGAGCAGCAAACAGCTGCAGTAATACTTGGACTTGTTGACAAAAGCCTTACTGCACAAACACCGAGCTCATATCTTCTACACGCATCCCACTGCTCACATGTGCACACGCTGGATTTGTCAGGTCAGGGGCTCAACGCTGGAGATGATCAGTGTGTGTGTGTGGTTGTGTGGAAAAAATAAGTGTATACCCCTTGCCTCCCTTTTTCCTGCACACGCCTATCAGTGTGTACTTGTTGAATGTGTGTTTGAGTCTCCCTCTCGGTCTGTGCATGGACCTGCATACACTTGTTTTTGCAAGTGCATCTTAAGTATGCATACTTATTTGTTGCCCCAGTGTGTGTGTGCATGTCTACTTGTGTGTGTGCACACATATGTGTGTGTGTGTGTGTCTCCCAGCAGCTGCCGGTACTTCATTAGTCTCCTTCGGTTAGGTGAGGCAGCCCGGCTCGGCATGTACTGTGACAGCTATAATCTCTCTAATTGGGATGTTGGTGGATTTGGTTTGAATCTGAGTTAATGTCTGTTCACCAGGCTCCCTTTGTGAGGAAATAATAAGGCCTTCAACTCAGCCATGCAACAGACAAAAGGGGAATAGCTTCGCAAGCAGTTTTAAGCCTCCTCTTACTAATTAACAAAAGGAGGACAGATGAGAGGAAGGATAGACGCATGGATGGATACGCAGATGAGAACTGTTGCTGAGGCTGGACTGAGGAATTCATAGCCCAAATGATGGTGTTGCTATTGGTGATGAACACACTCTTAGAATACAAATGTACCGTTTCAATAATTTCTAGTCCTGCAGATAAAGCCGTCTATGGACTTCCTTGGCAACCTTTCCGCAAATAAACTTTGAAATCCTTGCAGAGGCATTTAAAACGTACACTAACACTTTCCAGATTGCTCATTTATTTTGCCGACACCGCAGTACTAATTGCATCACCTTTACAAGTTTATGCGAGTGTGCCTGTGGATTTGCTGCATCACAACTTCGCATCCTGTAAGCAACCGCTCGGTTACAGCTGTGTTGAGGTTCTGCGTTCTTCAACAGATGAAACAGATGTTTACTTCATGGGTCTGAATTCATCAAGCCTCTGTGCAGTAGTACAGAAAATTGAGAATGCAATACATCGAGATGCATCGAGAGTCGTGAGATGATCACATAAAAGGTGGCTTTTTTCCTCCCAATTGTAATGTAAACTGATTTCATAGTAAAAGCACTGATGCAGTACAATGTGAGGACAATGCGTTTAAACTAACCATCTATAACCAACATTAAAGATGTGTCATAGATAGTATATAGTGTCTAACAGGTCACAAAACTACATCATTTCTGCATTTTCAATTATTATTATTAAATATGCACATGTACCACATCTCTAATGTATACGATCACGACTGGGTCTTGACTCTTTTTGCCGTCTCCCGAGCAGAATCTGTTAAAAAAAAGTGCATTTCTACTGCAACTAAATTCTTTTAAGTTGCCTTTTTAATTGCGATCTGAATACACGTTATCACATTTCTTATCATCTGCTGTGGCGCACCTCAGCACATCCTTTTTCTTTAGCTTGGTAAGTCACAGCGTAATTTATTATGACTGAAATCCTCCGGTCACTGACCCAGGACTCGTATTCTGCAGCACTAATTCCTCCACAGGGGTTTACTCTCTAAACAGCAATTGCTCTTTGACAATTTAAATACTTGGGAGCAGACTCGTGTTGGCTTTACTTATCTCACTTTTCAACTGATGAATTGATGCCGATTAGGTTTTGGACAAGTTAAATGAAATGCACTGAATCTAGTTTGGTATTAAATGTTTTATGCCCAGATTAAAGCAGAGTTTATTGGCCGGGGTTTCTTAGAAACAAACACAGGAAGTCGATCTTATGTTGGCGATGCACAGCTCAGACTGGTGATTTTTATTGCATTTCATCGCTCACTTTCCATGAGGCTCGTTTGTCGTAACAGTAGGATGTTGATCTACATGCAAGCGTCTCAACAGTGCATGCCAAATTGCTTTTTAAAGACTATGCTGAAGAAGAAAAATGCTCTATCAGATTTTACGGCTAAGAGCAGCTGTAAGGATGCACACAAACAAAGAGAAATATAAACATCCACAACACCTCCGTGTCACTCACTTACGTCATTCTGCAGAACTAAGAGCAAAAGAAGTCATGGAAGCTCTCACCATGAAATATAGGTTTGAGTCTCTGCAATCACAAGCATCTCCTTACCATCCTTGGAGTTCAACTTCTCCACTGCCTCGCTACTTTCCAACTGTCTCAGTAAATACAAAATACTGAAGGCGAGTGGAGAGTCTGCTTACAAACATCACTTCTGGGTCGGTGAGTTGAACAAACCAAGTGAACATTCAGTAAAGTGAATCCACTTAAATGGTCAGGAATGCTCAAGTGAGTCGGGAGGGAAGAGCAGAGGACTGAGGGGGGGAAGTCTGTAGCTCTGCAGACACGGACTAAACTTTCTTTCAGGTTTTCAGAAAACATCAAGAGAAGCGCCTGCAACTAAAACACTGGTTGCTGGCGCCAGAGTCTGCATGTCAGGGGCTGCTATCTCTCACCCGAGTGATCGTAGGAAGCAACATTTGCTGCTACGCCTTCTTTACCCGCATCACTGAGTCGAAGAGGAATGATGGGTACGGGTTTTTGTTTGGGTCAGTCCGTACCGATCCACCATCAGTGTACGTTGACAGTCAACATAATAATAATAATAATAATAATAAAGCTCTAATGCAATGGAGGTTCATTGAATTGTATTTGAGTAATCACATTTAAATAATTCAAATGCAACTCGTCTCTCTGGGATGTGTCCTGATTAGTCTGTCTAATCAAAATAAGTTTTGATTGGAACTACTTACTGGCAAATAAATACTTCTTATGAGAACTGTTGACAGCGTGCTCCATGAAGTATTAGGGTTATTGTTTCTCTACAAAAAAAGTGGCGCTGCTGAATTTTTTAGGAGCCATCTTTTAATGCTATGAACTACACAAACTCCATTATATTGGGGTGATGGCATTAATCTCAGACAAAGATATCTCAAACAGAACAAACACTATCTGTGTGGCTAGATACCACGAGAGGAAAGTGAGAAAATATGTTTTAATATGTGTAGGAAGCTTTCAAATAAAAATAAAAGCAACTTAACAAATCAAACACAACCAGTCTCTAATAGGATACCGATTCCAGTGTCAAAAGGAAGCGTGAAAGAGACAGACGTGTGTGTTTCGGCACACAGGAATGCTTGTGTGTGTGTGTGTGTGTGTGTGCAGGACTCTATGTGTACCTGAGCAGTGGGGCAGCGGGCCGCTCCAGTGTCCGTTCAGCTGACAGGTGAGTGATGAGTCTCCTATGAGCTGGCGGTCTCCGGAGCAGGAGTAGCGCACCGTGGAGCCGGAGGTAAACGTCTCCCCGCTCATCACTCCGTGGGGAGGTGCACCTGGGTGGCTGCAGTCCACCTCTGCGTGACAGACAGTGAGGGAATAACATGTTGGACGGCTCAGCAGAATGATACCGGTGAGACAACCCACTGGTTTCGACCGTTAATAAATGGATTGATGAAAGAGGAACATGCATGTCACACGGATGGCTGCTTCATCAAGCAACACTTCCAAAAAAAACAACAACCAGAGAGGCGTGTGTAGAGAAAACCATGTGGGAGGACTACTGTGCCATATTAACATTGTATTTAAACTTAACTACATGCTCACTGGATTGCTTTCAGGACTAAAATCTGATTTAGTATATCACTTTCTGCGCTACTTTATTTTTCTTTCGACCTTTACATACTCAATCAGCTTATTCTCATAATGCAAAGGAAAAAGAAACTCTTTAAAACAAAGAGTCAGTGAAGCCCGGAGACGTAAACAAACCTGTGTATCTCTTTAATTAAAATTCCGCTTGATAAAGTAGATTCCGTGCGTCATCGCTCTTCAATGACACGAAGGGCTTTCTGAGCCCCGTGTGCAAAATGTAGAGTTTTACTCTCGATGTTTTTTGGAGAAATAAATAGGTCATTACTGTTGGCGGGCCTCACGCAAAAAAAAGGAGAGTCCATGAAGAGCCAGGTGTTTGAGAGCAGCAGTAAAACCTCGGATAACCCCGACGTTTCATCCACGGTGGCTTCAGGATCTCAGTGTTTGGGTTTGGAGGGAACATTAGCTGTAGCCTGAACAACTGGCCCTCTGACAGTTTCTACATTTCTCCATTAAGCACAGCGCAACATAACCATAAGCCACTGGGGCATCGAACATTACACAGATGCTCTCAGCCACAGCAGTTAGCAACTTGTACTATTTAAACTCTGGAAGCAGACGAGGACACAAACAAGGTTGTGGACACTCGATAGAGAATGAAACTTCCATCTCTTTGTCTGTCAATTCATTCACTTTTGCATGAATGCACTAATTAGGTAGAAAAGTGGATCGGCTGATGCACTAAACTCTTTTAAGGCTGGCCTGAACATGTTTTTATTCAGGAAGGCATTTTTGACCATGTGTTAGTTCATTGTCAGCTATTTATTTGTCTTTTTTTTAGGGGTTGCTTTAACCATGTTTTAACTGTTTTTATTTAGTTTTACTATAGATTGGCCCTGTGGCACTCTGAGTTTCTTCTGAAAGAAAAGTGCGTTTAAAAATGAAATTTATTATTATTACCGTAAAAGTCGGGTTATACGCCGCTACTACCTTCGGTCATTGTCCCCATTTGCACCCCGCTGTAGCTAGCTGGTGCTCATGCTAGTTCCGCGCTAACTTCCGCTAGCTCCCCGACAACCACCAAAGGTAGGGTTCAGCCACGGCTCTACCCCCGACTTGGGCAGAGAGGACTCGGACAGTAGCAGCAGCAGCGGCCAGTAGCAGCAGGAGCGGGGAGCTAGCTAGCTAGCGCTGCTCCTAGCTTGCTACAGCGGGACACTGACCGGAGGTAGTAGCGGCGTATAACCCGACTTGTACGGTATTATTACTAAACAATGTACAAGTAAAAGACAGGAGAACCACGTTGAGAACCAAGGTAAAAACCAAAGTAGCCACTGTACCGATGCATTCTGGGAGAGGTTTGTCCCAGTGGCCCACCGGCTGGCAGGTGAGCACGGAGGAGCCGAACAGGTAATATCCCGGGTTGCAGTCGTAGAAGACCACGCTGCCGAACGTAAAGATGCCGTGCTCGATCTTACTCTCCCGGATGGAGTTAGCGGGGATGCCGGGATCTGTGCAGTTCACCACTGAAATGAAGACGAAAAAACAAATAGTTACGTCATCATGAGTCATTCAATTAGTTTAATCATTAATGGGAGAATACAGACGGCAGAAATACCGACAGCCGCAATCAAATCAATTTGCATCACCGTGAGGATATTCCAGGCTCGACAGACGTTTTAATGGTATTTAAGGCAAATTACAGCTGGAGCTGCATAGTTGAAGAACACAGTGTTGGAGGGGAAAAGCCTGAATTCCTGTGGCCCTGAATGGTGTCTTATCAACGCTCTCTACCCTAATTCCACCTCAACGAGGCACAGAGTAGAAAAACAAGACAGCACATATATTAACAGGCGTGTGGCAATCTGCCTAATTAACTCCACCCAGCATCTTCACTGGGGATCTGACTTTTCTTTCCTGGAAGCTTTGCCGTCTCCTTTTGTTTGGAGCCTCATCTGCATAAATTCAATCCGTCAGCATGTTCCCACTGTGAGTTAATAATAGGACTGTTGATGTGACCCGATCAGCGGCCTTTTCTGTTTACTCTACAAACAGGAAGACAAGCGAGGTCAGGCTATATTTAGGCATTGTCAATAACAATATCACCTGGTTGCGTTCTCATGAAAACTAAAAGGACTAATCTATCGTCACAAATTCACACGGATCCGTTTCAGAGGCAGTCGAAGTCTCTAAAAGCAGACAGCTGGACATCGACGAGGGTGAAATTAAGCAGATTGAAATGAAATCAATAATGCTAATATGCGGCGCCGCTAGCTAACTGTGAGAAAATCTTAGTGCAAACAAACACATATTTTAACAAAGGGAATCATGACGGTTTAATACGATTTTACTCTTTTGATCTGTTTCCAGGTCCGTCTCTCCGGTGCCATTCACAGTAATGAAAACTGTGTCTCTTCACATCCGACTGCCAACTAAACGCGTGCCAAGAGGAGGGACATTTTTAAAACGAGCAAAGTCTGGCAAATCTACCCTTGGTCGACTAGAACCAGGAGGTAGCCGACCAATGAAAGAAAACAATGGATATCACTTCAATGGCTTCCTCTATTGTGTTTGAATGATTACGATGACCTTGTCTTATGGCATGTTGAAGACACATGTACCCACTTTTATCACAGCAACAAATATATAATATATATATATATAAAATATTTAATATATATTGTTCATTTCCATTTTATTTGGGGGACAAAAATGGAAATGCTGGAAAATATTTTGGGCGAAAAAAGCATTGTCAAACTGTCAAAAAGAAAACATTTCTTTGCTCTGGTCCCACAAGAGAAATGTCTGGAGCGCTGCTGATTGTTACGCACCACTAATGAGCCGTACCTGGGCAAACTAAAATTGGACACGACTACAACGCAGCCACCGCCTGACACTCTCAATAAAATGTCTCCCACTTAATGTACTCTGAGCTTCCTGCCATCAAAGTAATCTCTCCCTGCAGCGAGCCTTTTGGTAACAACTGGCAGTAAAACTGTAGAAACAATTCCCCATTTCCTTTCCATACATTCAGCAGCGAGCTCATTATTACCGTTTCCCGGCTCCAGATGTCAGTGCCTAATGCTTTACTCAGAGAACTAGAACAGATAGGGGATTTTTCCTCATTCAAATCAACGGACATGTGGACACTAGCTCTATGCATTCTGCTTCTGCGTCTACGCCGGTGCAAGCTGGCGGTCACTGGCTGCTGGTTCCTGAATGATCACGATACATCTGCTGGCTTCTGAATTCTTCTGGTCATTCCTAGCTCTCTGATTCCTGAACCGTCACAAAGCACCGGCAAAAAGCCATTTCATTCAGTGCCAACGCTTTGGCCGGGTCCCTGCTTCTGCTGGCTGGCAGCTACACCGGCTCTACTGCCGGCTGGCCGGCTTCACGGGAGCAGAATGGAGACAGAAGTGGCTTCTGTTATCAAACATGAAAACACCTTCAGTTGTAGCGATACGCCGACAGGTAGCCTCTTCAGAAAGGGATAATTGCAGGTGGTTAATGAGATGCGTATCCCTCCCCACCCGTCTGTCTGTTCCGCATCCTGAGGCAATGTCTGTGGTTTGAGCCGTCGCTGAACATGCTGGCAGAGACAAGCAGCTTTTTTTTGTTCAACTGTCAAGATGCGTCTGCGTCCTTCTGATACCTCGAGTCAGTCCAGCTGCCAATCATTTCTCCGAAGCCGGGGCTTTTACCTCTGCACGTCGGCGGCTGCTGGCTCCACTGGCGGCTGGCCTGGCACTGGGCGGCGGAGGGTCCTTCCAGGGTGTAGCCCTTGTTGCAGGAGAAGCGCACCACGTCGTTGTAGTTGAAGCCGTCGCCCGTGGTGCGGCCGTAGATGGGGCTTCCTGGGTGGCCGCAAGTGACGGCTGAAGAGATGGGGTGAGAAAGATGGAGTGTGTGGAAAGAGAGAGACAATTCGATCAATAGGTGACGTACAGTGACACCTATCATAGGAATTTCATTATCATATGATTAACCTCAAAAGGACAACGGGGTAATTGGGAATCTAGACGTGATCTCGATTTGGAAAGGGTAAGCGGCACATTTCACGTCGCACCCCGTCAATAGGTGACGAGGAGATTGAGAGTCACATTATGAGGATATGTACCAACTATTGACTAGAACTGAAGGAGCAGGGACATTGTTTTAAAACAATGCAATCAAATTATCACGTTTGATTAACCCTTTGTGAATACACATTTACATATTAAAAGGCTCCCTTGTAAAATTATCAAATTAAAACCCTGCAAAAACAGTAGTTCTATGGTAAGAAACTCCAGTAAAATCAACACCTGATCCCTCTTGCAGTCAATGAGGCGTTGAGAATTGGTTGTTAAAGTACTTACAGATGCAAACTGGGAGCAGTCCAGACCAGTTGTGATCCTGCTGGCAGATCCGCACCGAGGAGCCAATGAGCCTGAATCCGGGGTTGCATTGGTAAACCACCGTGTCTCGGTAACCAAAGTTTTCCCCGATCACCTGACCGTTCACAATCTGCTCCGGAAGACCGCAGTGACCGGCTGCAGGGGGAAAAATACAGCATCAGGGGTTTTTATTCAGCAATGGAGACCGTGAAAATACATCACACATCTCCCCTAAGGCTTGCAGTGTGTGGTCATAATTACACTCTGCCGCCCAGACACACACGCGACAGTTGTAGGGTCAAATGTGTGCACTAGATGCAACGCACTTTACATTATAAATCATAATTGAACCGTTGCAGCCGATCACCCCCGTGGTGCAATATTTTAAAGTTCATCTTTCTAGTGTTTGGGCCTTCTAGCTCGCAGTGGCGTCCGCTGAACTAATGGCCGATAGTTGCAGGGGTAGAAACACAATTTTGATTGCGTTATCACGTTTGAATAACTTTGCATTTTGACAACTGTATTATAAAATGAAATGAGGAAAATGGCGATTTAAAAAAAATTTAAAAAAAGGGGCTGGCAAACAAAATTAGTTTGTGTATTCATGAAACATATTGGATTTGGAGAGTATTTTTCAGCTCATAATCTCTGAATTATCATTTCTAGATTCATATTGGTTTCAGCTTCTCCGATGGTGATAACTCAGCTTTTCTCATCGACAGTAGACAGAGGGACGCATGTGAAACTCCTCAAAAATCTGTGCAATACGCTCATGCGCGTAATCGTATTACTTTCAGCTACAATAAATGCCTTTCAGAGACCAGAAATCTTGCTGAGATTTCCACTGACACTTAAAACCTGGGAAATTGCCACTGACTGCGAGTCTGATTTCCCTAATTCACGCGCGCCCCAAAAACTCAGCCGAGCATTTTATCATCACACTCCAGATGAGAGCAGCCAGATTCTACCACGATAGCGCCGAGAGGAACCCTGGCTATGTTAACCCTGACGGTCCGCGTTACTAAACAAGAGAGGTGTCCTTCTTTTAATGAACTGAACCCATCTGGAAAGGAGCTCGCAGCGCTGATAAACGGGCTGCTGCATCTGCAAGGGGATCCGTCACAGTCGGCTGCTGTGTGGGTTTGAATGCGGCTCAAGTAATTACATACGTCTCATTTTCAGTGCAGAGCCCAGATGAGCCGCCTGTAAGCTAAGCTGTAGCCTATTTTCTTGTTTATATATCTTAACAACGGCTCAAATTGTGCTGGTGCTGCTTGGCAAGTGTCTCAAAGCCTCGGCTGTGGAAGCGCTCTCTCACATTTAAACAACAGATCCCACAGACTGGGGCTCTACTGTGCAGCGGCGTGCGCCAATCAGTTTAACCTTCCTAGCTTTAGCTTTTTAAATGCATAAAAGAAGAACAAAATAAAACTAAAACATATTTTTTCACAAAATTATAAAATGCTCTGGTTGAAATTATGACCTTTGTGTTGTTAGGGTCAGTTTTGACCCAGTTATAAAAATAAGATTTGCTTGATTGGTTGTTGTTTTTTTGACCTTGCAAATCTATATTTTGTGTTATGACTTGTTCTGCTTTTCATTTTGTGTTTGTATTAAAGTTCTATTGCTGAAAAAATGGCTTTTTAGACTTTTTCTTGAAGTAAATATACATGGGTCAAAATTGACCCGTAACACCATAGATGTGACTATAGTTAATAATATTAAAACATAAATAAAACAAATGTATTTAAGAGATGTGTTCTAATACCGCTCAGTAATAGTCAGGTGACACAACAACCTTTTATTTATTTATATGATTCTCTTGAGGTTCATTTTACCATTTCTTTAACCCTCGTGTTGTCTGCGGGTCAAAATGACCCTGTATATGTACGTGTGTTGATGGGTCATTTTGACCCGCAGACAAATTGACGGGCATCCTGACAAAGAAGCCTAACTTAATTTTGACTTTATGCTCTCTACAATGTCTGAAACAGTCTGATCGGTGCCAGCCCAAAGGAAAGGAACACTTAAAGTGGCAGTATCGAGTATCCGCATGATGTCAGAACCAGATGACAACAACAAAAAAGGACATCTTTCTAAATATTTGTGGTAATTGGCCATACACACTTGGCAACAGAACCAATTATAGCCACCCTCTGCTTCCCCATCTGGTTCTATTCTGAGCATGCTGGCTTGGGTTGGGTTGCAACAAAAAAAAGAAAAAGCTTATATCCTGTCTGAACAGATCGCCAGCAGTGTTTGACCCTGGTCAAAGCTGTGCTTTATAAAGTTAAAGAGAACATTAAGACCCTGCTTACCCAGGCAGCGAGTCTCCGTCCCACTCCAAAGGCCGGAGAGGAGACACTCTCTCACCGTGGAGTCGGTTAAAACGTAGCCAAGGTTACAGCTGAAAATGGCCGACGCTCCGAAGGTTGTTTGGGTCCCGATTTTCTTCCCATTAGGGAGAGTAGGTAGATCCCCGCAGGAAATGACTGCAATAAGATGAAGGCGATGGTAAGAAGAGGATGGAGGTGGAGGAGGCACAGAATGAAAGGAGAGTGAGAGAGAGAGATGGAAGTTGGCTTACATCTTCAGAGTTAATGTGGGAGCGCAGTCATTTACACCCATCTTGCCGACCTTAATGCAATAAAGGAGTGACCTGTACTATATCACGGAGGAGGATAATGATGGTGTTTGCCTTTGTCCCAACATCTTTCATCACGCTGGTTGTCGTCTCCTTCTGCCATTGAACGGGCTATTCAGCTATTTTGCTTCTCAAAAAGTAGCTCCCGTGGCAGCAAGGAAAAGCTTTTATTCCCCATTGCTGCAATAAACTAAAATCTAGCCGAGGCTGAGACAGTAGAAGGTAAAGAGCAAAAAAAAAAGTGCGTCACCGAGCTGTGAATTAAGCGAGCTGTGAATAAGGTGTTCACTCTTCAAGTCTCGCAACGTCATAATCCATGAATCTCGCGGGCCGGGGGCGAGGCAGGACAGGCTTTTTAAGTTCGGTGAATACAAAAAATGGAAACTAATGAAACACAGATATAGTGCGTTCGTGGAATTACATGCGGCACGCGTGCATTCACAGATGTTTTTTTCCCATGATAACGCAACGGCAAAATGGAGATGAATGAGATTTAATTCATTGAAACATTATCCTTTTGGTTCTTTAATCTCGTGCGTCATCACTCACTTCTACAGCGAGGCCTTTCGCTTCTCCAGCTCCAGACCCCATTGGCCAGGCACTGGATGTGGGCGGGGCCAGCCCGGTAGTATCCAGGGTTGCAGGTGAAGATTATTTTAGTGCCGTACTCGTAGTGCGAGCCGTTAACGATCCTCCATTTCCCGTGGTCCAGAGAGAAGGAGCTGAGACTCGGGCACATGATGACTGTGCCGAGGAAAAGAAGATTTTGTTAGTTATCCAAATGGACTTATCCCTTGTACACACACACTGCTAAGTCAAACAGAAATACCCTAAAAGTTGGGCTACAAGCCGCTTCTACCTCCGGTGGGTGCCCCGCTGTAGCATGCTAGCAGCAGCGCTAGCCAGTAGCCAGTAGCTAGCAAGCTACTGCCCGCGTCCCCACTGCCCGAGTCAGGTGTCGAGCCGGGGCTGGTCCCGCGACCTTCGGTGGTTAGCGCCTGCTAGCGCTAGCAGGAGTGCTAGCAGGAGCGCTAGCTGGCTACAGCGGGGAGCTAACGGGGACACCGACCGAAGGTAGTAGCGGCTCGCAACCCGACTTTTACGGTAGCTGCAAAGCAACACTTTAATCTACATTTGAATTTTAAATCAGTTGAATAGACGAATGCATGTAAAATTAAACTTTTCTGCTGTTATTGTCAACAAATGTTCCTCCACAACAAAGCTGTTTACGAATTGCCGTTCTCTAAAACCAAATGAGTTTAAGAAAAATAAACTCTGTTTCCCCTTTTTGCTGCGAGAAACACATACAGCAGGGACATAAACATTGCTCTCAAAAGTAAACAACGTTGTCAATCACTGACTTGCAGACTTGGAGGCGTTGCACTGGCATGTAAAACACTCACCCCAGTGCCAGCTACACATTTCCTCCCTTTCATCCATCCATCGCATCATCACTACCCAACAAGTTAGTGTCTTTGTAATGAAACCAGAACGCCCGGCTCTGTTGGGACCGCAATCCATATTCCATGACACCTTCCTTTACAGAGCAGTGTTTTGTTGAAGACTGTTTGATATTCCACGACTTCTCCAGAGAATTCTTTAAACTCACGTTGTTTTCTGTCTCCAACACGGCTGTCAAAATTCCAAAATCTCAAAATCAGTGTCTCCTCCATAACTTTTCCTTATCCTCGTCTCTCGACTCCTCCGCAAAGGCCCACTTGCAACCCCCCCAAATGTAAAAGCCTCTGCTCACCGATGCACCGGGGTATCTTGTTGTGGTTGCTCCAGGTGCCGTCCGGCTGGCAGACTGTGGTCGTCAGCTCTTTGGAGGAGAGCCGGTAGCCGCCGTTGCAGAAGTAGGTCACCCGTGTGCCGACGGAGTAATCAGCGGCGAGCACACCTCCGTTCACTGGTGCGCTGGGCACGCCGCATGACACAGCTGTGGACGGCAGGAGGGCGGTTGTCAACACGCGTGTTTGTGCGCAGGAAAAGACACACTAGATTTGCAGAGGGTACGGCTGACAAAACGCACATACGTAGTGTGTGTGTGTGTATCGGCACAGAAACAGGCACATGTTTATGGCAGCCCGTTTCCGCCAGTCATAATTATGAGTTTTTATCTCTTAATTATGACTTTATCTCATAAACCAAAAAATTAAATAGAAAGTCATAATTATGAGCTAGAAAGTCGAAATTATGAGAAACTAATTAATAATAATGAGCATAATTATGCATTTGTTTCTCATAATTATGACTTTTTATCTCAGAATTTAGACTTTATGAGCTAGAAAGTCGAAATTATGAGAAACAAATTCATAATTATGACTTTCTATCTCATAATGACTTTCTATCTCATTTCTTTTGTGGTTCTTTTGTGGTTTCTTTTGTATGTACTCCCACATGCGTCGTTGTGGTACACAAACTGTCAATTGTTAGTTATTTGATTTACATGAGCACAGCCACTGAACTCTTTTAAGACTGGTATAAAAACCTTTTTATTCAGGAAGGCATCTTTTACTTTGTGTTAATTCATTGTCAGATATTACTCTTTTTTTATATAATGGTTTGCTTTAACTATGTTTTTATTTGTTTTACTATATTTTGGCTCTGTGGCACTGAGATTCTTTTGAAAGAAAAATGCATTAAACATGAAATGCATTATTATTTATCAGTGTCATTTTGTTCTTTTCCTTTCAAATGGCTACAACCCTAGGAAGTAAAAACCCCAAAAGAAGATAATTGCTCAACATGGACAGTGAACGCCTCTAGGATGGTAGAGCAGACCTCACTCAGGTCCGCCTGAGGTGTCTCTGCAGGGAAAGCACAGCTGTAATTAATTACACGACTAACGACTGCATTCAGCCTGGTGGAGCCGGTGCCATCTATATACGTGGTGTTGTGAGCGCTGGCTTGCTGGACCGCTTAATGGCACTGAGCCATCATTAACCAAATGAGTTGCACCTGTGCTTCCCCCGCTTCGACGAGTCAAAAGGTCGCTTGCAGGGTCACCGCTAAAGTGCGACGTTCCCTCGGAAAAGCAGAAACAGCCCGCCCTCCGCCGCAGACATGGATTTACCAAAGGAACACAAGTATTTACTCCCACCCAACGCATTTATAATAATGATGCTGGCATGCTTGAGTAATGTCAACACTTAACCAAGTCATTTGCTGACTAATTATTATAGGCCATTGAGTCCATAAAACTGCTCTTGAAATCGAAAGAAATCCATGCAGTCCATGTATTTTTTATCTCTCTCTCATATATATATATATATATATATATATATATATATATATATATATATATATATATATATATAGGACTGGCCCCTTGAGGAAAAATGTATCCCGCCGCCTCAGAGTGGAAGTAGTCTACCACTGAAAAATACAGTCCTCACTAATCTTCTAAGGTTTTAGAACATTATTCATGTAAGAAAGTTAGCTCCTCTTCAAATACCTATTCAACCAAGACAAAGAAATGTCCGGATACATCCGGGATGATTATAATTTGTGATTTGAATACATGCAGTGTTGGGGGTAACGAGTTACAAAGTAACGGATTACAGTAACGATATTACTATTATAGGTAACGAAGTAAAGTAACGCATTACACTCAAAATATTGGTAACTACACAACTTTACTAGACCTCAGTAACGCGCGTTCCTGCGTTACTCAAGACATTTTTACAGTCCTGAAAAGTTCTCTTTTAGTGGCGCACGAGTCACACGACACTTCCTGATGAACAGCCTATCACAGAACTCCATCTGAGTGATTTGAGTGACGTAGCTGCTGGTGCGTAGGAGAAAGCGGGGAATGGAGGAGACGGAGACGGAGAGCCCGGATCCAACTGGGAGGTTCTCTCCAGGTTCCCTAGGATTAAGGATATTGCAAAGCAATACAACACTCAATACCATCAAGTGCACCTGTCTGTAATGACGTGGAGCTTCTAATGAGGACAAGACACGTCTGTATGAACGGAATCCCTCTACTGGTGAACTGCAGTATTACAACTGTTAAAGCATTGAGAACGCGCTCTTGCACCAGACATGTATATATTTTCCACACGTAACATCAACATTAGTTAGCGTCAACAAGCACGTATCATTGTACTTTCTGCCTTCAAAGTAAAAGCACTTCCTGTTTACATGCTCTTCACAATAAGAGTAAATCATGTAATAAAACAAGTTACAACACTGTGGAAAGGCTTTTCAGCCTGGGCAGTATTGTTCTGACCCCAAGGAGGAACAGGCTGTCGGATAAAAGATTCAAGAGACTTTTACTCATGCGATACAATCGCTATTTTGAAGAATAGAGAAAAATGATAAACTTTATAGGATATAGTGCACTTTCTGTTTATTTAGGCAAAGAGGAAGTGGATTTTCTGTTTATTTAATTGCATTTTCTGTTTCTATTTTTTGGGTTAAGTGCATTTCTGTTTCTATTTTAATGGGAAAAAGTGCCATTCATTTTTCTATTTTTCTTAAACCACTACAATGATTCCCATAACAAGCTGGTTTTGTTCTTAGGAGTCGGCCCCCGTTTGGTTTAGTGGGGTCTCATGTTTCCAAAAGCCTGTTTTCAATGTGTGATGCTGTTTGACCTGAATGTCCCCACCATACACAGCCTCTTGTATCCTGTTGGTTGGATTTTAAAGTGAGGCATATTTCTTTGGTCAGACAGTGTGAACAGGGTTAATGTTCGTTTAAGTTAATGGCTGAGTTTTATATGCCATTTTGTTTTACATGTTTACAATTACAATACACTATGTGGAAAGGCTAAGAGATGCCCTTTATTGAACATAAAGTGATGAAAGGGCCATGATGTTTGTCCATGTATCTTTGCAGTTAATTTGGACATTTGCTTAAAAAAATGGAAAGTAAAGTAACTAGTAGTGAAGTTACTTTTCAAATGCAGTAACTAGTAAAGTAATCTAGTTACAATTTTCAGAAGTAACTAGTTACTTTTTCTGAGTAACTACCCCAACACTGAATACATGTAACTAGACTCAACAGCAACTCTTCCTGTGAAGCATCACACGGCGTGTCCTTGCCTCTGCACACAGTCAATCTGGGTTACTGTGGCCTCAGAGCCTCCACAGACACAAAGCTCTAGATAGTAGGTTTCAAGGTGTTTATCACCAGAGTCGGGCCGAGCGAGTGGAGCGGGGGAAACCAACATCTGCAGGCCCAGACTAAACGGGAACAGTTATGCAAACACACATATTATAAGATGGAGCAGCACTGAGAAACATCAAAGGTAGCAATATGCCAAAATGGCCTGAAGCCAAGACGTTGCCCCTCACCACCCCATGAGGGAATCAATCAACATTCATTTGAGAGCACTGCTAAGTCACAACTTAACAGATGTTAATCACGAGCACTAAACACTTTTCCAGGCTGCCGATGGAAAGTTTCAACGTGAGAAGGGAGGGGGGGGGATTTATTTCTTAAGTGTGTGTGGTCAGTGGGCCGGAAACCTTATTGTAGGTCGTTGCTCTTTCTCCGAGACGCATGAGCAAAAACTGATGGGTGAATATACTGTATTTGATCACACTCAGGATTGGACATTCTGTAATGTAATCTCCACCATCAACCAGATAGCAGATGGACAGCGTCTGGATGAATATATGAGTTCCTGTGCAGCCACGGTTTGGGTTTTACGTGCTTTGGAAAAGATACCTGCAATCACCAAAATGACGGAATTAATCTCAGGTGTGAAATGTTTATAAATCATTATAGTGCATGGCATACATATTTTGATTTCAATGCATCGCGCTAAAATGCAATTGCGCACACCATCTGTTGCTGTTTGCTGCTCTGTGAGTGTGTATGTGTGTGTGTGTGTGTGTGTGTAATCATGTGCACGTAAATGCACACATTTCACATGTGCGCATCAAAGAACCCAATTAGTCGAGTGAGACCCAACAGCAGCAGACACCGCATGCTAATAACGAGTTAGCCAAAGTAATTTGAAGAAGTGGAAATTGACAGACGAAAAAGGGGGAAGGATTGATTTTCGTTTCCTTTCCACCTGACGGGGTACTGGCTCTCAATCAGGCGGCTGCTAACAACACAGGAACGAAGGCTTGGGCTGAGACACTGCGGTGCCTTAAGCGCCCGTCTGTCTGCAGAGGCAGGGAAGAACAGGGAGGTATGTGCTCACCTTGACACGCTGGAACTGGCGCGTCCCAGGCGTAGAAGTCATAGGCGGTCTTCTTGCACACAGCCGTGCCCTTTCCGATCAGCTTGTACCCCCTGTCGCAGGCCCAGCGCACCATGCTGTTGAGATGACCCCCGGTCTGGCTCACCACGAAGCCGTGTTGTGGGGAGTCTGGAGTACTGCAGTACATCGCTAGAGTAGATATAATGAATAATATAGGAAGCGAGGCGAGGTGAGAGGTGAGAATGAAGGCAAGGGAAGGGAGTGGAGAACAGATGAGCAGATGTTTACAGGGGGAAAAGAAGGGGGAAGGATGAGAGGTATTAACAAAGCTCCTCCAGAAAGTCTCAGCTGAACATTTTAGTTCCATTTTAAATGCAGAAATATAATGTGGGAAGATGCCCGGAGGAGCGTCACATCTATTTAGCACTCGGGCGATGTGCCACACAGGGAAAGGAAGTCCTTCAAAATCACATTATTGCTATTCCCCTCCTCCTTCCATTTGATTTAACACATGCAATACTGCAGCATCCTGCAGTTATTTGTACTTCCTTTTTCCCCCCTCGTCTTACAGCCCATCCAACACACACAAAAAATAAATTGATTTCCAGAATGTGAGCACCGAACAGCCGATGGGACAGAAGATTCGAGGATGCTGTCAAACGTTCCCTCAAATCAGCGTGACGGGGAGATAGCATGCGATCGCACACGCTGGGGTTTCAGGCCGCTCCTGTTCAAGTCAATCAAGTCAAGGAGGAGTTACGTCTACAAAATTCATCACACCGACTTTCAAAGTAACACACTAGTGTATTAAATATAATGGAGAGACGCAACATGAAAAATAAATGCCTCTTGTGCTTTTTTTTCTCCATCATTATTGATGCATTTGGAGCTGAACTGTTGCTCGGCACCACTTGCTTTATTAAATAGACGATTAAGAATTAAAAACTTTTTTTTTTTTTTTTTTAAATGAAGTGGTGCAAAACAGCATGGAAGTCTTTCAGTGACTTTCTTCCTGCCTCGTGTGTTTATTCTCTCCTGTGATCCATTATAATAAAGTATTTTTGTAAATTAACTTATATTAAAAGCTCAATAAATAGCCGCATGCTACAATGTATCCGCAGTAGAAGGTTCAATGAATATTTGTGTCTCTCCACAGTGAAACCCAAGACATCTACCGTTACTTTTAGTTTAGAGATATATAAATATATTGAAATAGCACTAATAAAAGTAGAATATGATTATAAGCTGGATACATACTTTGATACTCACCAACATATCTGATGTGGAAGCCGCGGCGGTTGGTGCCGTGATCAGAGGACCAGCGCAGGAGGAGCTGGTGGCCGCTGGTGGTCAGGCTGAAGGGCGTGTCAATGTCACCGCTGAGGGAGGCCAGGCTCTGGCTGTAGATGTTGGGACCTGAACACACACACACACACACACACACACACACACACACACACACACACACACACACACACACACACACACACACACACACACACAGTCTTATTGTCGACAGACATGAAGGTGCATCTATAATTTATTAGGAATAGATAGCAATAATTACAGATGAGCTTAATTTCTCAATCAACCAAAGAGGAACATTTATTTTACTGAACATAAAATATGCCACGTTTAAAACATGGATGCCGAATATAGTAGTGTATTATGCAGGCATGAAAACGGGTCAGGGGTGAAAAAGGTGAGAAGGATATTATATATATATATATATTATATATTCTTTTGTCAATACCCAAGTGTACATATATATATATATATACACACTCATACATACATACACATATACATACACACACATACACTACCGTTCAAAAGTTTGGGGTCACCCAGACAAATGTTCAGCAATTTCTCACATGGAAGAGCCTTCATCTCTAAGAACAAGAACAGACTGGCGAGTTTCACATGAAAGTTCTCTTTTTCTGGCCATTTTGAGAGTATAATGGAACCCATACATGTGATGCTATGCATAGGAAGGCCAGTTGTATAGCTTCTCTCACCAGCATAACTGTTTTAAGTTGTGCTAACATAATTGCACAAGGGTTTTCTAATCATCCATTAGTCTTCTAGGCGATGAGCAAACACAATGTACCATTAGAACACTGAGTGATAGTTGCCGGAAATGGCCTCTATACACCTATGTAGATATTTCATTAAAAACCAGACGTTTCCACCTAGAATAGTCATTTACCACATTAACAATGTATAGTGTATTTCTGATTAATTTAATGTTATCTTCACTGAAAAAAACAGTGCTTTTCTCTGAAAAATAAGGACATTTCTAAGTGACCCCAAACTTTTGAACGGTAGTGTGTGTGTGTGTGTGTGTGTGTGTGTGTGTGTGTGTGTGTATATTTTGTAGACTTACTTACAATATGCAATACTATACTGAACATTGTTTTGCTACTACTACATTTAACTTCATAATATTACACTTATATGCCATAATATGTATAATGTACCAGCCTTTTTATTTGACCATATTATGTCATACTGTTATACCACTTTACATTGAGGAGACGTCACTGTTAGTCTAGAACACTGAATAATGTTTCCACCAGTAAACCTGAACATGCACACCTCTCTCTGTGTGACAGTGATTATAACCGCATAACTATATAGATTATAATTAACTGGAGGATACACTTTTTCCTACACGTAGATCTTAAACCCTTAAATATAAACAGGAGCCCGGCCACCCTACGGAGGAAACTCATTTAGTTTTTTTATTAAAATAAAAGTTGGATAAAATCTCCATTGTCCTCTCCTTATATGTAGTGAGGTGTTGGTAGTAGAACTTATATGTAGTGAGGTGTCGGTAGGTAGAACTTATATGTAGTGAGGTGTCGGTAGGTAGAACTTATATGTAGTGAGGTGTCGTAGGTAGAACTTATATGTAGTGAGGTGTCGGTAGGTAGAACTTATATGTAGTGAGGTGTCGTAGGTAGAACTTATATGTAGTGAGGTGTCGGTAGGTAGAACTTATATGTAGTGAGGTGTCGGTAGGTAAAACTTATATGTAGTCAGGTGTCGGTAGGTAGAACTTATATGTAGTCAGGTGTCGGTAGGTAGAACTTATATGTAGTCAGGTGTCGGTAGGTAGAACTTATATGTAGTGAGGTGTCTGTAGGTAGAACTTATATGTAGTGAGGTGTCGGTAGGTAAAACTTATATGTAGTCAGGTGTCTGTAGGTAGAACTTATATGTAGTGAGGTGTCTGTAGGTAGAACTTATATGTAGTGAGGTGTCGGTAGGTAGAACTTATATGTAGTGAGGTGTCTGTAGGTAGAACTTATATGTAGTGAGGTGTCGGTAGGTAGAACTTATATGTAGTGAGGTGTCTGTAGGTAGAACTTATATGTAGTGAGGTGTCGGTAGGTAGAACTTATATGTAGTGAGGTGTCGGTAGGTAGAACTTATATGTAGTGAGGTGTCGGTAGGTAGAACTTATATGTAGTCAGGTGTCTGTAGGTAGAATTGAGTCGCCGCTGACTCGCCGCTCTCCTGTCTGACGTCACACGCTGCCACGGACTCTCCGCTGCCAGTAATCTCACTCGCTGTCTCTCCAACAACGTTAGCTAACGTGTTAGCAAGCTGACTAGCTTGGTATTGTTAAACTGGTGGGAGGAAAATGAAGCCGCTGTAGACATCTTAACGCTGATTGGCCAAGACTCGCGACGTCAAAGATCTTCTCTTGCTAAAATGATCATGACCTCAGTGTCCCACTCCAATCTCAGAAACGGCGGACAGTTGACCTCCCCCCCTCTCCCAAAAACAAAAACTCTTCGGATCTACGTGATTCACGTGGATGACATATTTTGGTTTCAAAACAGCGAATTTCGCCGAAAGGTGAGGGATTTTCATGTCTGATTATGCGAATGTAAGTATGAGTGTATTACAGAGAAGCACTCATAACACTCATTGTTTGGATCTTTCTCACGTAATTTTTAACCGTCGAAAAAGAAACTCTAAGAGTAAGATTTTGTTATGTATTGGTGTTTTTTTTCTTTCTTGTTTTAGCTGTTATATCTACATTTTTAGGTACCATTGCTTAGAAATTGCCACAGAGGTTTAATCCAAAATCTCTGAACAAACACAAGCCATGCTGACTTTCACGCTCACACACACACACACACAGACTCGACATGATTACATTATTTTTCTTTCTCTTCTTTCTTTCTTTTGTTGTCTTTCTTATGCATATTTCAATTTATGTTTGTAATTTTGTAAAATTTTAAATATTATATAGGTGGAGGCTTCAAATAAGCCCAGTTGGCTTTTTGTCTCTTCCTGCACTGTGATATTAATTTTCTGTTATGAGCTTTTGTTATATTGTTTGAATTGTGCAAAATAAATAATAATAATAAAAAAAAACATATATATATATATATAGACCACAAAAGCACAACATTCCAGCAGAACCCACCATCAAATATTTCCAAGATGTCAAACTCCTTCTCCGTCTGGAAGAGCTCAAAGTGCAGAGTCATGTTGTAGCCCTTCTCCACGTTGATCAGCCAGGAGCACATCTGGAGGTTGGGGTAGCTGTCGGG
>NC_136600.1:24827234-25044734 GCF_910589615.1 Taurulus bubalis
AAAAAAGGCAATGAAATAAAGCTTTTGGAAAACATGTCAGAGCAATTCCATTCCTGTCAGGCTGAACGTGACCGTGCATCTGTCTGATGCAATGAGCGCGCATGCAATGAAGCTCTCCCTTCTCTCTTCACGCTGCAATGTGCAACAAGCCAATGCAATGCTGCAGGACTTCATACTCCTTGTGCTTTTAATAAATTATGATTTTTTTTTTTTTTTTTTAAATGTTCCATGCAGCACAAGTAAAGGAAGGCTTTGTTGTTTACAGGACTCAATGAAAATTTGATGAAATTACCACGGTTTTCTTCTCCTTGGCCTTTGTGCATACACTAATTGCATCATTGACAGCACCGTAGCCTTTATGAATAAAGCATAGGAATATCTTCTAGACAACTTAAGCTTTACAATTACTATTTCTGGGTCCCCACTCTTTCCTAGAGATTATTTTCCAGACGCTGATCGTGCCCCACACTATTCCTACCGGTGCAAGATGTGTAGTCTACGGCTATAAAATCATGTCTTACATGCTTAGGAATGAAGACAAATTGGTAATAGAATAATACACACCTGCAGAACACATGTTATGGCCCATTTTTATGTTGGAAGAGGCAATGCTGGCAAAGTCCAAATGTACCGTTAGCTGGTATTAAACCGGTGTTTTGGGCTCCCATTTATTGTTCTCTCTTTCTTTATAATTAACTCTCTCCACAAAGCCCAACAACACACATTGAGACCATTGATCCCAGACAGCCTTTAATCATAAAACTTTAGCTATAGTTGGTGAAACAATAATAATAATCGTGTCCATAAACTAGCGTCTGAAACCCTGAACATAACTCGGCTCTGCTAGATAGCATAGCATTTCATTCTCCAGAAGGTTTATAGTTTTTTCATTGACAACACAAGATTTTTCCAGCACATTTTCCATTCATGTACTTGCTGCTTTCCCAGTGCTAAAATGACATCAGGCAAATTCTTACTTATAAGAGCAAAACAATGTCAGCCGCAAAACCGCTACAGGGTAGGAACCGAGACATCAAGTCATACATCAAATAATAACAGTCAGGAACGAGCAAATAGGATTTAAATCACTAGTCTTATTCTCAGATGCGTTATGAATACAGGCTCTGGGTCTGAAAGTCCAATGCGATTACTCATAGTTTCTAGAAATAAAAAGACAGAAACACTCATCAACTCACGACGAGACAAAGGACTTAAGGGCCCTTCAAAAAGAGAAGCCTATCCACGGGGACAATCAGGTTCCAGAGCGCTCTGTCAGAGATGTATTGGCATGACAGGCAGGCTTTTCGGTCCAAACAAAAGCTCTGATGCAGACAACACAGACATTTCTTTTCCTTTGCTTCTTGTTTGAAAATCCATCTTGTGAAAAAAAGAAAGAAACATGCCTAGGAAAGACATGATACCTCAATCAAATCCATGGGGTCAGTTGAGCGAGGATTAAAACCTTTTAAAAACCAATCCTCCCCCAGGAAGGAGGAAACTGAGCGATTGTTATATCAAACTGTAAATCATTGGTTGTTTTATGAATAAAACTGCTGTATTTGGCTGTATTGAACACCATAAGTAATATACAAGTGAAATATATGGTTTGGTACATGAAAAAATTCAAATAGCATTCAAATAGCCCCAATGGGCACCAATGAGTCCTCGCCTGAATTTTCTGAACTAAAACCCTCTCTAACTTTGTTCTGCTTATCTTCATCAAAGTCAAGAGAGAATGTTCACATATTGAGCTATGATTTGGGTTAGAGAATGTTCACATATTGTTTATGATTTGGGTTAGAGAATGTTCACATATTGTTTATGATTTGGGTTAGAGAATGTTCACATATTGTGTTATGATTTGGGTTAGAGAATGTTCACATATTGAGCTATGATTTGGGTTAGAGAATGTTCACATATTGAGCTATGATTTGGGTTAGAGAATGTTCACATATTGAGCTATGATTTGGGTTAGAGTTGGACCTTACAGCTGCATCATTTCAAAGAAATAATCATCCTGAAAGTGATTTTTTTCTAAGCGGACCTGAAACCTTTTCATTTTTTCTGTGTGTCATCTTCATTTACTCTTAACCAGTAACATATAGACTGATATTTACACATCTGAACACAATCTCACATGTGTACCTTTTATTAAAACACCGAAATCATTCAAATAGCCCTAGTGGTTGCAGAGATACAGTCTCCCCATCTACCTTATTACACTGTAATCCGTTTCACTCTGATCCATCCCAGTCAAGTGCTGCGTCTAGGTATCTAGGTAAGTATCTGGTCTTGGGTCGCTGATACTATGACTCCGAGTCTTGACAACTTAGAATAAAGATACGGTTTGCCACCAGCAGCCTGATGGGTCTGTTAAAGTTAAACGATGCACACGCGAACAGCAGCCGCCACTGACTGCATCCAAGCTCACCCACAGAGGCACACACACCTGAACATGGGTACGTACACACATGCATGTGCACCTGCAAACTACAACATCTGTAAAGCCACGCTCAGACATGGAAATATAGACTCGCATATTCGGATAAACCAACCTTGGCAGACCGGTGGGGGTCCATCCATCTGCAGCCGCTCTCCAAGTCGACAGGTCAGAATCTCGCTGCCCACCAAGGTGAAGCCCGGCAGGCACGAGTACCGAATGATGTCCCCTGTGAAGTCATTTACACCCACCATCACACAGACACACACGTGCCGGGAGTGGATATGAAAAACACATCCATCCATTCATCCGCCCACACACACACACACGCGCACACACACACACACACACGGGTTAGCAAAAGCCTCCTCACTACCAGCACTTGAAACAGTAGTCAACAACACATTTTCTAATGAAGATTGACATCCCCTTAGCGAGCTGAAGGCACTTCATTACACACACACACACACACACACACACACACACACACACACACACACACACAGTTAGACAGCCACTAGCCATAGGATGTCCAATTCAGACTCACGTCTAAACAATGAAAATATACAAACAGCTTATGTGAAGATATGTTTCATCCTTCCCTCAAACTAATGTTAATTTGCAAAAAGTATGAATGGATGGAAAAACTCAAGAGGAAAGAAAGAATTCTAAGACGGAAGAGCAAAGGGGCAAGAAAGAACGAGGAATACAAAGAGCACACGGGAATGAGATGGTGACGTTTTAAAATAATCTGTATGTTATGAATTAATATATATGTACACGTTTGATGTCTAAATGAATATGGACTACAGCCAGAGCCGTTTCAAATTGAGAAATCGATACGTGGAGTTGTACGTTCACAAAAAGACGGACGAAGAGATAAACATTCAAACAATAGTGTCAAAAAATGCAAGATTCAGCTGACAGGGGAATGGATTTATTAATGAATGGCTAAAACCTTTGATACGTCTATTCCTGTTTTCCTCCCGTGTTCATAGCTGTCCGAGCAGATCACCTCACGTCTGGTGCAGATGTGTTGTATGACGCACGCCGCCCGGCCGGTAAACAAGCAAAACAAGATGAGACAAACCTATTTCAAACTCTTCATCATCGGTTAGGGTTGTCGCGTTGGCAACAGGAGCGGGAGGCTGACACGATCTCAGCTGGTAGGCTGTTGGGAGAGGAGAGAGGGTGACATCTACAACTGTGTGTGTGTGAGGGTGTGTGTGTAAGAGAGGGAGAGAGGGAGAGATGGAAAGAGAGGGAAAGAGAGGGAGCGAGAGAGAGGGAGGGAGAGAAAGAGAGAGAGAGGGAAAGAAAGAGAAAGAGAGAGTGAGAGAACGAGAGAGGGAAAGAGAGAGAGAGGGAGAGAGAAAGAGAGGTAGGGAGGGAGAGAGCGAGAGAGAGAAAGAGAGTGAGAGAAAGAGAGGTAGGGAGAGAGGTAGGGAGGGAGAGAGTGTGAGAGAGGGAGAGAGAAAGAGAGTGAGAGAGGTAGGGAGAGAGGGAGAGAAAGAGGGAGAGAGAGAAAGATGGAGATGAGAGAAAGAGAGAGAGAGAGGGAAAGAGAGAGAGAGGGAAAGAGAGAGAGAGGGAGAGAGAGTGAGAGAAAGAGCGAGGGAGAGAGAAAGAGAGTGAGAGAGGTAGGGAGGGAGAGAGAGAAAGAAAGAGAGGGAGGGAGCGAGAGAGAGGGAGAGAGAGAGGTAGGGAGGGAGAGCGAGGGAGAGAGAGGTAGGGAGGGTGAGAGAGAGAAAGAGGGAGAGAGAGAAAGAGGGAGAGAGAGAAAGATGGAGAGTGAGAGAAAGAGAGATAAATAGAGCAAGAGAGGTAGGGAGGGAGAGAGGGAGAAAGAGAGCGAGAGAGAAAGAGGGAGAGAGAGCAAGAGGGAGAGAAGGAGAGAGGGAGAGAGAGAAAGAGAGGGAGAGAAAGAGAGAGAGAGAGAAAGGGAGGGAGGTAGAGAGAGAGAGAGGGAGAGAGAGAGAGGGAGGTAGGGAGAGAGAGAGAGAGAGAGAAAGGGAGGGAGGTAGAGAGAGAGAGAGGGAGAGAGAGAGAGAGAGGGAAGTAGGGAGAGAGAGAGGGAGAGGGAAGGAGGTAGGGAGAGAGAGAGAGAGAGAGAGAGAATGTGTGTTCTGTTCCACCTGCATTACATTCTTTACTCTTCCATCATGCCGCCACTTGATTAGATCATAAATTGCCACCTTTCACTGTTCATGATCATCAAAAGCCATCACTAATTTAGCTGGGACGGGGGACATTTTATTATTAATCAACTTCTTTTCGATGGGGCGTTTTAATAGTGCAGGGGAGAAAAAAAAAAAAAAAACAGGCATAAAAAGAAAGCATTCATCATTTATCGTTACACCAAAGTAGAAGCAATATCTGGTTCCAAGATGAGAAAAGCTGAATAATGACTCACAAAGAGGGGAAATTAAAAGGCGTTCCTGTATGGAAACACAGGGGACGATGTTCCCCTCTGTTCCTTTGTGGTCTTCATTACCACACCGGGGCTCCAGTGAATTGGGGTCATTATGGCAGGTCTTCAAAAGGGGAGGTTACCGTAATAACGCAGCACAAAGAAGCCGCTGGTGCTGAAGTCGCTGTGGAACTTGATGAGGACCTGGTTGGCGGTGGTGGACACGCCGTCCTGCGCAGAGTTACCGCTGAACTGGCCGATTTGAGGCGAGGCCTGGTCCGGTCCGTCCCTGGATGGGAGGGAAAGAGAGAGATGAAAGGAGGAGGGAGGAGAGAGAGAGCACATGGTTTATGAATAAACACCAGTAATAACTCTCTGGGATCAAAGAGCAGGTCTAGTTATCCTCCAGCAATCTCACGGACCCAGCAGTCATTCTGAAAAAAACCTGGGGAAAAAGTTCTACATTAATCAACACTGTCAAAGTAAAAGTTTAGTCCGAGTTAACTGATGAGGCAGTACAGCGCGGAAACTTTTGCCTCCTCCAGCCATGTTACATATTAATGGGGAATGAAATGAAAAAAAAAAAAAATCAATGATACAGAATCCTGCAAAAAAATGTGCAAAATCCACAACTGCGTTTGTGACCTATTTTTTTCCCTTGCAAAACATTCCTTCAAACCCAGTTGAGATTGTTAATATTCTGTGCGTGTGTGTACGTAATCAGAGTGTGTGCTTATCATGTCCTTCAGCACCTGGAAGGAGGAAATGTGTAGAAAATGTATGAAGTCCTGAATAACATGATGTACTGTAAAAAGGAGCTGTAGCCCTGGGAATCAAAATGTAATTGAATCGTGATGATCTTTTTGATTTTCACTCCTTATTGAGTGTAGGTTTGCAATGTCTACGGGAGTGTGTACCCACGTAGAACAATCAACATGTGGAAAAGATGTGACACTAGTGATGGAAACAAATGCACCAACTCCTTCAGGTAGCTATAAATTACAAAAACAGATAAGAAAACAACAGAAAGAAACAGAAAGAAAAAATAACAGAAAAGATAAGAGGCCGGGGTCGTAAAAGTCAGTGAAATAGCTATTGGCGCGCTGTCAGTGGTGGATGAGAGGCAGAAGGACGCAGTTCTTGGACGGCGTCCACCTATGGCAGCTGGGCCTTGTTCCCAAATGAGGGGACAATGTAGTGTGGGATCGACAAGCGGCATCGTAGTGAAATGACATGTCGTCACCTTCCTAAAATAATGGCCTGACAAAAATGATTTTCTTGCCTAAATCATCTCCTACATCCTCAGTTGAACAGATCATGTGATTCTAGCCGTATAGTTTAATGTCAAGAGTCATTTTATTAGCTTTTTAATAATGCATTTTGAAGCTAGCATTAAAGCTAGCAATTTAGTTAGCATTTTTGTCAATGAAAATCTCACTGGAACATAACATTCGTAATCATAACATAATTTGACCGTTATTACAATATGCATATGTTGTGCAGTGTCTAGAGGCAGCTTGTGCACCACTACTACATTTGCATTAGTTTTTTGTGTTTTCTGAAAAACCTGAAATAATGACTTATGGCTTACGTTTCGGCATGGCTGCAGATGTCATGTGCTGTTGTAAACCATGCAACTAGCGGAGGTGGCAAGGTGCTCAGGGTTGCCAGATTGGAAATGGCGAAGTATCGTACCAAAGGCTCAAAATGGTCGTATTTGGAGGATAATTATCGTGCATCTGGCAACACTGAGATCGGTCGACCAATGACAGTTCTCTCTACAGTCAGAGCTCGCGCAAGAAGGGGGAACGTAATAACTAGTTTGTGAAAGACCCAGAGAAACACAAATATCCAACGAGGCAAAATCCCGGACGTTTTTGGAAACGACGTCTGGTCACCCTAACTTAGGCCATTATTGTAGGAAGGTGACGATGTTGAAAGTGGAGCGAACACAACACACAAAGAGCTGAAAGGAGCCGCCTGTGCAGGTGTGGGGGGGGGGGTCACGGGAGGAGAAGTCGATTAAGTGGGAGGAGCTCCAGCTGCACCTGCTGCTCCCGTTGAGGCCGTTCAGACGTCTAATGAGGACGCCTCCGGGACGCCTCCCCGTGGAGCTACATCAGACACGTCCGACTGAGCGGAGAGCCCCGGGGCAGACTGGGAGCGCGCTCATATATATATATATTCTAGCTGAGGATGCACCTCGGGATCCCCCAGGTGAGGCCGGGAGGTGGTGGCTAGAAAACGACATTGAGAGATTTGGCAACCTGGAGATATTTCACAGACTGTTTCCACTGAGGTAGCTAAACCCATTATTATCCTTGGCTCTGCTGGGTGATTGAAAGCGATGTTGCATGAGCGGGACTAATTTACGGCAATATTGGATTCCGACAGCTATGTGATGATGCACCTTTATTTTATTATTATTATACTTGTTTATCGTATCATGCAATTTGATAATGGCAAACTATTATATCATGACACGTCTCCTATGGGAAACTACATTTATCAAGCGCCTTTCTCCACATCCCCCACCCCAAGGTGAATAGATAGGTGGATGGCTGTGGTGGCGATGATAGAAGTTGTCATTTGCAATAAAGCCATTTATGAGAGGAGAATTAGCCGCTGACAGCACAGAACACAGAAGCACCTCCGCTAATGAGAGCAAGGGGAGATCTTCCAAAAAACACTGACGTGATCTGTATTCTGAAACAAGCTGCCTAAATAAGTTAGCTGTGGATGTGATGCAGCATGTGCTTCTTTTCTCTGAGAATAAAAAGAAAGGACTTTTCTGTTATGTATATATATAAATGCCATTTTCGTACAGGAGAAAAAAGTATTTCATCACTGGCACTTTGGGGTAGCTCCAGGCCTATTCGCGAGAATGATGTACAATAAATGATTTTTTTCTTCTCTATGTGTGTACCTTTAATATATTGTATATTAAAAAAACGTCTTAGCGCAATTTCATTTCAGAGTGATCAGCAAAATGGGAGACGGCAGTCAGGCAGGGAAATGAAATGTAGCCATCAGGGGACAGATTGTTTATGTGCTTTTTCATTTGAAAACAGTAGCTCCCTCCTCCCCTACTGTATGCTAGGAGGCATTTCACTTCTCTATCACCCATGAGGTGAGGTCCATGGCTGCCTGAGGCAGAGGGTGAGACAGAGGGCGAGGCAGAGGGTGAGACAGGTAGTAGAACATTGTTTACTGTTGTACAATTATCTGAGGAGAGGGAAAGTTTCTACATGCGAACAAACGTCCAAGACAACTCAGAGCTGATGTTTTCATGCTTGCACACATTGCTGTCATTTTACGTAACGCTCACTAAGGACACACACACACACACACACACACACACACACACACACGGTGACTCACACTTTACTCCAGTTTCTCTCGTTTCATCACCTACCAGAATCTATTTAGTTTTTTTTTTGTACAAGGGGCTGTCGGGATAAAAGCTGCCAGGAAAAGTAAAGTGAATTCGCGGATATGATTTCAACATATCTGGAAGGCTGTTGGCTCATCTAATAAGGGTGTCACATCAAGAGCTGAGACCCCAATCCCATGCCATGTTGAGAGCTGTGTGGAGGCAATCCCTCAATCACAGCATAGCTATGATTGAGGGATTGCCTCCACACAGCTCTCAACATGGCAACCATTTTGAGTTTGCTTTTGCGACGAGTAACCGACCGGGTGGTTTGGCTCGTGCGACGACGGCGTCTGTGCAGTCCGTCTGTCACGTCTTTGTTATGTCTGCATGTTGCTTCTTCTCAGTGTGTGATTGTGTAATAATCTAATTATCCTCTATAGGTGACAATAAAGAAGGAATCTGAATCAATACAGAATATTATTCTGAAAGAAATATCGTATTATATTCTGCAGTTTTTCCTCGAGTAAAAATGTTCGTGGCCAGTTGCTTCTTGTAGTATTGTTTTTATAACATATTTGTCTCAGTTTCTAAAGCTTAAACAAACACCACTATTTACTGAGAAAGATTGCCTCCTAATGCTTGTCAATATGACTGTGTGCAGCTCTGCAGACAGACAGCTGTGTGTGTGTGTGAGATCTGCGCCATAAGCCGACGATGTGTCACACCGAGAGGGAAATGAAAACCTACCACACGGTGATGTAGTCGTAGATGGGCTCCGTGTTGATGACTGAGAAGTTGATGTGGATGCCGTAGCCGGGAGGCACTCGGACCGTCCACATGCAGTCCAGGAAGTGCGGATACTCGGCCGGGTGTCCGGGAGAGTAAACGGTGCCGTTCATGGACGTTACATTCCCACCGCAGAGCGCTGGAGGGAGAGAAGAAGAAGAAAGAGGCTGGATACAAATACAAAGCCAGTTTTTGAGGTCATAAAACTTGCTTTTATGACTGGATCGCCACTTAACTGTTGCTAAAACAAACCGTAACTGTGTGTTATTGGGTTATCAGTGGAATACTGACCTGTTAGACACAACGGGATGGTTACTGTCTGCTGTGAACTTGAAGCCCCTGAGTAGTTCAGACACTAAAACTCCCTCGTCATATCCCTTCAGAGGGAATGTGTTAAGATTTGACTTTGAACTGGAAGTCAAAGCCAAAGCGCTGCCCAAAGGATCCCAAAGAAAAAAAAAAATATATATATATATATAAACTTGACAAGCGGGACAATACTGCAGCTATGGGTAAAAACAGAACTATTTACCGAATGCCCAACTCTGGTGTGGACTCCAAACACACGTCACCGACGAGAGGAAAGCCATGATCTATCATACCTGAGCAACGTCTGAGCGGCGTCCTTGAAAGACCGGTGTAATAAGCGTGGTAATGAAGACGCTCCATACATCATTGTATCGGGCTGTGTCAGTTTATAGTTCAGTAAAGTGGTGGTAAAAGTGAGTCAGGCGCTTTCATGTGCGAGGATAAAGGACGGGACTACAAGCAGACTCAAGAACCTACATTCTTCTTTTCAAAATAACTTCAAAGACTTTATTTTTAGCAGGTAACGGCGATGGAAAAGCATTTCCGTCTCAGTCCGCTTCTCAGAGAGGAGCATGCATTACTTTCTCAGAGACGTGTTTGCACACTTTTAACATTTCTCCACTAAGTTTGGGAAAACTGACATTTTTATGCCTGATGATACTATAAATGTACGTTATCTGGAGGAAGGATGTAGGTCTTGGTAGTTATAACAGGAAGAGCAGTTCAGTGCTGCTTCTTTCACATTTTCTTTCGCTAGAAGACACCCATTGTGTTGACAAGAGGCCGGTCACCTTCACAGCGAGGTATCGGGTGATTCCAGTTTCTGCTGACTCCATGCAGACATGTGAGAGACGGCTCTCCGAGCAGAGTGTAACCTTGAAGGCACTCAAAGGAAATGGTCATCCCCACACTGTAGTCCTGACCGATCACGATGCCGCTGCGAAAAGGCCGAGGGTCCGGACACCTCTGAAGCTCGTATGCTGGAGGGGAAAAAACAGTAGTGGAGGATTAATAACCACAGACTCCAGGAAGCAAATTAAGAAACGCTCCCACTACAACACTATATCATATCTATGATGAAAGAGTAGCAGAAGAACCAACACCTGGCCAGTGAGCAGCTCCTTTTATACCATTGGTGAAATATAATCAACAGATGCTTTGGCATTAAAAACATCCTTCTATGCTTGAATACTTTTGCTGTTACTATTCTGTCTTTTATGTTTATTATCGTTATTATGAAAGTCATTATCTTCATGAGACACTTGTCACTCACAATTAAACATTACATGTTCAGTTTCACCAATTCTTCCATGCATAATGCACGCGTCTCCCACACAACCTTTATCTAACCTATTTATTTGTATTTTTATTGTGTGTATTTATATATATATATATATATATATATATACACACATGCATGCATGTGGTGCTCTGTACTTGTCTTAGCGGCCTAATGTCTGTATGATTTAACACCGGCCAAGTGTGCTACGTCTTTTTGGAAGAAAAACAAACAAACAAAAAAACCAAAACACCCCTCCTACTGGCGCCCGAGGCCCCGAAATGTAGGTCAGAGCATTTTTCTCCTCTTTTTTTCAAACGTTAACATTTTGAATATACAAAGTTTGTCCAAAAGACTTAAATTCACAGCATCGTCATCATGTCAGCCAATTAATAATTCTTCTTTTTCCACATAAAAAAACTCCACTGACAGAGCCGACACTATTATCATTCAAGAATATGTGTTATTGAGTGTCTCAGCGGAGGTCAGCATTGATTTATTTTGCTTTATTCTTCAGCCTTTTGTAATCCTACAACCTTAGTGAAAGCATCGGCCTTGCAGTCCCTGCTCTGTATCCAACCTGACTGATGGGTTTTTAAGTGCTCTATTAGCAAACTATTCAATCTCTTTCCACTTTTTTTTACAGCTGCATCTATGATACAACCCCTTTCTTAACTTTACCATGAGGACCAATCTTTGTTCCTCACCCTGGTAGACGATGTGGAAGCCGGGCTTGTTCTGGGAGTAGTCGCTGTGGAAGAAGAGAGTGGTCTCGTGGGTGGTGCTGAAGAGAGAGTTGGGCACGACGGGGCCGCTGAACCGATCAATCACTGTTCCCGTCTCCAGGTTCCCACTGCGCACCTCAAGATAGTCATGAACCGGCTCTGTGGAGAAGTTCAGAAACTGCAGATGGATCCCTAAAAAGCAGAAAGAGAACGTTGACGCAGGAGACGCACTCAAAGTGAATTAATGTGCGTGTTCTTTTAGTTCAGATTCATTGTTGGGCGTGCATAAAGACGAGCAGGTTCTTTTTCAACGAGTTCACAGAACAGGGCAGAGGAAAAGCAGCAGAGAGGACATTATAGCAAGCAGAACAAAGAAAGGAGAAATGAAACGGAAAGACAGAGGGAGGGATGACAGACCGAAACCAATAGGGAGTTGAACTCTCCAGCTGCAGTCCAGGCTGCTCTGGTAATTCCCTGCGAAGCCGGGGCTGAGGATGACGCCGCTGAAGTCTGCCATCGAGCCACCACACTGAGCTGCGGGAGACCAACCGAGGAGAAAGAACATGTCACTTCTCCACAGAGCGGCTCCGCGGGAAAACAAAGAAACACAACGACTGAGGAAGATGGTGGGAGGGCAACGAACACGCGGGAGTGTTGTGTACGTGTACAATAGAGGAGGAAGGCTAGCGGCGCTGCTAATGCCCGCGCTCATGGTTTATACGCAGAGTTTAGGATTGGGGAAGCGGGGATGTGTGTGTGGGTGCGTGTACATCTGGATTATGCTCCATAAGGGCGTCCGTGAAAAGATAACTGACTCAGGCGCATTCCTTGTTTGGTGGTGCTTCAAATTAAAATAAACGAGGGAGTCAATTCAATTCAGCATCACAGTTTTGTTCAGCGGCGGCGGTGATTACTTCACCCTCCCTCTGCAACACCCCACCATATGTATTTTTGTGACAGCGGGTTGGAGAACACTTTAGTGAAGGTTACACTCATCCCCTCATATCCCAGTCCTTACATAAACTCCCAGGTGTAATGCAATCGGAGCCACCAGAGGCATCAATCCAAGACCTTACGAGCCTCTTGATGTGGCAAATATTTGGGAACGGAAGCGGCATCGCTGCCATTTCTTTGGAGACCATCAACGAAGGCGGGTTTGTGTTTGAAATGAAAGAGGGGATGAGGGGAGCCACTTATGAGGATGCTGTACGGTCTGTGTCGGGTCCTGCAAACCACTTTGTTGTGAGTCTATCAGCCAGCAAAGAGGATACAGTGTGGGGGTGTTGGGGTGTTGGGGTGTGCGCCGTAAACGAGCGAGGAGTCGAGCTAACGAGCGAACACAAGCGTCCGAGAACAGGCCTGTCAACAGTAAAGCTGGGATTTATGTCTGCAGTGAACTGTGAAAACCACAGGGACACAACATCTACATGAAGAGTGCAGCGAGCGTGTGTGTGTGTGTGTGTGTGTGTGTTTGAATGCACGGCGAGGCGCGTTCGCACTAATTGTGTGCGTTTGTGTACACGTGTAATTGGGGGCAACAGAACGGCGAGGGTGTCGAAAAGAGAAGCTGCTGCACTTCCTCAGTAATCTCTGGAATCTGTCACTGTGACAATCAACTTCAGAGGAAGTGTTGGGGGAGAGTAGAGGCTCATGAGGGGTATCAGGGATCCAGCAACACACTCAGATGGTGCAAAGCCTTATTGATTTTCAACTGAGGGGGGAAAACAGAAAATTCATAATCCCCACTCCTCAAGCCTCCACGCCCACCCATCATCCCCTCCCCCGGTTTTTACGATGGAATTGTCGCTTTCCCTAATACAATAACAAGTCCTCTGTGGGGGCATTGATCTATTGTGTGGCTGTGTATGAGTAAAGTATTGCTCTGGAAGACATAAAACGATATTAACAAGGAGAAAGTCAATGATAAAAAAGGAGAAGGGCAAAAGACAAAAGAATGAGACTGAATCTACGTTTCATGTAACAAATATGGATTTGTCGCGCAATATCACCTCATTGAAACCCTGCACAGTGTCAGACTGTATAAAATAATACATTACCTAAACATAGAGGCACGGGGTAATTCCACCTTCTGACGGGGCCAGGCATGCAGGTAATATATGCATTGCCCTGTTCAGGAAAACAAACAAAAACAATATCTTCACCAGCTGCAAAATACAGAACAATAACAAAAATAAGAAACACCAGGAGATGCAACAGACAAGTCTTCTGCAAGCAGATTGCATCACAGTCCTGTGGATCTTTGGAATTGGTTAACAGTCAGATTTTCATCTTCCTCATGTTCTTGCGTGTGAAAATATTTGATGGTATTAAGAGAGGTTGCTTATTGGGAGCACCACCTGGGGTCTGACTACTCTGTTGGATAGACAATAACAACATTAAAGTGATGAATATTACAGGTTAATCATCTGGAGAATATGCATAGCACTGTTGTGTTTAATCCTGAAGGTAATCCAGAAGTTTCCTGCAGCCAAAATGCTTGTAAAATACATGACCCTCCTCCAGCCAACTCGCACACGGATGTTGAACCTGCACACACACACACACACACACACACCACCTGAATCCAGTAGACTCAGCCATACATGTGTTTTTGTTTCCTACAACGGCCCCTGGTCTGTTCCTGGTGTTCAGACAGTCAGCCGGAAGATGTGTGTAAGATGTTGCTGCTTGGTCTAAGAGAGAATGTGAAAAGATGTGAATGCTTAAGCCGAGGAAGAAAAAAAAAATCGGTGTGGGATTAGTGAGGCGACTGTTAACACAATTCATCGCCCGTGGCATTGGAGGGTTCTGCAGCAGCTCAAAAAAAACAGTATCTACTTAAGGAAGATTGGAGGAAGTTAAAGCTGCTTTGTAACAGACACACACTCACACAAACATCCAAGTAGAGAAGCAAAGGACACACAATAAAGACGCAAGCTTGAACACACGGACAGTCACCTCACACACACACACACACGTCATCGAAAAAGTACTTAGTGCCGCTGCCTTGACGGATTCATCCTTTGGGGTATTCCGCGCCGAAGTGTCACTCCAGGCGGTGAAGATGTGATTCACTTATCATAACCATAAGAGCGCTGGATATCTTTCACCTACCTGTAACGAGAAGCCCTGGTCGCACTGGAAGGACACCATGTCGCCCACGGTGTAGCGGTCGCCCACTCGCTGGCCGTTACTGGGAGGCAGCGGCTCTGGGCACGAATCCAAACCTATTGCTTGGGACAGAGTCACAACACACAAGTGTGGACAGCAATCATTCTTCTGCACAATATGGGAACAATCCAAATATATCGTTTCGACCGCGGCCACATTTATATTGAATCTTCCGACATCTATAGAAAGGAATTAATTCAGAAAAGACCTAATTACACAGTGCGGGGTGTTAATGTGCTTGTAATTGCATAGTAATTGAGCGAGTCCTATTTTTTCTCTCTGTCATGTCATCATAACATTTGGGAACTGGGACAAGTCAAAATGCGATTCTACTGGTGGCTTTAATCGCACAATCCTTTCCGACTGCTATCTGAAGCAATCACTGTGAAATTACAAAGCAATCCCTGAAGTATTACTTGACAGAAAAATTGGGCTCCAATGGAACAAAGTGATTACAGAGCCACTTGCCGGTTACCGTGAGACCCTTTAATGGCTTAAAAGCCAGGGTTGATCCCAGCTGTGGGCTATATTAATGGAAGGTATTTGAGCAGCTTTCCATTGACATATGAGGCACTAAATAAATACATGAAAGTGGATATCTGCAGGGTTTGGAGCAAACATCTCCTTTTATTATTGATACATGCCGTTAAAGAAAAGAAAATGCTTATTTTGTGCGTCGATAGGTTGCTTGAATTCACAAATTCCCACAGCCGAAGTCTGGCGTGATGATTAGGATTTTCATGAACTATAAAATCGACGGAGCAATTTTTTAACCACCATGCCGGAAAACTAAAAATACCGTGCCGCTTATGTGTAAATGTGACCGACAGCCTATGAGATCAGCCACGTTTGATGCATCGGTCCGTCTCCATTGCAGCAGCAGTAACACATACGACATGGAAGGAAAGAGAACTTCCTAATATAATAACTTTGAAGGCCGTGTATATATTCATGCAGAAGTTTTCTCCTAGACGGATGATTAGTAAGCAGGCCGTAGGGTGAGAGGTAGTGGGTAGGAGAAAATACAAAATCAACTAAATGCATCACAACCTATATGTGTAGGCACGGATGACACATGCAGACAGCACTCAAAAAAGGAAAAAACACACACATTTACACACACAAGCCCACTCAAAGAGAGAACAGGTCCAAGCGAGTAGGTGGGCGGATAAACGTAAACAACCCAAATGTCCACAAAGGATTCACAACAATTTACAGGCAAACTTTTGAGAGCACTGAGCGGTCACTCCGCGGAGCATCTGGCGGAGGCTGGAGAGGATATTTCGGGTGGGAGGAGACGGTAACCTGCGAGGCGTCATGACGGACACGCACAACCACTAGAGAGCCGCTGCACAAAAGGCAGTGGGCGGATTGCTTTGACTTTTCCCTTCACGAGTGGGTTCAGATGAAAGCGTTACTTTGACAAATTCAAATGACTTTGAAACAGATTCAAGGAGATTTCGGTGACGGAATTCATTAAAACGGTGTTTTGCCGCGATAGTGAGCGGCTGCCATAAGGCAGGTTTTGACATCAAAGCACGACGCAGCTTTAAAAATAAAACGGTTGCATGATATTACGCTTCTTGCCTAACAGGCGTCCCAGTTTCCTGAAGCAGTGCGTTTCCTACTTAAATAGTGGTTTAAAAGAATGAAAGATAACTTAGGATTGGGGAAATATTGTAATGCGCGAGCGTCTGACAACTACTTGTATGTGGGGACAGTGTAAATGTGTCAGAGCATACTTGCATGCTTTCTGCAAAAGCTGCAAACACTATATTGAAGCCTGTCATATCAAACATAAGGAAGTGTTTTTTCTTATTATTTACACGCTACACAGATCGAGCATTACGCTCCGGTCGGGTTGAGTGGCCGCCCGCTAACAGACGTTGAGCTCCAGAGGGGTTCCAGTCAAACCATCAGAATACACATTTTGGCACGAGCTGTAGTCGCCCTGCTGTGAGAAGGTCGACGCCCACTGTTCGAGAGTGCACGGCGGCGTCTGGAGCGAGTCCCGTCCTCATCAAACGGGCATCGCACAGTTTCAACAGGATGGCCTGCTGATTGCACCGAGCCCATGCAATCTTAATAATTCATAGCTCGCCGGTTGCTGGCTACGCTCGTCTGCTACCTAAAAGGTAGCTGAGTGCATGAGTCCGGTTTTCAATTAGATATGAATGAAGTATTTTAACAATACACCAAGATACTGACAGCCAGGAGGCAGAACACGCAGGCCACTCGATGGAGAATAGTTTACCGAGAGCAAAAGACGTCCCTTTCTTATAGTGCGACAGCAAGCTGAGCGATTCAGCTTTGCAAAGCACAGTGCTGCGGTTTAAGATAAGGAAGAGATACTTTAGGAGTAGCGCAGAGCATTTAAGGTTCACCAAATACATGTTTCTGCTTGAGTAATTCACCCCATGCTTCATGCACAGTTTAAGTGAGGCGTGGACACGGACAGACCGGCTCATCTCACTGTCAATCGATCTTTTATTTACTGGTTGAGATGCATTGCTTTTGTACACTATTCACAGTCAAAGAGTTGACCCTTGACCCCCTGTGCAGCAGCTGCCCTGACAAGGTATGCACTGTTGGGACGCACCCCTTCCTCGTAACGTGACCATGACCTTGAACTGACCCTCGTGCTCATCTCCCCACTGTGCAGGGGATGCTGGGCCAGGTGAGCCAGAGAAGCATGCTTGCATACTAAATGCATGGTAGTATGTGTAGATAGTTTGATTCCAGTTAAACCTGAGCAGAAGCTAACAACATTCTTGTTGTTTTATTTCAATTTCAAAGAGTTTCTGTCGGTTTCAACACAAACACCCCAGATGTCTGTCTCTCTAGGAAGAAGGATTATTATTTCTTTCCCTATTAATGGGTTTTAGGGAGTGTTTCCCTATCTGATGACACATTTGTGATTTTCGATGTGGGGAATGAACAAAACTGACTGAGTTGGATTGCTGTTGCTCTGATAAAATGCATAGTGTACATATATAATATATATATATATATATATATATATATATATATATATATATCAAATGTAAAGGTATCTTATTCTGACAGAGAAAGAGCAATACATCATATTTATATAATTATACCTCATATTTGAAGGTCATGAGATCTTGAGAGGCTGATAAATGGAGGTAGTAAATAGATGACATTTAGAATGCTATTACGTAATCTCTATTAATTATCAAAATATTACGTTGTGATGATTATCATCACAAATACCACATCATTATTATCTTCCACTGTATACTGATCCTCCTCCTCCTCACAGCAAAATAATCTTCTTTTGCTACCTTTCATAAAGTAAAACAACCATAATCAATATTCTTGATTTCGCCATCATATTCATACTCTACGTCAAACATAATATACAAAACGACAGAGGCCTCACATTCCCTGAAACTAGACACAGGAGCAGGATAAATATGCATTGCAGTATCTATAGGTGGACTCAGTGTGAGATTCAATAACCACAAATCACATCAGCTTCAATCATAAATCCCAGCAGCTTCTTTCATCCTTTAAAAACAGCGTCTCTGCCTTGAACACGAGGCTTTCTGCTGGGCGCTGCGTGTCCAGTGTGGACACAAGTACAGAAAGTCATGTAGCTATTATGCTAAATCCCAGCACAATTAAAAAGGTTGCACAACTCCCGAGTACCCCATGCTTTATTCATGCTATCTGGTCTCCATCAGGTTTCTGGTTTCGTTTCTTTCTTCCAATACAAAAGAAATAAGTCCTGTCTTCTTTATTCAGGCTACTCTCGTCCTTAACCGGCCTCCATCACTCATCATAACACGTAACTCATCTCAAAGTCCGTCTGCATTTGAACTCATCACATCCGTCCGAGAAGCACGTTTTTTCCAAAACGACGCTCAAAGAAAAACCCGTGTTAAAAATAAAGAACTGGGCTCGCGCAGGAAGAGATTACAGCAGCCGCGTCCGGATCAAAGGGCCACATCTGGTGGCTTTGAAGGAGCGTGAAATGAGTCAAATAGTGAGAAACAGTCATTTTAAATTCAACTACAGTGTGTGTTTACGGCTCGGCTCACTGCTGGAGAAGAATAAGAGTGTTGGTGATAATATGTGAAACTTGATTACACGTATAGACCGGGTTATTTCTGCTCTTGGTCATTGATTAGCAAGGTTCAGCCAAGAGGCTCATTTTAAAACGTTGAATAACTTGAAAATATGCAGGTTTCGATAATTATAGATTGTATGCAATTATGATTAGCGGTGCCATAATGTCCTTGAGTGGAGTGAAAAAAAAAAGTATTGCCAGATCTCGGGTCTGTTTCTGGGGACGTATTTCTTTCCAAGTTGCCTGGCATGGATTCCTTCTGTTGTCACAGTCGCTCCATGAGGGTCGTGGGAATTAATGCATGCCTCTGCAGACTGCAGCAGTTGAAGCCCAGTTAGGGACTTTATTTAGGATGCATACTGCCATATTGCCTGTTGGAAGCCGCCCGTTTTGTTTTCAAATATAGCATGCCGAGGAGAGCTTGGCTCTTAAGAAGTTGTAGTGATGGGTGGTATACAAGAGTTCGATAACTAGTCTCAATGGACTGCAACGATCACCCAAAGGAAGCGTTTTAAAACAGATGGTTGACTGGCTGGGTGTGTGCCAATCCCTCTTGCCTGTTTCTTCCCACTGTACTGAGCATTCAGAGCATTAGTGTGTAGCAAAAATAAATGGGTGGTTCAAACCAACCAAAGGCTGGAAACTAGAAAAGTGCACAAAGTAGAGTGCAAAGCTCCGCCGTGTGTGTCTGCGCCGAACACTGCAGTAACGGCTGATTGGATAAATACAAACCACATTTGTCTAACCTCCCGCCTCCCTGCAGACAATTTAATCTGCTAGTGCGGCGCCCGTTTGTTTGGCTCTAGGTGTTACTGCTCGCATGTTTTTTTTGGGGAGTGCGAGGCCCCGGTTGGCCCCGAGGAGGCGACACTGTTGAGAAGCGCTCGCCGCTCATTGATTCTCGGGAAGAAGAGTTCGGTTTTAACGCCAGTATTTCCATCAGTGGACTGCAGCCAATGAGCCGCGGTCTGCCTGCCTGCCCGTCAGCAGAGGCCCTGAAGCCCCGCCGCCCACCACGCAGAGCGCAGTTCGCAGTTCGCAGTTCGCTTGTTTATTCAAAGTTTATTAATATTGAAAGTGTCAAATTCGACACAGGCGCTCCCTCCGGTCCCCAGCAATGCGCCCGCTAAGTGTGAAGCAGATCGCATGAGCGGTTCTGGAGATGTGATCAATGCATATACCCACAAACAGACAAAGATTACTCACTTTATGCTGCAGCTGTCTGCACGGGCGCCATGCCGGCATCGCCGACGTCTCAGCATGTAGCCGGGGAAGTGAAGTGTTTATTTATGCCTCAAGATGGTTTTTTTCTTCAACAATGCGCTGATAAACGAGGTTGATACTCACTGAATGAATATATATATCTATATTTTGCAACTTGGATGCAGAGGTAAAGTAAAGACACCCCTCTTCACTTTTGCCAGAAGCCAGACAGCAACTTCCTGGAGTATTGAGGAGTATTTTATTTTTTTATCCATGTTCAAACTGTAAACTACGCTGTACGAGACAACTTCACTGCTACCCTTTCCCTCCGCAGCGCGACCCAACACCTGTCGGCCGTGAGCGCTGCCAGCGTCTCCATCTCCATCTCGCTCCGCCACACACACTCTCTATGCACACACACTAAGCACAGCCCCACTGAGCCACGATCATGTGCATGTGTTGATGGGAAATTAGATCAGGAATACCACTGGGCCAGCGTTGGCAGCTAAACTAGAAATGCAAATCTGACTGAAGCAGCTGTTGATCACTTGCAGCACCAACCGGCCAGTTAAGGAGTCAGCAGTGGTATTCCACACACACACACACACACACACACACAATATAGGATACATACATGCAACTAGAGGACCAATTAGAAGAACGCTGTCGTTTCACCAAATAAATCAATATCTGAACTCCGCTATCAGGAGTAGATTATATCAAAAAGGGAAACAACAGACCACGAAATGAATACTTGATGAGCAGCTCCATGGAGAAGCAACATTCATCACACGCACACACACACACACACACACACACGCGCGTTTGCCAATAGGCTCGCAGTGGAGCCATATGCTCGGCAAGCAAACAAATGTGAATAACCAGAGGACGAGTAGAAAGTGGTTTCTAGACGTGGAGGAGAGAGCCGACCGCGAGACACGGCACTGAAGTGGCTCTCAGCAGTCGGTGGAGGCGGGTGGCTGGAGGAGGAAAGCGTCCGCAGAGGCTCAGGAAGTTGTGGAAACGGAGCGCCTGCGACTGCGAGCGACATCACTGTGAAGTCGCTCTCTGAGGCGGACTGACACAACCGACAAGCCCGAGACAGACTTCCATGCTTCTTTTGTTTTGCAACACATTTTGTGAGGTCTGAGTGGCGACTGATTTGACTCAAAACCGCGTTAGCCTTTGGTTGAGTTGTGTGTGCGGGAACCTGATCCTCCCGGAGCTTTTTTTTTTTTACAGATTTTTCGAAAATGAGGAAGTGAGTTTTAAAAAACTCAAACGCTTCTAGATCATCAACCACAGGTCCGATCTAATAAATGTAAACGGCTAAAGCACTGTCAACCCTTGTGAGAAGAGAAACGATGGACTACATTTAAAAAAAAAAACATGACTGAGCGATTATAACGTTTCACTATTTAACTAATTTAGTACCCCTAACAATTTCGCTCAAAGTACCACGTCTGCAACCATAGAGACTGATCTTCCAGTAGTGGGACTTTACTGTTTGTAAAGTATTGACGCGCGAGCTGCGAGAAAGCAACGGCTGTGAGACGACACACGCGGAAGGAGACGGTCATTTTAAGTACACATAGCTCATGCTGCGACCAAGATTTAGGTCAAAATTGCTCATTTCTTTATTTCTGTGATTTTTGGACTGGAAAGGCTTGAAAACATGTCATTGCTTGTGTTTATTGTGATTATTATTGCATATTTGGATGCTTTAGGTCTTAAACTTTCTAAAGAGGTGCAGTATTACTCTGGGGCATGATGGGAAGGCACCAAATATACAATAAAAAAAACTCGGGGAGCAACCAAGGATTCACTTTTTTTATCAGACACTTGACTTTTGATCATATTTATGCATATATTTTTTTTTTATTATTTATTTTTAAAGGCAAGGAGTTGCTGATTCTTTAGAGATGAAGGACAATAGGGGCTGGTATTCATATCAAGGTCATATGAGCTGTACACCTGTAGAAGCCCTAGGTTCCCCCTATAGGAGGACCCTAGGGCTGATGAGGTTAAAGAGCGATACGTTAGCGGGGCTCTGGTGCCTTCGTGTCGCCCGCATCCCATTTTATCTTAACATTACGGAGTTTGTGTCTTCTCCACTCGTACCTTTCCCGTGGTTGTGCTTTTTTTTTTTCACCGCCCTCCGTGTACTTTACTGAAAATGAGGTCTCCCATCGCCGCACATTTTAGAGACAAAATTGCTTTTATGTGTCGCTAGCAGGAAGACAACTGCGAGGTGCACAGAAAGTAGAGACTTAAAAATGGATTTAATCTTAAAGAGACAAATAACAAAGAGGAAAATTACCCCGACAACTGGAAAAGACTTGAGATGTAAATAACCGCGGGGAAATCGTTCACAAAGGACCGCATTATCAAATACATGCAGATAGCTCCATGCATTACCTGCAGATCAGCGGCCCTATTTTCATCTACACAATTTTTCGATTGGGAGGACTTAGTGAGTCCGTCGCTCCACTGGGGCCGGCTGCACTCCTTTCATTTATAGTGCACGGCCAATTTTCAGCATGCTTCTTTGCAAATATGCCCCTAAGTGAATAGCCCACTGAGAGATGAGTAAATTGAGTCCCTAAATGGAAAAAAGGACGTAGGTCCAGTAGCTCGGAGCAGCGGGACGACTTGAAAAAAGACCATCGGGGGAATACAATGTCTATGTCCAACTGGGCCAGCTGTCCCTCTTAGTTCGTTTAGCTCTGTGCAGCAGCTGCAGGGCGGCGGCAGATGGGCACGTGGACACAAAGTGACAACAGACAAAGTGACAGGCAGGCAGGCAGACACGCCGTCTCTCCTCATACCTGTGTACTCCAAGTGGAAGCCAGCGGCGGATACACTGATGTCCGACTGGAAGGTCAAGTACAGGTTGTTGGAGGTGCTGTTCAGCAGCTGAGGAATTGTTGTACCTGTATGATACAGCATTTAAAAAAAGAAAAAAGACAGTTAAGACCATGTCCTGCCCATATACCACCAAAAAGACATGGACAGAGTGTGAGTATCATGCAATGGAGAAAGCGCCTCAAATAATACACTAAATCAGAGACAATCGTATAAATCGTATAAATAGCAGAGTCGTTTTTAGACAATTAAAATGGTCAGTCAGAAAGTTTATGGCATTTTGGATAATCTGCTATTCATGCAAGGCTTTTTGGGTCTTCCAGAAAATAAGATTGTCAATGATGTGCAGTTATTTTAAGAAACAATTGTTAATCTCCATAAACCACACAAGCTGGAACACATGAGCGCGATCTATAATTCTAACTCTGGGGAATATTGTCTGTGTGTCGCAACAATGAGGTCATCCTCTTCCGGCTCGGGTCCCGATTCTCTACTCCGGCCGCATGTCTTCTGCAATTTGCATGGAGACTTTTACATGTATTCATAATCACTTTCATCAGTTTAGCCTCAGATTAAATTGATTGCTCGCCATTTTAAATCCTTTAGCCTTTTCACACCGCACGCTGCCCTGCTCAGTGCAGCCATTACAATATGTAAAGAGTTTTGCTCCAAAATGAGATATCCAGCACTTGAGCTATTTGACACCTAGTCTCATAAAACTGATATAAGACGCTGAAGTCATTATGCTACACCCTCTGATACTACGATCCAGCATTGAAAATGATGGGATGGCCTGTTTCTCTGCAGGTTACCATGTGGCGTGAGCTCCGGTTTCATTACTGCTTTTGTAAAACTCCAGTATGAAGATCTCAAATGTGTGTGGAGGAGGAGGAGGGACAGTTTTTCATCTTCGACTTCTTAAACTGGTTTGAGACAGAATTCTCAAAAGGACATGCCAAATGTCATCATCTCCATCACCACATCTGTCTGCCGCTGAGCCTCAGCGACGTCCGATTGAAATTCATGAGCGAGCGGCCAACGAAAATCCTAGTTGTGTCAGTTTTACCTGAGTAGCTGCCGAGCCTTCGAGCATTGCCGTCGACCCCGTCAAAGAAATCCAGCGAATCCCAGTTGTGTTCCGTGGCGAAGGTCACGACCTGAATCTGAAAGACAAAGGCACCGTGATAATAGAAACGCCTTGCGGTGAGTCACTTTGCAGCTTAACGTCCTGTAGTGTTTTTTTAAGTTTAGTTGGTCAAATTTAAACTTGCACATGTGAGAAATAAATTGTGTATGTGTACATTACAATGCACAAGAGATATGATATTATTATGATATTATGAAGGATTTGTAATTGTATGCATATGAAGGTCACTGTTTTTACTGTATAATGATTAATGTGTGAATGGATTTTAATGTTTGCATAATGCATGCGGATGCCAGTGGACTGTTTGATTAGAAGGAAGTGTAGTTCCCATATTCGGCTGAAGGCGAGGGAGCTGGACATTGAAACACCGGAAGTTGCGTGGATTCTAAGAAGAAGAATAGCGCGCACCTGAAAACAGTTTTGGCCAACGGACACACAGAAACTACGGAGAGATGTTTAGGGGCGGGTAGAACTAAACCAATGAAAGGGCCTTAAAACCCAAGGCTCATATATGGTTCTTTTTTTACTTCTGTACTTTGTTCAAGTAGTCGTATGAACCCCATTGACTTATATTACTTGTATTATTTTATATCATTTTTTTTCAGAATGTATTTGTAAATAAACTTTTATTCACTTTTATAACATATTTTGATCATAACTATTAATGTCTAAGCTAGATTTCCCCCAAAAAAGTTGCAGACTTTTACAAACTCCATGGTTCTTACCAACAGCCCACATACTAACAGGACACCTTTTTGGAAAGGTTAGGACCTAAATAATCCAAATCACTGCAAAACCAAGCTTTGACATATTGGGAAGGTGTTTTAGTCAAAAGAAAGTCGTAGAAAGGTTACTTGTTTCATGACAATACATCGTCTCACCAGAGGCTGCTGGGTATTACAATTTGCATAAGCCTTCCCTCTTGCTGTGTGGGGTGTTTCTAGAAATGTGGGGGTACACGAAAGTCACAGGAAGCGGATATGTGAGACGGAGAAGAAAAAAAAAGAAACCTCTGGCCGATTTGTGATTTTACAGATACTAATATGGAGTTCGTAAGGATTTTGATTGCTTTGTTAGAGTTGTCCCACAAGCCTGTACGGTTACTGAGATGTGTTTGTTAGGGAAATCCGACTTTGTAAAGGGTATTTGTCATGCATTTGGTGAAACCTTACGGCCGCCGCGGCAAGCTGACGGAGCAGCCGGCGGAGTTTACGTAAATACTTAAACTTAACGGTTACTTTAATTATGTTTTTGTAGTTCTGTAGAACTTTAAATGAAGTTAAACAACGATGTGGTTCCGGAGATAATTAAGGAAACGTTCAAACAAAATAAAAACATTTTTGTCCGATAATAGGCGATAATTAGGCGCATTGCATTCCGGAGTTTCACTTCCATAATGAGGGCAAACAAAAAGCATGTTTTTGTGAGGACACCCTGACCTTTTTTGACCGTCTAATTCTAATCAGTTCAAGTCTAAGTGGACGTGAAGAACATCCCCTCCAGTCATAGCAGAGGTATTGCGCTCACATAGTGCCTCTCCGTAACCCCGCCGCCAGCAGCCGGAGGCATCTCAATAAACCCTCCACAAAATATCTTTTAATCTCCCACCAAACGTCACACCCGCTAATATCTACATATGCGTCCTCTCACCTGGATGCCGGCTCCCTCGGGAACAGAGATCTTCCAGGCGCAGTTCAGGTAGTTGGTGTACAGCTCCGGGTACCCGGGAGAGAGGATGGTGCCCTTGCGGTCAGTTAACACCCCGCCGCAGGGAACTAGACCAAGGATAACAGAGGGAGAAAGAAGAGAAAAACAGAGTTCAGGCTCGAGTCTGCACACACACACACACACACAGTGGGTTAATCATCAAAGCGTCATTTCGCTTTACACATTGACTTTATTTTAGCCTCCATAAAATCGCTTCATGTGATGTAATTCTTTGGACGGCGGTGAGAGCCAGGCATGATAATGACAGGTTCTACTTGGTGCGTCATGTAAAAGAGCTTTATTTTACGACCAGGCCATGATATTGTCATTTAATGTCTCGGTGAAGGTTTGCGTCTCGCTCTGTTCAGACATGAACAGTTCAGCCCTGATGTTATTTTATCCCTCGCAGGCCACACAAATCACATCTATCAATTGCAAAAAGCCATTCCTTGTTTCTAGCAGTGCCACGAGTAACGTATTCATCAAGCCTCTCAGGTGAACGTTGAATTGGAGTCACTGGCCAGGTTGCGCTGACATTTTCAGGCACTTTAAAATATCTGAGCATGGGTAAAAAAAAATCTAAATGAAAGAAGGGCCATAACAGTTACAATTTCTTTATTGCTCCTCAGACTCTGCCAAGTGGCCTCGGATCCGGCCAGCAACCTTCTGCAGTGTTTGGCTCCACTTTTTGTCCATTAAGGATTGTGGTACCCCGACCTTGCAGAACCAGAATCCTCTGGATTATAACACACAATAAAAACACGGAGCTAAATGCATTTCCTTCCTCTTGAAGCGTAGTCCTGCCGGCTAATACAGAAGCAAGCGACCTACAGTATGAGGCTGATGCGATTTTTGCTCGGCAAACCGGATTCTGTATACAACAACAACAACAAACTCCTTTTCTCCTCACTCCTGGTGCGGAAACAGGTGTTCCTCACATTGTACTGCACAGGTTGAAGTAGGCTTGAGTTCAGCTCCTAGCTTTTGTTGTGACAAGGTCTCTGTAGGACCGTGAGCCGTCAGCCAGGGAGGATCAGGTCCTTCAGACGCTGGCAGAGGAGAACAATGTGTTCTCACCACGAAGAACCAGCTGTTATTTGTCAAGGACAAGGATTCAGCATGTACAGGTCACTGGTAATCACCGTTTTCCATATCCAGCAGCCGCCACAGGGGTTGCATGTCAAAGGCAATAGGAGACACGGAAAATAAGAGAAAAATAAAACATGCTACTTATCACAAAGGGAAAAAAATGCATTTTCCCACAATTTCAAACTCATAAATATTCGACACCTGATGGAATCGTGCCAAAGCGAGGACTGCGAGTGACACATTAGAGTAAAATGGCTTCTCTTCTGTACCTCACGGCAATCTCGCTTTGGTGTAGTCACCGTCGGGAAATCTTCAGCTAACGCATGTCCCGTGTGGAGAGTTCAGTATCGATGAACTCTCGCATGGAGACCGAAGGAGAGCCGCTTGTGTAATTGTTTTTGATTCTGCTTTGCAAAGGAAAGGTCAGAGCAGAGAACTGTAGCATCGTAACAATGCTCTCTGTTCTATCAGTTCCTGCTGCTCGTCCAAAAATCTCCTTTCTACTGAATTAAATGCAAAATATAGAAGCACACAGACGGATGTTTTACGGCTAACACTCAACGGCAAATCAAAAAAATTAAACCCATTTTAAGAACTATAAACTATGCGCCTGTTCAGTTTATGGGACTTAAACTCTTCTAGCATGAAGCCACGTTCTTGACAACAAGCAACAGACTCCTTCCAGAGACGGACCCAGTATTTCAGTATAATTTAACAGCTCCTCTGAGTCCCCTGAGCTGTCAGTTAATGTAATTGGTTGAGCGAGATTAGAAATCATGACAGTCATAAAAGCAGGAATGCTCCACACACCCATCTCAATCTGCAGGAGGCTCATATGTCAGAGTTACTGCAGGTAGACAAGCGTGGGGACGGAGCCAGTTACCGCCATCCCATATGCAGGGGCTCCACGGCAACTTCTAATTACAAGTCTTTTAATCAAGATATCAAAAACCTATCTGCACATAATGTGTATCACGATGGTGTTTCACATCGCATGCACGAGCTAAATATAAGCATATATTCCTTCATGTTATATTCATACTAGAATAAATCCATGTGTAAATTCTGCAGTTTAAAACAGGCTTTTGTTGATTATCTTGTTCTTATTTTACTACAAAGTGGCAACAGGTAAACGCTAAACAACAATAGCATCCGCTCACGTCTAGATTCACGTTCCTAGATTAATAAGCACCAAAGCGGAGGCCCAATGTTCAAGATGATCTTTCTTCAGGAAAGACGGCGAAGACAAACAGAGCCATCCCAAAATTGTGAAGGACAGTCTAATTGGAATTGCTGTTCCTGTTCTCAGGCAAGATTGTGTTTTTTTTTAGGGCTAAAAGAAATAACAAGTATCTGTTGGTCAAAGCAAAATGGAACAGTCACCGTTTAGTGAGGAAAAGAGATTTTCAAAACACAAATTGCTTTCAACGTTTTGGAAGAGTTGGCGTTGGGATTTTTTATTTTTTATTTTAAAAACAACATGTTGGTTATCTTTAAAACAAATTAACAAAATTAAAAGTTATATTAATATACACTGGCAGTCATTTACATAGTCAGTGACTGCACATCCCTCCACACCTCATATTTAAATACACTCGCCACTTTACTTTACCTTCACACTACACTTAGGGGCCCTTCACACCAGACGCGACTCTCAAAAACGCGTCGCTAGCAAAACCATTGTTTCCCTATGGTACGGCGCTCCTTTCATGCGCGCTTTTTAAATGCCGCGCGACGCGTTTTTCAAGCGTTTTTTCGGCGCGCTTAAAAGTTGAAATATTCTCAACTGTAAGCGCCTTGCGCGGAGTCGCACAGCTCATCAATAGGCTCGTTGGAGATGAGCCAGTTCTGCGCAGAATCGATCGGCGGCGATCGACGCTCAATGCATGCCGGTTAGATTTGTGTCCGACTTGCTCTGACGTCATGCACACGTGGTCAACGATACTCTCACGAGATCAAGCCGGCTGTCGATTTCAGAGTCAGCCGCCGCAGTTGCTTTCCAACGACTGCGTGGCCCAGTGCATGATGGGAAACGCCTGGCTGTCGCCACATCAGAGAGCTGATTGGCTCTTAGATCTGACAGCAAACACCACGTGTTGTAGAAAATCCTCATTTTATGTGTAGTTGTAATACTTAACGCTGGATTATTGACTATTAGTCTCATGTTTGATCTAAACACATTTATTGTGTGGTTGTTAAGACAAAATCGTATTTATACAACACACATCAAAACTACTAGTAATGTATTTCACAGGCAGACATAAAACGACCAAAGGAGCAGCTACACACACATTTCTACATAAATATATATTTACAAACACATATGAATAAATCCAAACAGGATCTGTAAACTACAAGTAGACAAAAGTTCGGAACTAACAGGAAGTCATTTTTTCTGTGACTTCCTGAGCAAGAGGCGGGCTTTATTGCTTCACCATTTCCTTCCTGTTTTCGTGTGGCATGAACTCCGACGAGGTATTAATATTAGCGATCTTTAACTACCGCCTGGCAGTTAAAGATCGCCCGGCTACCGCCCGGCAGAAGGATCCGGGCGGTAACCGGGCTGTTTTTTGTTTTTTGGCCGGTGCGTTTTTGCCAAGGCGTTTTTGAAGCGGCTGCGCTTTTAAAAGTCGCGTCTGGTGTGAGCGGCCCCTTACATCTCACCTTAAGATTTCATTGTAAATATTCCTCCCATTATTGCACTTGTTCATCGTTAAATGTTCATTGTTGTCGTTAAATGTCATGCAGGACAAATTCCTTGCATGTGAAAACATACATGGCAAATAAATGGTTCTGATTCAATACAAAAACTTAAATACATAAATTCCCAAATATATTATGACCTCAAGACCAGCTCATCTTGCCCCCGGAGAGGCTCTCTGGCGTGGCCCCACCACACAGACTGAGACTCTTTAATTGGTCTTGGGAGGCTATTTTAAAACGAGCTCCGTGCAACACTGTTTACTTGTTGACACCTCTGGAAAAAAAGGGTTTAATTCCAACATGTGGGCACACTTATGAGTATGAATGAATCATGGCAATCTGTGAGCTTATGTAACGTTGGGTAGTGATTTAGTTTGTGTGTGAGGGAACAAAATGGTGCTCATCTATCAGTATTTACCTTTACTTTTCTTTCCATCCAACCTTTTTAATTGACATAATCTAACGGTGATATAAGCAGATGATTAAAAAAAAGACGCATGACACTGAAAGTCAAGCTCCACCAGGAAGGAGAACCAAAAGCAGCTTTTTTTTGTATTATCCAAGTAAACTCTTCTCCATAAAATGCAACAGAGGCCACCCAGACATTATGCATTCACTCAGGCGAGGCTAATTAAATCACGGTGGAAACCAAACAGCACAGCCTTCACCAGCCTCGTGAAATTGAAAGCAAAAACAAGCGTTGCCCGACGAGCCCGGTCAATCAGAGCAGGACACGCAGCTGGGAATGGATCCTGAAACACGGGCACATCGCAGGAGAACGCTGTCTGACGCCGTCATAGCCCATAAAGAGGCCTTGAGTAATTGAGCATAGGGTTTTTGTTGAAGCCTTCATGAAACTATATCCATTATTCTGGACGACTTCACTGTCGCTGGGGGAGACGCTGCAGCCAGATTCAATCTTCGGATAAGAATCGCTGTGTTTAAAATGGAACCGCGCGTGCCACCGCTATTCCCTCGCCACTCGGCAGTAAACTCGGATGAACCTTGGCTTGAAATCTTCCGCACTCACCGCCGGCACTGACTATTTGCTGGCTGAAGGCCTAGCTTCAATGGATTCCTCCCCTTCTTCGTCTGCAGAGTTCCTTATGTTCCCGTGGTAGACACACGTGGGAGTCTTTGTGAGACTTGAGTGCATGTGCCGTGTTCACAGATACATGTTTGGGTAACGGCGTGTGAGGAAGAGGCATGTCAATCTGTTCATGTGTATGCATGTGGGATCTGTGTACGTCTGTGCATATTTAAGCAGGTATACATTTACTGCACGGTTCATGTGTGTACTAGCCAAAGCACCGTGTAGAGAGAGACGCTGCTCCCTTCGGTAGACGGTCCACACCATGCGTGGTGTAAAAATAAAACAGATTTCTGGTATTGCTGAGAATGTTCGTCACTGTCACAGGGCAAAATAGATACTGATCGGAAGTGATTGGGACACTTAAATCCCGAATTTACTGACTTTTTCGTCGCCTTCCATTACATACATATGGGATGGCAGTGTATTAGAAACATCTTCCATTGGAGGACTGTTGCTTTAAATAACATGAGATAATAAACTGTTCACACACATTCTGACCAATGGGTTTCCATGACTTTTCCATGACTTTAAACCAAATTTCCAAGACCAAACATTTTGTGAAATCTTGGTTTATACATGAAATGTAGTATTTAAACTAACAATGAGAATACAAAGCATACAGTAAACCTTAAATGACACAAATGAATGAGACAATAGTTTGATTAAAAGAATAAACATTTATATAGATGCCTGTATGTATGCCTGCTTATATTTTGAGTCTTTCTTTTAAAAGCATATTAATTATTTCAAACTCAGTCTAAATGAACGTCATGAACACATGAATATAACACATTTACATGACTTTTACAACACTTTGGGGATTTTATTTTTTTCAAGGACTTTTCCAGGCCTGGAAATAACCATTTTAAATGTTCCAGGTTTTCCATGAGCGTAAGAACCCTGTGTGTAGTGGGTGAGAGATGTGGGCTCTTGGACATATTCACATAACTTTGTTTATTTTCCCATTAGTCTGGCAAGGCTCAGGAACAGAATTGCCTCGTCTGGGAGGGATGTTTATGTGACACTTTGTCGTGTTGTTTGTCCTTGCTTCTTTCTTCTCGTCTGAGCTATCAAGACCAGAGGCAGGTGGATGCTTTGCAGCGGGTGACAGACATTAGGATAAGAAACGACCAGGAGGGAAAAACAAAGACACCAACCATGTTTTGTGCACCTGCTACATCTATTTGAATCTGTGTGTGTGTGTGTGTGCATGCAGGGGGTTGTTAGACGACGGCGCTTACCAACACATGTGGGCACGGTGCCGTTCCACTGGGCCAGGACACTGGGCACGGCCTCGCACCTGATGGCGTTGGAGCCGTGCAGCGTGTAGCCTGGATTGCACTCAAACAGCACCGCCATGCCGGTGCCAAAGTCGTTCCCGATCCGCTTCCCAAACCGGGGCTCGGGGACCGAGCTGCACTGAGAGGCGCTCGTCCGGGGGACGGCTAGGGATAAAGGAGGGAAGGAAGAGAGCGTGAGAGGAAGAGCAGCGGTGGTAGAGAACGACAACAGGGAGCAGGAGACGAGGACGAAGAGGAGGAAGAGAGGAACAGCGAAGCCCTTGTGAATCTCCTCGCACGTCATTAGTCACCCTCGGCTCCCGTGCCAGGATCGGCTGTTTGACTCCACATCATCCTGCCCATCCACTCTGCTGAACAGCCCTTTATGTGATGAGGTTTTTGTTGTTGGGGGTGGTTTGTTTGTTTGTTTCAAACACACTCAATGCAGCAAATGAGTTTCCTCATCAAAATGCTGGAACGGCATCAGAAAAAGAAGCCTCACCTTGGTAAACAAAGTGGAATCCTTTCGCGGTTTCGGTTCCATTTGTGGTAAACTTGAGCGTTATCTTGTTTCCTGAACTCAAAGGGAGGGTCTCGCCTGAGATATAGGGAAGCAGAGGACGCATTATTAGTCCACAGATAACATGTACACAAAGTGACAAACACACCTGCATAAACTTGATTAACCTGGAAGCTAATCTGCGGAAGGAAGGTAGAATATTAACTCAATGTGATTTAAATGGTCGCTCTAATCTGATCTATAGTTCAATACATCTTGCTGGAAATGGCAGATCTGATTAATTTGTATGACAATTTACAACAGCTGGTTTGCTTTTGTTCTTCTAATTTGGGATCTCGGGAGTTTATGCAATTGTAATCAAAATGTATTATGTATCATCATTGTGTTTCATTATGTCATCATAACACAAATGACGGGAAGGGGAAAGCAATCTTTATCCTTGGCAGAGTTAAGCTACTAGGATTTGAGATTTTTTAATTTGTCTGGAAAAAAAATGTTTGATTTGAATTGAACCGAAAGTGCTTTGGAGCCTGCAGTGCCAAATATGTGTTTGACTTAAAAGAACGACTCATAACTATAAGCTGGAGGCGTAAATATACAAAAGACGTCTGTTCAAATGTTCCAGTGTTGTGTTTTTTTACCTGAGTGTGATCCATATATGGAGGAGAGAAGAGGCGACTCTGAGGAAGACCCGTCGTAGATCTCGACCACGTCGCTGGTTAAAGTCTGGAACACCACGAACTGACCGAACAGCACTGCAAAGCAGGGAGGAGGAGAATTAAATGTCAACGTTCAGCCCATTAACTGGAGCGGTTATTGTCCCTGGAAGGAAATAATCAGGCGAGCTGGTGAGAATAGAAATAATCATCTTTTTGAATCTTTTTTTTTTAAGAGTCGGGCTGCTCCTGACACCTTGAACCATAAACACAGAGGGTAATGTTGTTTTGACTGCAGCGCTCCCGGGGGGGTCGTGGAGCCGGTCTAATTTGCATGCTCCCCTCCCGAGATGATAGTCCAAACATTCAAACTTCAAAAGAAATACGATTGCCGTAATTTATGGACGATCTACCGATATCTATTTGACGCGTGTGGCGCCGAACAGAGACTTATTTTTAGGCCCTTTTCTCGAAAATTGCAAACCCAAACTAAAAAGAGTGTATCTCTGCAACCACTAGGGTTATTTGAATAATGTGTTATAATAAAAGGTATGATGTGTAAATATCAGTCTATATGTTACTGGTTAAGAGTAAATGAAGATGACACACAGAAAGAAACTAAAAGGTTTCAGGTTTGCCTATAAAAAAATCACTTTCAGGATGATTATTTCTTTGAAATGATGCAGCTGTAAGGTCCAACTCTAACCCAAATCATAGCTCAATATGTGAACATTCTCTAACCCAAATCATAGCTCAATATGTGAACATTCTCTAACCCAAATCATAGCTCAATATGTGAACATTCTCTAACCCAAATCATAGCTCAATATGTGAACATTCTCTAACCCAAATCATAGCTCAATATGTGAACATTCTCTCTGCAAAGGTTGACTTTGATAAAGTGAAGCAGAACAAAGTTAGAGCGGATTTAGTACAGAACATTCAGGCGAGGTCTCATTGGCGCCCATTGGGGCCCATTGGGGCTATTTGAATGCTATTTGAATTTTCTCATGTACCAAACCATATATTTCACTTGAATATTACTTATGGTGTTCAATACATCCAAATACAGCAGTTTGGGCTTTATTTTCATAAAACAAGCTATGATTTACAGTTTTAAACAACAATCGCTCAGTAGGGGGATTGGTTTTTAAAAGGTTAAAATACCACAGTGCAGTATTGACGTTTTTGAGGCACATTTACCAGAAGCATGACATAAAAACATTATCTTCATCGTCACACACACGCATGCATGAAACTCGACCTCTGCGTGTAATCCATGCTCAGCACTGGGAGCCCTGGGCGGCTGTAAAGCGCCTGGAGAGCAACTTGAGCTCAAGGACACGTCGACAGAACCGCCAACCTTAAGGATTAAAAAGGGACGACCCGCTCTCCCTCCTGGACCACAGCCGCCTCCACGTTATAGGCTTATATCATTTAGACAAAAATCTGAATTTCACATGGCAAAACGTTGACGGATGAATCGAACGCAACACATCAGAAGGTCAGTCGCGTGACACGACTTTCATGGGCTCCGGTTTGAGTGAGTCGGTCAGAGAATCTCAGCGTGAGGATACGGGGAGCTGCATTTATTCGTCCGTCCTTGTCGAGTGCCGTTGTCCACAGATATGCCGGTGTGCCTTGTGTTTTCTGCAAGTGTTTGAGAAGCCGCGGGAAAACGTGAATCCAAATAAAATAACTGTATTTAACTAAATCAGCAGCAGAGTTGCAGGAGTCAGATTTCCCTTGGAGTTGACCGACAAGACGGTGAGTCAGCACAAAGAACAAATGCGCCTATTTGGCAATATTTCTGATTTAAACCCATTAAACCCATTAAACCCATTTCCTCACAATGGCATCCCCAATGCACACACATGCACTTAATTGCGGAGTCCTCAAAAATCCAATGAACTTCACTCCGATTTTAAGAAAGAAGACAAAAGTTCGGTTCAGCAACAGCTGGAATAAAAATGGTGATTTGAACAACAGTAGCTTCATTTCGGTCACCGTTTCCTTAAGTAAAGTAATATCTGCTCACCTACTCTACACCTTTATGTGACATTTACTTAACCAATATTAAAGGTACTCCTTCGAATGCTGCATCTATTTTTGGTGGTTCGTAATCATGTGGAGAAGAACGCATAATCCTTTTTGTTTGCTTGCCTCTTCCAGCCATCATATACTTTGAGAGTATCTTTCCTTTTCTGCAAACATGTGCTCATCCATATTGTCGTGAACTTAAAGTCAAACTCAAATCCCATTGGATAGTTTGATCATCCATTTTTCTAATCAAAAGTGACAGTGTTATTTTCAATGTGTTGTTATAGTTGTTTTATTATCACAAGGGGAAAAAAAGGTCTTTGGGGAAAAATTTTAAATGCTCCTTTTCCTTTCAGTCAGTGTTTGACTGCAGCTGGCAGGCTGAGCCACAGACCGACGCCATAGTGGGCGTCCTGGAGAGGAAGGACGACGCCAGTGTCCCCAAGTAGCTCCTGAAGGGTGCTGTTCAATGTGCTGAAGCTAATAAGCAAAGGGGGCACAAAGGGAGCAGCACCTAATCTCTGTCAGTGTGACCGTCTGCTTATGAAAGGACTGCTTCATGCAAATATGGTCGAAAAAAAACCCAGTATTCCTTATTTTCAATTTGTTTTAATTTATTAGTTGTATTTCTTCCAATTTTTCACTGTACGTTGTCTGTTTGCTCTACCTTCCTGTCACTTTATGCATTACTACTGCAAACAGGACAACACACACAACAACACAAATATTGTGCACATTCTCTAATAAAGTTTTTTTTTTTTTAAAGAAAAATAAACACTTTGACTGTCTTGTCTTTTATTTTCTGTGTGAGAAACACAACACCATGGGGGGAGCCTGTAATTTATGAACATATAAAATACAAACTTCTCCCTTTTGGTTTCTGATTTTTGTATTTTATTTTCCCCTGAAAGCAGAACAGGGTGAAGAGTAATGTACAGAGCAGAGATGTTTGGTTACCACAGAAGAAGAGCCGGCTAATGCAGTGTCACGCTGTGTGAGCTGCATGGTCCGGGGATCTGGACAATGTCTGACCTTTAATTTAATTAAACTCCTTTACTTAATTACATGTCACACAAGAACATAATTGTTTATCACAAAAGCAATGATTCAATCTTATCCTAAAAAAAAAAATACTAAAAATAAAAATTGCACTGAGGGAAACTACGGAGAACTTATGACAACGAACAGGGAATTGTCTAAATAATGTCCCGCATGGATATTTCCAATTAAGCACTCCTGATTATATCAATGTGTACACGCCTCTGAGAAATAATCTGGTCTTTCTCCAACCAAATGAGCAGATCGTGGTCGCCTGGATCACTACTCCTGTTCCAGCATGTGTGTGTGTGTGTGTGTGTGTGTGTGTGTGTGTGTATGCATGCTGAGCTCATTAGCATGCTCGCTGTGCTTTCCCCCCCCAAACGCCGGCTTACATCCGTCAACAGACAGGCAACAACAGCCACAGTGTTGGTGGTTAATTGAGGCGATGTGCACGACGGGGCTCTTACTACGGTTTCGATAAAACGTCACAGAGGTAAGCGCCGCGCCGCACGCCCAAGTTCCCGTCACGTGCCGGAGCTCCGTGTTCAGCCATGAGCCGAATATCACGACCTATGAGGACGTTTGGTTTGTGCAAAACTACCGATATTTAAAAACGATTTCCTAACCGTCTCACTTAGTTCCAAATGATCCAGTGGGTTTTGAAAAGAGTTCATTTTAAAAGAATAATAGTTGGCGATTAGCACCGTCATAGCTGGAGCACAGAGAGAATATTAGTATGAAAACACCAAGTGGGTTTAATCTGCGAGAAACACTCTTCCTAAAGAGCGAGATCTCGTCCCGTGCGCAGCTTCATCAAGCGTAATTTGTGTTATCAGTTCGTAAATAGAACAAATACAAAGTCTGTTAATTGAATTTCTCCACGATAATAAAGTACGTCTCAAACGAGTGGAAGAAACTGCTGCACCGACATGCGTGCATGTTAACTATAATTGGGTCACGCTGTGGAACTGAAAAGCAAGACCGTTTTTTTTTGTGGAAGCTACGTCGACGCGCCGCCAGGCAGATTACACACGACACAAGATGCAAAACTAATAATAATACAATTAAAAAACACTGGTAACAGAGGTAGCTGTGAAAGGTAAAAAAAAAGCCAGCATATCTTTGTGCTTCTGGCTCTGCAATATGGAGCATCATCCCATCATCTTCTCTTCTCTGGTAGAGAACCGTCAGACCGCTGTACTTGATGTACTTGATGTACTTGATGTACTTAATGTACTTAGTGTACTCGCCACATAACTGAGACAGAGAAAGAACATGAGAGGCAGAGGAAGAAGCCGAGGGACCGCTGGAGGCGGAGGTTTGGACCGACCACAAAGAGGCCGACCGAGTGGCGGCGCCGAAGATACGGAGGGAGGAACTGTGGAGGGTTTGTGTCTATTGTACTCTGTTCCATAATACGGGTGCCTTACTTCTGACTCTACTTGACGTGAAACAGATCGAACTCACCCACACACAGCAGCCAAAGACAAACGGCAGCCAAAAACCTCTGACAAAGCAAATAAAACAAATATGCACACACACACACACACACACACACACACACTCCTGCTGTATGGGCCACACACAAAGGAAGGTGTACTCGCACAGAGCAGCACAGGCGGACCTGTTTCTTTATCTGTTGAGTAGAGAGAATGCCCATGGCTGAACCAGAGCCTGAATAAGAGATGACTTCTCCCCTTAGGGACAGCTCACTGCTGTTGTATTAGCATACCGAAACCGTGCTGTGTTGAATACGCTGCTCTCCACACACACACACACACACACACTACACTGTCTCTCATTTCTGCCTCTAATCCACAGCCAGCCATGCGTGACTCCAATCTGCTCTTTTGCTGTAATCACGTCCAGATATTAAGTCAATAAATCATTGTAAACTTGTTACCTAATTTATGCAGCAGTATGATGAATCTCTTTGTCCTCTGGGCCTAGTCATGGTAGTGAAGCTTAATGCACTTGAACAATAGACGGCACTTTCATGCCGGCATCTTCACCTTGAATTATCCTAAAGCAGTTAAGTCGCTTTAATCAGATACCTCTTTGGGTATTAGATCAACACTTTAGTGCATTCCTACCTCTAATACCGCTATGCCTGCTGGGCGTAAATAATGGAAAAAAAGAAGTACAATTACAGGTTGATCCTACTCCCATGTGATGGGAATCTAATTCTCCTTTTTGAAAGCAGTCATGTTGAGGCTGTGATGGTTTCTACTACCCTTTCTGACAGATATTAATGGATTTAAATGAATCATGAATAAAGCAATCACGTACAGTAGAGTAATGTGCAGAAAACAAATAACTCGTAAGGACTCACACAGCCATGAGCCGTTAACACTCCAGGAGATACACCTAGCCAAGAGTTGCATAAGAGACTTCTGCGTCAAAACAGACTCAATTCTTCGAGGCATGCTATCAACAAAATGGTGGTTCCCACGTCTCGGTTGCTTCTGACACACACAGGTCCTGCAGTCATTTCACGCTGTGAAAATCCCTTTGCCGCCACATCTCAGAGGTGATTTATTAGGCGAAAGTGAGGGGAACACATTTGGGATGATGAGTGCTGATGAGAGGCTTGTTCCCAGTAAAAGAATGGATGCACGTGGTCAGCAACGATGTCAAAGCGTCTGAATGGCGCTCAGATTTCTTTGAGAAAAGGGTTATTTTTCAACCTGGAGCCTATTTTCTCATGATTGTATCAAAGACACAACCATTTAAAAAAAAAAATTGCTCTAGTGTTGAGGGAGAACGCTGCAGATGACAGCCGCTAAACGGGCTGCAGTGTAATGGCTCAGGGCAATTCCTCGCCGTCAACGAATGTGCGTCCAGTGGAGCGCTCGTCTTCGTCACCGACGGGCTCATACTGTTATTATAAAGGTCTGACAACAACGTGGAAAAAGGATCCTTCAGAGATATAAACGCTTTTCCTTAACTTTCTCCTTCTCTTTGTTATCGCGTCAAGTGACAGAACACGGTGGAGTAAGTTGGAGAGGAGGAGAGCGCGGCTTAGTGTCATCTAAGCGCTTTTTGATGCTACACAGATTCCACGACGAGACTTCTTCCAACAGACCGGATCAAGCGAAAGGTAAGAAAAAGGGTTTTATTTATCTGTTGGGTTCTTTCCATAATGTTGTCAGGCACTTATAATAACAATCGGAGCCCGGCGGCGGCAGGAACGAGCACTTTTAGTGGTCGTAAAATGACAGCGAGGAGTTGCCCTGAGCAATTACATTACGCCCGTTTAGCAGCTGCCGTCTGCAGCGCTCATTCTACTGGACCGACTAAAGAGTTGTCCCCATTAGTCACTTAGACACAGAAACATGAGAAAAATAAATATGGAAGTTACCCTTTAAGGGGATTAATGTCTGCCAAGAAAACCTCTCCACACAAGTACACAACAAGCAACCTGTCCCGAGTGGAGCCGGCAGGGTGATAAATAAATAAAAAAAGGTTGACATATAGTGATAACATGTTTTACCATGGCGGATATTTACATTTAATGTGTTTAATTCATGCTAAATGATTCAAATGCACACCAAGGATGAGGCTTCCAGCTCTAGTGTGATCATATTTACATAAGTACGTCTGGCATATTGCTTCGTTTCGTATGCAAACATTTGATGAGATACATATTTCCGGTGCAATATATCATATCGTCCTTAGGTGAAAGCGTTGTTAAATACAATCCCTTCTTTTTGAATGTGCATATTGTTAAATGTTGTTTTTGAACGTCTTATTTCCATTGAAAAGAGGAGTTTTCCTTTTATTTCTGCATAAATAAATAGGTATCTAGTTAATGAATTCCTTCCATATTGCAGAAAGATTTTTTTTTCAGTCGAACATGTGTAAAAGGTCGGGGCAGTCAATGAGAAACCAAACCAAAAGACATAAGAAGCACAGAAGAGGCGCCGCATCCGATTGGCTGGATGCGGCTGCACTTTTCTGCTTTCATCTTCTTTATCGTCTCAAGTTTTGGCAATGGAGTCCTTTCCCTGTCAAAACAAGGGCATGTGCTGCAGATATAGGATCATTACAATACAGCAGGGAAGAGAAATGTCATAATCTTAGAAAGGCTCTTTCAGTCTCCGGCTCTCTCTCCCCCCCCACACACACTCTGCTATTTGATCTTCCCTCTTCAGAATGAATGAGTATGGCCCGCTGGATCACTTGTGTGTGGTGTGTAGTTGATGGATTATCAGAAAACGCGTGTATGCCGGCCAGCGAAATAATTCCACACAATGCTTGAGGTCCCCTTGTGTGTATTATCTTGTTTATAGGTACACTGGTAGCGAGAGAGAAATGGGCCATTTTCACATCAGCCATTTTGACATGTCATAGCCGGGTAAACACAGGTGGAGCGGATCACATGAGTGATGGTGCCGTTCCATTTACGGCACAAAAGGCCCGCACCCACCTTAATGGGACAGGACCATAATTACAAGACGTGCGTTTACTCCGCAGTGAAGTTATTTCAAGTTTCGTTACACGAAAGTTTGTCTCCAAAGAACGTATGTTTATGCAGTAGATGCTTTGAGAGGCGGGTGGGATTGTGCAGGTCCTTTTTTAAGTCTAAAAGGCCTCTGGTAGTAATCTTTCTTTCTGTTTTCCAGTTAACCTGCATTTAAACAATCTGCTTCTGGATTGCCTTTGGGTTACATTAATCAGTCGCATTATATAAACTCGACGGATTCATACGTTGTTTCTGTATTTCCCTCCACCAACAGAATGACTTCGGACTGCGTTGAAATGAGTTTACATAGAGAGAGAAATACCTATTTCCACAGTCCATGGCTTTAAAAAACAATCTGCTAACATGCAGCATATTTGCTGCAGATGTAAATATGAATTATTAACTCCCTACCCAACTGGCACACCACTCACCCGTGCTCCATGACTGATACCGGTATTACTAAACCACTTCTCTCCACAGTCACACATGGAATAAGACTTGAATATTTAGTTTAATCTCACCGACACGTTAAGCCAAACTAGAAGAAGATGGCCGATGGTCATACATGTTCTACGCTGCAATCCATCTGAAACTAAAGACTCGTGCTGCGGACACGTTTCCTTATAATATTTACAAGCGACCAATAAACAGGATGAGGGATTCTTCCACTGGGTCTTGTAGAGGCGGCTTCTTTTGTGTCCTGAATCAAATCCTTCCTGCACATTTTGTTCCAGAACAATCCGTTTTAGGACCCACCTCCTTGGTCGGGTCGTGAGCTGAAGCTACGACGAGCAAACTAAGAAAACACGACCTGCACAAGCACAGAAGTGTTCAACTAAAAACATCAAGCAAATAATGAGTTAGTTAATCCTGTTTGGTCGCATGTGATTAAATAGTCACGCTTACATTAGTGGTGACACACATTAGAGGCCATTCCGTGTTATTCAGGTCCGGCTAACCCTCAACAAAACCTTTCCAGCACATTAATTCTCAGTGGTGAGCAGGTTTGGTGGAGTATTTATCTAAAATGGAGTATAGAAGTGAGATAAGAGGCTCTGGTTCTAAAGGTATCATGGGGAAGTTAATCAGTGAACCTTGACTGCCTCTGCAAAGCCTCTCTCCCTCTGCACGGTTATTAAAAGGGATTTTGTCTAACAGTCGAGCAGGAATAGGCTCTCCAACTTCAATTATCCATAAAAAAACAACAACTTCCGAGATAAGACTTTTGTGCGTCTTTATCAATTTGCCGACTTAGCCGAGATATGATGGAGATGGAGATGGAGATTGAGATGGAGATGGAGATGGAGATGGCCGCAGTGCATCATCTGCAAATCCATTACCCTCATGCACGTGTTGCGTTTCTTTTCCACGTTCAGCTCCAAGCTCACCTGCCCCCCTGGCGACATCGTTCAGTTCCAAGACGATTCTGCACCGATGCAGAGACAGAACATCATCTGAGGTTTGGTTTGATTTCAGCGCAGTGCGTCCTGCTGTCATTTGCCGTCACACTCGTTTTTCTCTCCTCTCCTTCGATCCGCGTGAGAGAGGCAGCGTCCAACTTGTTGCTCTCGCCGCCAGCTGCTCCGTTTCAACGATGTTAGCGCGAGAGTAGAAGTAGCTGCTAAGCTAATTCATGCTACAAGGCATTTAGGAAGTGCCCGGTCTGAGAGCCGCCAGGTGAAAACCATATTGTTGTAGATTAAAGCACACCGTCTTGTATGTTTATGTCCTGAGGCTGCTTATATTAATGTTGTAGCCAGAGTTCAGCGTGAAGCCATGTGCAGGAGTGTAGAAAGTGAAGGGTGCGATACATTCTCCGTCATTGCATTCAGTGTAGAGTCACACCTCTTAAGGGTATTCAGCTCACGGCACTTGCTTTCCATCAGCTGATTACTCCTGTGATCAGCTACCTGCCTGCACATTTGTTCCAGCGTCGACTCCTCAAAGCGCCCGTCTACCTTGATAAGTTCATTTTCTTGTTATCATTTTATGTTGGAAATGCATCCTGGGACCCTTCATTGTTAACGTCAGTAGATACAGCTACTTTTTCTTTTTTTTTACAAAGCAAAATGTCTGCTGTGTGGAGGATCTATGGGGTTTGTGGGGTTTCCACCCGACCCACTGCAAACTCAAAGTTCTCCGAGAACCGGTGGTGCAAACTCCGTCTCTGTGATAAATGACCCCTGTGGTCGACTACAGCGACATTTTAAAACTGATGTCCTGGTTTCCATTTGCTTATTTTAATTATTAACCGCGTATGTGTTAATAACTATTTTCTCTGTTTGCAATTGGATTAGTACATGTAGCAAATGTTTGACATTTAGTCAATCAAACGACATGGCAGTAAATGAAATAGACGGGAAACAGAAGTCCCTGCTTGTACAGAGCCACTCAGGTGAACCATCATTAGGCCGTGCTGTGAAAAGCAATTACTCAGGATACCACTAAAGTAACTGGAATGTAATGCAAGCACATTTCTGCCCACAGCCACTGCATTAGCGACATGCGCCTAGAGGCACAATGTGCACAAAGCTCACTAAGGTGTTAAAGATACACACGGCATCAGCAGCAGCAAAAGGTAAGGAAAACGGAAGCATATGTTTTGTCCTTCTGGTTATGAATTATCGAGGAGCTACCTGTCGTCTTAGCTTGGCCTCCTGAGATCCTGGGCTGTGACAGAATACACCAGCCTCATTTACAGAAACCAGAGGGATTGTATGACAGCACAGACGCATATATTTTTAATGAGCCATTATGACAGTACAATTGCATCAGCCTTTCTGCAGGCACCTTGGCACAAGCTGCATCCAGTCCATTAGCCTTCTTTTCTGTGAGAAAGCGGATTGAAAGCCGTAAGTAGCTGGTCACCTCAGGAGAGACGAGGAAGTCTTCGTCTTAGCTGCACTCTTTTCGTCGTTTTTTTATTTGCTTTGTTCTCGGTTTTACTGGCTGGTTTTGGAAACAGCTTACAGTTCTCTTCAGGGGCGGCTCTGACAACTAGCACAAACCATGGCACTCGCACAATGGGTTTACACAAAAATCTCATCAACTTTAAAACCACAGGTTGTCAAATCCAGTCAATGCAGTCATTCAAGTAAGTTCTTGATTGTAATACCCTCTTAAGATCGCACACTCCGAGACCTTTTGAAGGGTTTCATGTTCACAATGTATTTTTCTCAGGGTCAAATGGTGAAATCTCACAAACAGCTTGTAGTCTAAACCAACAGCCTGCAATTGGCGGGCAAGATATATATTTTTTCTTTACACAGTGATGTATCCACAGTGGCCGAACAGATGTTTACCAATCAAATTGCATTTGAAACTTTCATGTCCCTCCATTCGTTTGCTATTCCACCTGCGAAGGCAGCCAGTACCAATCTACTCCAATGTGGGTCTATATATCAAGAACAAAAAGGACCTTGGGAACATATTGATGACCCCTGACAAACACTGAGGCACACAGCCCGTGAACAAAAAAAAGCCCTTTGTAAATCAAGGTGGTGGTCACAGCCCACATTGAGGGCAGTGTAAACTGTACTGACACAGACAGACATGGTAATGGTTTCCGCGTGGGATGTAGCTCGTCATGCACCAGTGTGGCCCCGGGCGTGAACTTACTCTCCATCGACCGTCGCTGACGAGTCAACAATCGGCCCCACAGGGCCGCGGTTTTCACGATCGCTCTCGGCAGCGCTCTGTTCCTCGCTCCCTCTCTTCTCGTTCCCTGTGTCGCTCATTATAACTCTCTCACTCATTATCACTCTGCGTCTAACTTGTTCTCTCTGAGCCTTTCACATTCAGCCAAGATCTATGTGCCTCTTTCCCGTAGTTACTCCCTTTTACTCTTGCAGTCTCTCTCTTTCTCTCTCCCTCGTTCTCTGTCCATCTTGTTAGAGCCCAGATTTATTACCGCAATCTGTCAGCGCTCCAGTCTCGCCTCCTGACACATTCTGTGGCAACCAATATGCATATGCTGTTGTTAGTATTATTATATAGACAAATATAAGCTATATGGAGCTATAAAAAAGCCTTCAGCACATAAACAGAGGTGAGGGAATGTTGTGTCTATGAAATAAAATCACCCAACGACTCCTTATGAGCATCCTTCCAGTGAGAGACCACTCAAAGCGCTTTAACACTACAAGTCATCGTTCTCTCACACACACACACACACACACACACACTGGTGGGAAGAGCTACAATGCAGATCAGGACCAACTCACATTCATATAACATCTGCGCATCGCAAGCACAGCTGCGGGAGCAACTTGGGGTTAAGTGTCTTGCCCGAGGACGCATCGACATGGACTAGCACTAGCGGAGCCGGGGATCGAACCGCCGATCGCCTGATTGAAGGAGCCTGCTCTACCGTTGATCCACAGTCGAAGTGGAGGGCCCCGTTAATTGGAAGAATTTGTTTCACCACTAAACCATTCAAGCGTTCCCGGAGAAGGCTGCACGGGAAAAACAAATCTTCTCAGCAAAATACAAACTTAGGCTGAAAAAAAAAAAAATCTATTTACTTTTACCAATTTGCCATTTTTGCCAAAGATAAATGTGTATCCACATGTTTTTTTAATTAAAATGTTTTTTCCCCCTGTGTTCAAGATGTGGATTTATCTTGTCAAAAATATTGAAACTGTCAGCCTCCTTGTTTTTACGTAAGTAAAATGCCAAAACGCCATGTACTTGTGCAAGTATAGGAGAAATCAAATTAGATACTAGCCGCTGAACTTACTGTAAGCAAGAGGGACCTCCTGTGGGGAGCGTGCGTCTGTATGTTTACTAGCAGCGCCCAAGGCAAAGGTTGAGCACCATGAATAATTCATCTCTTTACAGAAGAAGCAGAGTTATTGTTTGAAATATGACCACAGCCATTATTTCTGACAGAATAATTAAACAATAAACGACAAGACAGATGCACATTGTACCTTAATGACATCCGAATGATGCAAAGTAAAATAAGATATGCAAAGCACATAAGCTTGAGTGTTAGGCTACCAAGAAATGATGGCTCACAAATGACTGGAGAGCGTTTTTTTATTGACTCACTGTCTACTGCCAGCTCTTTGTTAATTATCATTTTTATGATCATCCACTGGAAAAGAGTGCATAAATGCCGACGTGAACATTTGAAGGTTTGAAATGCACACGACAAGAGCAGAAACCAGGGATGTGAATTGTAAACATACAAGTCATGAGGGGCCAGCAAGTCCGATGCAGGAACAGAAATCTATTGGTATGATTGAGGTGATGCTTCAGGCAGAATTGAACTAGATTACAGTCTGGCGCATTATGATGTGGATGGATGTTTATTATGTGCATACATTATGTTGTTATTTTAGGTGCAAAATGCGTCATTGCAAAACACGGTCCACAGAAAAACAGAGACACAAACAGGGAGGTGTGCACCTATCTGCACAGTTAGTCCAATCAGTCAGACAGAAACCATGACAGCTTGGTGAGAATACAGTAAATCCATACAAACTGCACCATGATACCCCTGAACAAAATATCTGCCAACATCTAACACACGTACATGCACACGCCAAAACAGTTGTCAAACTTCTTTTGCACTAAATCCTCCTGAATCCTCAAACACACAAAGAACTTTTTGTTTTTAGGAAAGCTCCAGCAGATGACTAAACAAAAAAGACAGAGCATAGCTGGAAAAGTACAAGTCTGCCTGCAAAAAAATGTGCAGGGCTCAACGGTAACAGCTGCCCAGTTGCCCCAGCATCCGAACCATTGGATTTGATCCGGTTGCCGGTGTTGGAACTCAGTTTTCTTTCAGTCTTATCCAAAAACAAACAAGCCCAACGTGAACAGTGTTTGTCATTTACCATAAAAGTCGGGTTACAAGCCGCTACTACGTTTGGGGGGTGTCGCCGCAAGTTCCCCGCTGTAGCCAGCTAGCGCTGCTGCTAGTTCCCCGCTAACTTTCGCTAGCTCTCCGCTAACATCCGCTAGCTCTCGCTAGTTCCCCGACAACCACCGAAGGAAGCGGGATCAGCCCCGGCTCGACGCCCGACTTGGGCAGAGGGGACGCAGGCAGTAGCAGCAGCAGCGGGGAGCTAACAGCAGCGCTAGCTTACTACAGCGGGGAGCTAGCAGCAGCGCTAGCTTGCTACAGCGGGGACACCCACCGAAGGTAGTAGCGGCTTGTAACCCGGCTTTTACTGTACTCAAATGTAAAGATAATGTCCCAGCTAGCCCTCATTTGCTGCATTACCCACATCCGATACTGCGGCTTGTTGATCTTCTTTTGCATTGTTGGTGACACCTAACCGCTTACTAGTGCAATACTTTTTTGGATGATAAACAATTCTAACGTATATCTTTCATTCCGACACAATTTATATCTTCCCTAGGCGCTTAAAAACTGTACGGGTCTGACACTGGCGTCATCAAATATTCTAATAACCAATGCTGACTGCTTACAATCTACACCCGTTTAGTTTTTTTTTTTTACCTTGCAACATTTTGGGACATATACATTTATATCAAGGACCGGCCTTGAAGCTACACCTTGACAGCAAAAGACGTGCACCACAATACGCGGCCGCCTCCCTGGACCCGCGTGTAAAGCCCTCAGGTCACTGAGCCAATGTCAGACATGATATTTCCCTCTGACCTTTTTCCTGCCAGTTCAACCAGGTAGACATAATGCCTCAGAGGCTTATGGTACGCTATCGGTCACATAAGGGACAGACTTGGACACACGATTGATATCTTCCCTAGGCGCTTACAAATTTCAATTACCTGTATACGAGACACTGAAATGTTATTTCTGCCATCACGCTGCCTGTAGGCTACACTCCGCTGCCAAGCTGCTGCTGACAACACTGAATTTACCTTTTACTGTTTTATCTGGAGGTTAAAAACACTAAAATGCTGCATTCTACATACATTACTATAAATATATATGTATATGTGTATATATATATAGATATATATATATATCTATATCTATATATAGATATAGATATATATATAGTAAAACATGTCAAAGGGCACCTATTGTATGCAATGGGCTCCATTTTGTCATAACAGCAAAGCTTGTAACAACAGAGCTTGTTTTTCATGACTCACAATATGATGTCGGTGTCATTATCCATTCTGGCTTAAGCTTTTATATCAAAGATTCATATATTACGAGTGAAATGAGGGGTGCATGCTTTGGATAATTTATGATGTCTTGTTACATCATAGCTGGATTTGTTGTCCCAACATTTTCACTTTGCGGTGAATACCTGTAGCTTTGTTACACAACTACTCAACATGTATTTCAGTAATAATCAGTGACTTTCCAATAGCCTCCGTGCCTGCACTCTGGAATAAATGTGCAGGGGCAGGTGGGAATGTTGCTCACACACTCCATTAAGCTTTTGCAGGCAGTTTAGGAAAAGGCTGCATTGATATGCAATATCTATTCAAAAAAAAAAATATATTTTAAAAAACCACTAAAGACCTGTGGGTTTCTGAACTCTATGAGCAGTGGGAGATGTCAACAGAAGATGTAAACTGCCGGAGCCGGATCACCACACGGGGGATTAATCTGTTTCATAAGCTTTACTGAATAAAAACCTCTGCCTACGATTTCTGCAGCTCTTCGTGACTAACATGGAATATTGAGCCGGAGCGCATCAAGGTCTTCTGGAGATCTTTGCTGAATTATGTATAAACAGAGACACTTGGATAAACCGGTGAATTTGCCGGCTCCCTCCGCTGCTTGACCTTCCTCTCCTCTCCGTTACCTTCGGTACTGAGCGTTTTTCACGTCAACACAATCAATTGTTGCTCGCTCTGATCCGATTCTTTCTTAACCGCACAAAGCCAAAACACCGCTATCTTTCAGTGGGAGTGTTAAACAGCTAGCAGGATGTCGGAAAGGAACTCTAACATGTATGTATTGATTAAGTGTGACTTCATTAGACACGCACCACTGTGAGTTATAGCAGTGGCCTTCACTGACCTTTGTCTCTTCGTACTGTAACTACTGGCTTGATGCTCAGTCAATTCAGTTGTCAGATATGAAGCAAGTATAGCGAGACTGAATAATAATCAAGCAGCAGACAGGCATTTATCCCAAGTGTCAATGGCTGTAACCATCAAACATACCGATCCGAACTTACACAGCACTGAAAGGCATGGAAGACAGATGAAGCGCTGCAGGGAAATGAATTATACAAGTCTGAACATTTTGTTTGCTGGTACTCCATCAGCCATGACCAGCTTTGAGAGTAAGCCTCCATTTCTTCATAAACCATCCCCTAACCTCACCATTAACAGAAAGCTCACAGAGAACACAGATAATTATCTCCCTCTGCCTCCTCGTCTCACTTCATATTTGAAGCGAATACATTCCTGGAGACGCCGCATGCGGCTATAAGCAGCAGTTGAGGAGATTATTATGAAACTATTTTCTGCAACTCTGTGGAAATAATGCTTGAAATGCTTACCAAAGTCCCCAGGGACGAAGATGTCATAGACACAGCTCTGGCCTCTGGTGTAATTATGTGGGTAGTTTGGTGAGAGCACAGTTCCCTCTGAACCTGTAAAGTGACCTCCACAGGGAGCTGTGGGGACAGGAAGGGAAGCAACACAGAAACACAGTTAACAAATGTGAAACAAGCAGCTTACATACCTGGGGAAATGAGGCAATAAAATGCAATCGGCAAATCCATCTTACCTGGCACGAGTGCACAGGTAAGCAGTTTATATCACAAATTGAGATGAAAAGTCACCTTTGAAAACTTTCAGCTGCTGACAGATATAATTTTGGCCAGCATACCAAAATATGTTTGACACTTGAGAGGCACTTTGGGGACGGAAGAGCAAGTCGGGGTTTGTATTTACAGGGTTAAACCCTAAAAGGGAAACAACCAGCGAGGAAATGTACTTTTTCGCCTTCAAAATATCTAAAAAACACCATCGATCAACGAAACACGCAATCACAAAAGTTCCACACGCCGTGACTTTAATCAGCCGATATCGCCCGGCAGCATGTTTCGCAGTCAGCAAACTACACACACACACACACAACAAGTCCAATTGGTCGGTGTTTTGTAGTCCTAATTGATGTGAGCTTTGGAAAAGACTCTCCTCTCATGTTAGCATGCAGTAATGCAGTTTGTGCTACTAAAGCTCTAAACAATAACCAGACCCGTGCATGCTTTTACTTCATCATAGCGTAGGCAAATATAATAATCAAAAATAGCTGCAGTTTGTCTTGCACCTGCATCTTAAGCCGTTAATGATGCACCTAACTTGCAGAGAGGCCCTCTAATGTAGTTGCCTCAAACCTCACGGACTGAGCCATCAGGTGGGGGAGCCCCGGTTGTCAACACATGCACACATTTGTCGTGGGGGAGGGTGTGTCGCCAGCTGCTCTGAAACCTCCCCTGCGGGACACCTAATTCACGTGTCACTGCAGCTTCATCGAGCAGCGCAGGAGAAGATGAACAAAAGCGAACAGAGCCGCTAATGTGGAAAGATGGATCAGCAATTTATCCGCATTTGCTTCTGCGAGTAGCAAGAGGCAAGTAATCAAAAATACAGTATGTGATTATGGCAAGTGGGGCTCTGAGTCAAACTGATTAGTCAGGCAGAATGGGAGCCGCAGTGTCGTGGTGGGTGAGGAATGTGAGAATGCTGCCGGTGGGAAGGAGGGCCCGCTGTACTGTCAGTCGACAGCAGGTGAGAGCGGCCCAGACAGCCAGGCAGGGGTGCTCAAGATGGGCTGTAATGGGTCCGTTCTGACAGGTGAGAGCGGTGCTAAGGAGACAAGGGCACGCTGTGAAACCTGCAAAATCACCTTGTGTTCTGTAAGAGACGGATGGGTCGGAGTATCCGGAAATCCACAGACAGAAAGTCTGCTGTCTGACTTATGATGATATTGAGGACGCAGGTTGCCTTTTTAAAAGATGTTCATGTACACGGTTTCATTTCAAGAGAGCTCAGATTAACCTTCAAAATCTAAACTTCCACATGTTCATACATGTATGACATATACATTCCTGGTATCAGACTTTAATTACATCAATTTATTTAACATCAACATGAATAGCCATAGCACCGCTTTTGTTGTTTGTCAGTTACTTATATACACTTCATATACACTACATATACTTTGCATTTCTGCACTTTCTTTAATGTTTAATTTCGTAAATTAATACGCTCTGATGTTTTGTTGTATATACCGTAAAAGTTGGGTTACAAGCCGCTACTACGTTCGGTGGGTGTCCCCGCTAGTTCCCCGCTGTAGCCAGCTAGCGCTGCTGCTAGCTCCCCGCTGTAGCCAGCTAGCGCTGCTGCTAGTTCCCCGCTAACTTCCGCTAACTCTCCGCTAGCTCTCCGCTAACTAGCAGAGCTAGCAGCAGTACTAGCTTGCTACAGCGGGGAGCTAGCAGCAGCGCTAGCTTGCTACAGCGGGGAGCTAGCAGCAGCGCTAGCAACAACCGCTGAAGGTAGTAGCGACTTGTAACCCGGCTTTTACGGTATTGAGTTTTGTTGTATATATTGAGTATTTTTCATTCCTGATATTTGTTCTACGTAAGTTGCTTGCCACTGTGACAAACACATTTCCCCTTGGGGATGAATAAAGCATACATCCATCTATCCATCCATCCATCCATCCATCCATCTCTCTATATCCACCTATCTGCAGCCTTTTCAAAGCACATCATTACAAACAGAGAGGCAGCTGCAAATAAACAGGTTCCAGTGTTTTTACATTTCTAACTGCTTCCATTTGAAGGCTATTGACCCGGCCCTGCAGTCTACTGCATTTAGACAGACATGGGAGCTAATGGAAGCTAATCTAATCTGCTGAATTCAATGGGCGAGATACTAAAATGTGGACAGACAATGGATTCAATGAAATGTAAAACATGGCAAATTGTAACTGATCAAGTTTACGATTAGAGCCTAACCACTGCCGATCCCTTGAATGTTGATAATAAAAGAACCGTAACCAAGATATCGATTGAGTACTGAAACATATTTTTGGCATATCCGTCTTCCAATTTCTTGTTACTCATCGGTCGGTATATATATGGCTGTACAGATATATTTGTGATGAACTAAAATCAACCAATAATGTCAGCCGCCACATGTATTGATCTAAGAGATAAGATAAGATCTTCCTTTATTAGTCCCGCAGTGGGGAATTTGCAGGATTACAGCAGCAGACAATATCTATCTATCTATCTATCTATATCTATATATATAGATATAGATATAGATATAAATAAACAGTAAATAATCCACAGTAGCAATATTATCTATACAGACAGAATAAAATGCATTTCAAAATGTATTTATATTGCACCGGTTGAAGTGATTAAAGTGGCTGACTGTGCTCTCATTATGCATGTAATCCACAGGCTGAAATGAACACCTTTGTACACAATACATTACAATTCTTTTAGCTGACGCTTTTATCCAAAGAGACTTAGAATAAGTGCATTTAACCATGTGTATAAACTCAGAACAACAAGAATCAAGAAAGTATGATTTCTTCAAGAAAGTTAAACTATAAAATGCCATTTAAGTGCTACTTAAGTGCTACTTAAGTGCTACTTTCTTTATGCAAGGTATAGTGGGAAAAGATGTATTTTTAGTTTGCGACACTGGATTTTAGGACATGAAGTTGGAAAACGGATATAATTTCAGCACGTCTAAGTAAAACAGTGCGATTGCTGTCCACAATATAATTCTCCAACATATAATACATTAGGAATCAGTCTTTTTGGCAACTTTTTAAAGTAAACTGCATGTTTTCCGACTTTGTAAAATACCGCCAACTTCAGCCGATTGCTCAGCGATGTGAAGGGACGGGAGCTGACCCCGTGTCGGAGCAGCCTGAAGCCATCAGCTCTCGTAGACTGTTAAGTCATCGGGTCATATTTGGTCTCAAAGTGGAAATACTAAACGGAGAGATGCTGATGGAGCCTTTAGTAAAGCACATCACCGCAGGGCTGTTACTGTAGGTGCCAACTGTATGTGTAATGGATAGCTCCCTGGTGTGAGAGAGGGTGCCCCTGTTCTCCGCTGCTGGAAATGAGAACTGAATTATAATTCAGCCGTGAAAGATCAGATAGTTTGAGGAGAATTAAACTACTGGAGGGAGGAGCGCCGAGCTTTCTTTAAACTCTGCACATCTTTTCTCCCTTCTCTCCTTGACACTGTGATACTGAAAGAGCTCTAGGAAATGGCGCTGTAGGGTTGGCTGTGAATATATTCCAACTACTATAAAAAAATGGTCTATTGTTCAGCACTTTATGAGGTTTGAACTAATTCTGCAGACCTGGTAGCCGACAACGCTCTTCACCAATCAAACGTTATGGCTTTTATATTTCCAATAAAATACTGAAGCCTTTTATTTTACTATTCCAGGAAGGATTTGTGATGTCTGCTCCTCGCAAATCGTGAAAGTGTTGACATGGTTTTAACCGGGATTCAGGTTTCTGCACATGTCAGTGCAGTTTGCATGGAAAATATTACATGAAATAACAGTTTTTGGACCCTCATCTTAGTGAGAGCTACAAAGACATTGTAAACAAGACTATTACATAACATTTAAGATAATAAAAAACAGGAATAAGTATCATTTGAGCACTGAATGTACCACGAAATGCAAAACTCATTAATTCAATGCAATTTTCTGCTTTAAGACTCTGTTGTCTTTTTAATGTTTTTTAGGTTTAAAGTTTTAACTTTTTGCTGTTTTGTTCATAAGGTCCATTGTCTGTGTTTTTAAGTGTGATGAGACTATTAAGCCGCCCTCTTGACCAGCCCCCCTTGTAAAAGACATTTATAACCTCAATGGGATTATCCTGGATCAATAGAGATGGTCTGATCAGACTGATAGGGTTCAGCTGTGGGAAATTATATTTGGCAGTCTATTGGAGACTTGGGCTAGTGATATATGACATTAAATTGAATTAAGCTTAAACTATATTGTCTATTGTTTTAGGTTATAGTTTTAGAAAAAGTAAAATAATTACCTTTTGGGGTGTCATTAAAAAACTAAATACACACATAGAAGCTGGGACCTGACAGACAAGAGTGTGTTATAGTTTTCCCATGTTTTGAGACACTGAGGTTGTGTTAATTGTAGTTTAATCTACACTGTATGAATCTGGACTCCTTTTGGTTCATTTTTCAAGACCTCACCAGACTAGAGCCCCAAATAGTTTCATCACATGACATATAGTGATGTTTCTGATATAAAGTCCTTCACACCTTTTTGTAATCTTATTTCACACATATGAAAATGAATGTGATTTAAGTGCATTACAGTGCTGAGAAATGCATTCTGGGAGGGACTCATTTGTACACAGCACAGTCCTGGTCACATGGTATCAAATACAGTCCAAGCGGATGGCGTGCAGTTCTCTGCTACTCAGCTCTAATGCAGAAGTGTTGCCGCTCACCTTGACAGCTCGGCTTGGACCTGTCCCACTCGGGTCTCTTGCTGTTGCCCATGACGCATGTCAGCGTGGAGTAGCCCTGCAGCAGGTATCCAGCCTCGCAGTGAAACGTCACCATGGACCCCAGCTTGTAGTCAGTACCCATCCTGGAGCCGTTCATCACATTCCCCGGATCAAAACACGCCTCTCGCAGTTTAGCTGCCAATCAAAAGAACGAAGCTTTTAGAGGAGTGACATGCGACATGAGACACATACAATTGTTATAGTAGGTTCATAATGGAGGATGATGATTTATGTCTGTGTTTTATTATGTGAGATAATGTGTAACTTAGAATAAAATGATTGAAACGTGGGTCTAAAACAAGGCGGGTTTCCAACTAATAGGACAAAGAGGCTGCAAGTCATAATTTGTTAAAAAATGAATATGGTAAACATGGTGGAAATGGATACAGGCAAATTAATTAAAGGCAATTCTCACAGCTTGCAACATTAGAAAAAGTAGTTGTGCATAGTAGCCAACTTCAAAGACTTTATCTGCAGATTAATTTATGTTTGCATCCAACTAAATCCCCTGTTATATCAGTGAAAATGCATAAAAGTCCCACAGCCCGTCAGGATACCTTTGTATTCCAAATGAAAGCCAGCGTAGCTCACAGAGCCATCGCTGCGAAATGCCAAGTACATGAAGTTGGAAGTGCTCTCAATCTTCTCAGGAAGTTTACTGTCTTGGAAACTGCCGATCAGATGAGCGCTGCTGTCGGACCCGTCGTAGATGTACAAGAAATCGTAGTTGGGCTCGATGCTGAAGCTGTGTGAGAGTGAAAGAAACACAGAAATTAGATGAAGCAGTTGTTGTTTTGCCAAGTTTGAACCACCGGATTGTACAGATTGTGTGGGAGAATTAGAATGTATTAGGATTCCAAAAAATGCAAGTGTGCACCACAGTGCTAGAAGTGAGTCATGCCAAGCGATTTGTTTTGCATCTCCAGACAAAGAGATAAAAAAAGATATCTCCCCCAAGAGGTGAGAAGAGATTAAATTGTTGTGACACTGCACTGGCACAAAATCTTCCCAGACGGCGATGGCAATGCAGTGTGAAAAGATCGTTTCATATTGTTGCGCTTGTATATCAAATCACATGCTGCAGTGAGAGAGAGAGGAGCATTTGTTTTCAAAATAATGAGCATGGGTTATGACAAAAAATGTAAATAGCTTGGAGATAATTGCATTTGAGTTGGATCAAGGCAACTCCAATTTGAAATCATAACTCCATCCTTTCATTTGGGATTCCCGAGGGAAACGCATGCATTGTGCTCGGGCGCTATTCGATGTTTGTTTTGAAGGACGGAGTTGAAAAAGAAACACGGTGACTTTCTCTCCTTCACCTCCAGAAGAGGAACGAGTGGGTGGGAGTGCAGCACAGCCGCATCTACACATGCAACCTTCTCCATCCAGCCCTTCGTGAAACGACTGCAAGAATAATACTCAGTGGAGAGCAAAAGTTGCCCTGAGGCCCATCTGTGAGTTTGCTCCGCCAGTATTGCTGCTACATATTTAGATTGCAATTAATAATGTAACGTTTATGGTCTGAGAATCATTCAGCCTTGGACATGAGTGGCGCTCGTATCGCAGCTCTGCCAGCGATATACAGTATTCATCCAGGAAATGTCAGGGAAGTGGCAGGAATACCTGCCTCTTATGTATTTTTCTCAGTACTTCTGCTTTCCCCTCCTATCTCCCAACACACCTGGACTCAAACTCGGCTCCTCTGCTTAACACACATGGCCGACTTTGCTCAATACTGCGATGTTATAGCTGGTTCCACTACAGAAAACAAGCAATTCCAAAGCACAACCTGAGCCGCTGTGCAGCTGCTAAGAAGTGGCTCCTTTCTGTTTCAGCTGGGTTACAAACATAGCACAGGTTTGGGGGAAAAGCTACTGGACCGTGCAGTCAAAGGAGCTGCTGTTCATATCCTGTAGAAACATTTATGTTTCATGATAAAATGATGTGATCCAAACGTGTCAAACCCCTGTGCTTTACAATGCAGAAGATACAAGTGTGCTCATATGTGCCGGTTTTCTTTTATTTCATCCGAGCCATTTACAGTGTCATCCTTTAGTTTTATGCCTCGACTTAACGCAACTAAAGGAAGAGAAATGGACGTCGTATCGGCTCGTCTCACCTGATGAAAGCCAAGGAAATGACGTAGTCGGAGTGCACGGCAATGAGCCAGTCGCAGTCCTTGCTGTGTGGGTAGGGGTGTGGGTAGTTGGGAGAGAGGATGAATCCTGAAGATCCCGTCACATTTCCACCACAAGGAGCTTTAGAGATAAAAAAAAAAAGAGATGGATGAAAAAGCGCCCACAGAGGGTCACAAAGACGGCCTTTAAATGAGCCGGACCTGCTGCAAACAGGTAAGGGGTTGAATCCTTGTAGGTCATTAAATATAATTGACTCAAATTCCATGACCTTTGTTGACCTTCATCAGCAACAACAGTCAGGTACTGCAAAAGCAACAGCGTTAGAAAGACTATGCCATCATTTCCCATTATGATTACAAGAGCTATTTTGCCTGACCATTGGCATTGGATTGTTTCAGGGACATTTTCCAATTAATTTCTGCTTTATTCTGCGTTCAACAGGTCCACACTGCACACTGCACACGTCTCCCTGTGTAGTTGGACATATCAGGGAAGCATAAACTATGATAAATATGGGGAATAAACACTTCAACTGTAAATAATTCAATTTCATTCTTCAGACTTCGGCTCCTATTTCAATAATCAAAATCTCTACTTCAATTGACTTACTGTTTAACGCTTGTGATTTTATTATCTTGATAATGTCGTATATCGTTAATTGATTTGCGACTTTTGGAGTCAGATATGTAACTCACAAGGTATTAAGACAAATTAATCAATTAAGGCACACGGACATTTCTGCTCTAGGATTTAGCTTGATGGATTATGTCTAAATTATTTTAATTCTAAGGACATTTTGTAATGGATATACTCTCTGGGTCTAAATCTTAAAGCCTCTCGAAAGGCTTTACTTGTCGTTCTTTGAGTTTGATGGATGAACTCAACGTTTCCCTCTGAAGAAGTGTCGGTAACACGCCGATGAGTAAGTTGCTCTTACTTACAGAAAGTTTTAAAAGTTGTCCCTCACACAGACCAGCTTCCGATGTGATTACATTATTCTGAGAAGAGAGATCTTGTGATTGCATAACGGGATCTACAAATGCAGAGCTCTATCCTGGCCAGGACAAATACAAATCCAGTTAGACCTTCTGGCAGCAACATCAAGGTTTCTTTGGACCTACTTAGTGTAATTATTTCTAATTGCATTGTTAAGTAATTAGCTGTTAAGCTCCTATAAGACAACGTGTTGGGAGCAGAGTACCCAGAAGTAGTACTGTGGATTTGTCCACATAAGAGTTGGCAGCGACTCAAACATGTCTGAAGAGTCTTGTTGATCCTGCACATATTCTTAAGACATCAGTGAGAGAGAATTATAGTCTCTGCCTCCAATCCATATCCCTCTCTTCTCTCTCTCTCCCTCCCTCTTTCTCACCGATGCAGCTTGGAGGGCTGGGTTGCCAGTAGTATCTATTTTCCACTTGGATGCAGGTGATTTTGCTCTCCCCCTGCAATTCATATCCCGGATCACAAGAGAAGGTCACCAAGTCGCCGGGCTCCCGTCCTTCACCGTTGCGACTACCATTCATGGGAATGCCTGGGTCTCTGCAAGCTGTCGCCAGTGAACCTGAAGGACAAGCACACACACACACACACACACACACACACATATATGAGTACACACACACACGTGCGAGAAAACACACATACACACAAGGAGTTTCATATCGTACGGTAAACAGCTGTCAAGCTGGAATTGTTGCGCAAACAGAGAGAGTCCACAGAACAGATTACTGACTGATATCAGCCAAAACCCTGCTGTGTTTTCCTAATCCGTTTTCCTTAACCGCAGCTGCAGAGCCCAGAGCCCACAGAGAGATCTGGTCAAATCTGATGGAGCCTTCAAATGTTCCCATCTTGACAGACTTTATTGAGAGACTTAACACGGTTAAGTATATTGCGGTTTGGTGGTGTTGCATTTTTCAGGAAAACACAAAACGCATCAGGAAAAGTTGCATAAGTACATTATACTTGTACACAAGGAAAACATGCTGGAAAAAGGCTAATGTTAAATGAAAAGGTAAAGGTGGTCATATTGTATATGATTTGATTATCAGATGACATACTCGGCACAATACATCTGATTATCCGTTTTCTAAATGTAGGTACAAAAGAAATCAGTCAATGAGTTGAAGATCTGTACAAAGAGATCATAATAGTTCATTTGTAATATAGAGACACTTGACCTCAATTCTACATAGATGATGAATGAATTAATGAATATATACTTTATTAATTCCCAAGGGGAAATTTGGTGTTGAGTAGCAGCAATTTAAAGACAGAAAATAAGATGTCAAAACAGCAGGAATGAAAGATATATACAATAATAATAATAATAATAAAATAAAACATAAAATAAAAATATCTAGGATGAAAGAAAAGCACAGTATTAATTTAGGAATTAAATTAAACTTAAACAGTAGAAGTGCAAAAGTATGATGGAAGAAAGTGGAACTTTATCTTCAGAATTATGGTTTAAAGGATCATTTCACACTGAAAAAAGAAGGAATTCTTCTAAGTGTATACTACAAAATGCTCATGTTCTCATACATATCCTGGGTAGCTTCCACAGGACACCGTCACTCATTGCAGAAGCTCACTCAACACTACGAGATTTTGGGTTCAGGCAAACTGGGTATTTAAGTGCAGAATGCATCTCCAAAATGGATTCCAGCTTCAAAAAGCATGCAGTGAATCCAATGCAATTGATTTTTACACAAGAATACGAACCCATCACGCATAGCATACATGAGGTGTTATGGTAGCGCTCGGCTTTGAAACTATTCATCAGCAGAGGATGGAGACGGCCTGAGCAGACAGCCAGCAGTGAACTGTGAAGTACTGGCACTTCCACTGCTCATCAAGACACGGTTAAAGATCACATCACACACTGAGCGCTCCACAATGAGGAATAGTTCAAATTAAAAGCTGCACCACTACTTGTAGATTTATCCACATAACCCGATGATTTCCCGCTCGCTAAGAGCAGACAAATAACAGGAAACGTCTACAGTCCATCAAGTAGTCGGGAGGAAACACTCACTGGAGAAGTCGATGGCAAAGCCGGACTTGGTGATGTAGAAGTCGGTCTCGAACTGTACGGTGACGACGTTGAGAGTGGAGTGGATCCCCTCGGGCAGCAGCGAGCCGCTGACCTCCTGCAGAGGCATCTCGTTATCGGGAGGCCCGTCCCACACCTTCAAGATGTCGTGGGACGCCTCCGTGTCAAAGGCAAGGAACTGGAGGCTGGGAGAGGCGGAAATGAATGATATATATTGAATCATTGACGGTTGTGTTCACTTGCATAACTGCAACAGAAACAGATGAACTTATAGCGAGTTTCAATTGAGTTCAAAGGAGAGCTCCGTCTGGAAACTGTTCCCATGCTTCTGGGTATTTCAGTTGAGATTCAGTATCATCAATCAATTTCTGCCAAAGTTAGAAATACGAGAGCACAGACTTATCTGCAATCTCATCAAGAGGCGGCCTGAAGCGGTTTCTTCTGACAAAGAATGTGCGGCTGACTTTATGAAATCATACCATGTTTACTTCGACCTCTAAGCCCAAATGGGTTTTATTCCTCAGTAATACTAGGAGCTCTCAACCAGAGAAAAAAAATGCTTCCTTGTCCCGGGAAAGTTCCCCTGGGTGCTGTCACAGTGTCTACAAAGTCCCTCTCCCCAGCGTTGTTAATGGAGTGGCTGCAGGCCGTTTCTCTTGATGACATCTAGCTTGAGAGGAGAATTGTTAATGCTTAAAAACCTTAACTCAACTTCTGGACTGAACTTCAAGGTCAAGTTATGAAGACCTCAGTCAATTTAAGATGAATTTAAATCAACTCAAATCATTTATCTTCGAGAGATTTTCTTTGTGCAGCCTTCATGTAAGCGGCAATCAAATTCCTGTGTCTTATTGTGCCTATGTAGATCTTTAACAGATTAATAATGAACGAGCAATGGTGCTACATACAATAAACATACCGTAAAAGTCGGGTTACACGCCGCTACTACCTTCGGTCAGTGTCCCCTTTTGCTCCCCGCTGTAGCCAGCTGGCGCTCATGCTAGTTGCCCGCTAACTTCCGCTAGCTCTCCGCTAACTTCCGCTCGCGCTCCGCTAGCTCCCTGCTAGCTCCCTGCTAGCTCCCCGACAACCACTGAAGGTAGCGGGACCAGCCCTGGCTTAACACCCGACTTGGACAGAGGGGACGCGGGCAGTAGCAGCAGCGGGGAGCTAGCAGCAGGAGCGGGGAGCTAGTAGCAGCGGGGAGCTAGCAGCAGGAGCGGGGAGCTAGCAGCAGGAGCGGGGAGCTAGTAGCACCGGGGAGCTAGCAGCAGGAGCGGGGAGCTAGCAGCAGGAGCGGGGAGCTAGTAGCAGCGGGGAGCTAGCAGCAGGAGCGGGGAGCTAGTAGCAGCGGGGAGCTAGCAGCAGGAGCGGGGAGCTAGCTGTAGCTTGCTACAGCGGGACACTGATCGGAGGTAGGAGCAGCTTGTAACCCGACTTTTACGGTATTTTAATCAATTATTTCACATCTTAATTCGAATATTCTATATGATGATGATTAGTGGTGCTTAGTAATGTGTAGCCATGTTAACAGCAACTTGAATTACCTGACGATGTTGCCAGAGTTGACCTCGATGGTCCAGGTGCACCTGAGGTTGTTGTCGTAAGGGAAGGGATACCCCGGAGAGAGGATACGTCCCGTCGACTCGCCCTCGAAACTCCCACCGCACTCCGCTGCATGCAAACACACATGAACACAAATTACACACAAAAAAATGCAGACTCACAAGAGGAAATAGAGACACACTCACAGAAGCTAACGTCTGCACAGTATGTTGGAACCAAATACAGGCACAGAAAAATGCTGCCCAAGGTCACTGAAGCTCGGCGTCTGCAAAGAGGACTAATGAGCAACAGTTTAGGCTCTACTGAAAATGAACAATTTTCTTTTTCCAGCAGGTAATGAGACTGCAAACAGGAACTTCCTGGCTAAGCAGAAATAGTCAAAGATGCAAAACTTGTTTTGCCTCCAAGTGTGCCTTCTAATGACGCCATTAATTACCTTTAAAAAGACTGTGTCCAGCCAATGTATGGGCTGAGCTTTAACCTGCAGGGAGAGGACACTGCTGCAACTGTTAATGACTGAAGAAATATCTTATCATTCAATCTGTGTTGTCTCTCCCCTGGCTATCGTCTCGCTATCTACATTACAGAACAAACGGCACTTAATTAATAGGAAAATTGCATTACATTGCCACGGTGGTGGGCTATAATCAGTATCATAACACAGGCAGATGTAAAAGTCCTTGACAGGGGCCAAGATGAGGCCCTGGAGGAATGGCTGGAAATCACATTTCACATTCAGCGCACAGATACATAGCTCACTGTTAATATTGACCATTCAAGGATCTCCAGTGTTGTTAAAGAGTTAATCAATAGACAGTTTTTTTTGTGATGGTATTGAACATGAAAAAATATTGAAAAAAGGAACAAATGCATGTTCCATTGAAAAAGGCAGTTGGACACGGTGACATCTTTAGTGGTTTGCATTCAACTAAATACTGAATATCTCCTAAACCCCAAGGTCTATTTAAATAATTAAAAAAGCTATAAAATACAGAAAACCCTTGGGAACATAGATATTAAGTTAATATATGTGTTAGTGGTATATTAGTCTATGATAGTACAAAGAAAAGCTAGACATAGCTTTATATGTTATGAGTATATGTGTGAAGTCTGGCTTTGATTGAGTGAAGTTAAGTATTTTTAATATCTAAGATTTTCGAGCGAACGTGTCAACACTGAAAGTTCCCACTCCCTCCCTGGTCCCTGAACGGTCCTCGTTCACTCTGGCTATGTGCTGCAGGCTGAGAGGAAGCTAGAGAGTCCAAACAAGGCCTGATGAATCTTATTTCAGCCATAAGTAAGTCCATTTTTATTTCTTTTGCTGGACGTAAATGGCAATGTTGTGCATATCTTGGCGAAGGTTGGTTTCCCAGCAGATGTGGCGTTATTGGTGGATTCAGTAGCTCTAAGGATTCCAAAACTGTATGGTAATCCTGTGTGGCTTCATGCTATCAATATGCATTTTTCTGCCTTGATTCATCACCGCTAGACATCAGGAAACAGACACAACACCTTCCAGACTGGAGCAGCGAGCAGGTAATAGCTTTACCATTTCTCTGTCTCAGCAGATTTTGAACATGAAAGGACAGCCAAGACTGTACATCATGTCCATGACTCAATCGGATACGAATACCCTGATAATGTTGCCTTCACTTCTCGAAATAAGTGCCGATCAATGGCTTGTGGATTCAAGCATCTAAATAGTACGGCCTATGAATTGAACAGATTCAGAGCGTCACAGTAAATCACAGGCTGCTTCACACTGTGCTGTGCGTCTTGACTCTATACAGCAATACATGCATCTAGAGAGATCAATGATTTAAAATTAAACAACAGAGCGCTTTATATTCTCTAACGCAGTTCAATTAAGTAGAAACCATGTTGGGATAAATCCTTAGGATTAACGCCTAGCTGAGCAATGTTGACAGTGTGCCCGGATCAAAGATGGAGATAAAGACAGCACACTGATGTGGACAGGAAGGGATTACCTATACATGACGGCAGGTTGTTGTCCCAGGCCCTTCTGTCCCCGGTCATGCACCTGAGGACGCCCCTGCCGTGCAGCGTGTAACCTTGGTCGCAGCCGAAGGTGATGGCGCTCCCGGCAAAGTGACCCTGGTCGTCGACCTTGAAGCCGAACTGCGGCACACCCGGATCCTCACAGTGGGACAGATCGAAGCCTGGGAGTAGGAGAATGATATAATACGAAGAGCGTGAACACATGTGAGCAGGTTTTTATCACCGTTATTAAACTGTGTCCACGTGGAGAGAAGCCGTTATGTAAACCAGCGCCACGCCGCCATTTATCTGCGTTGTAAAAAGAGTTACTGATTAAGCTTTGAGAGTTAAATTTGGGGGCTGGGCTAACAAGTCCCATTATATTACGTGGCAATAAAATATTCCTTTTTGGACGGATAGCACAATTAGATGGTCACGATTAATTCAATCGAGTGTGTGGGGATTTACCACGACTGAGGAACTCGAAGGAAATAAAATAAACAAGCCACAAAACAAGGAAACTTTGCGATAACTCTTTAGCTCGCCGTGTTTGAACTCGTGCCACGGCCGTTATATGATTTTTTTTTTCCTTCTATCTCAGGTGCTAAATGGAAGTGTTCTGCTATGCAGCAACAGTGGCCGCACATAAACCCGGCAGTGCTGATTTACGCTCTCTTCCCACAGCGAGGTCCATGCCCATGCCAGATGTTATGGCGGTATTACAAGTGTCATGCCCGGCATAAATCTCCAGCAGTTACTGCTCGCATTTAGAGAATTACCCCCGCGTTTTTTGGTGAGAAGAGTCATGAAAACATGATTCGATTCCATGTTCAGACAAGATTTAAGCTGCACCCTCTCCTGGCCCTCGTGCCATCAGTCAAGCCTCTGAGAAGAGATATTCAATCAGCTGCAACAACCAAGTCAGGGTTGCACTTTGATGGATAAAGCGCGCCGCTTTACGCTCCGTGCCGTTTACCTTGTGCACATCCGTGGAAAAACAAGAAATGAAATCCAATCATGCGACACTTAATTACAGCTAATTCTGTAACTCAGAAGCCACCTCGTAATTAAACCAACATTTCGTCTGAACTAATTATGGTAACATTTAGATGCTGATGGCAATTATTTAGCGGTTGTAAACGACTACATATAACTGATTGATGTACATTTTATTATTGTTTTTGCAGGCCCCCGAAACCGTGAGCAATGCTGAACGGCGCTATAGTAAAACTGTTATTTCATGTGAGCTATAGTATAACTGTTTGCACCTGGCACATTTGGTGTAATTATCACAGGCAGAAAATTGCCAGTGTGGACCGACTTACTGCAAGTTAGCGAAAAAACTTTTTTTGGCTTTCACACAGTGAAAACAGCACTTGGCCTGCTGCCATTTTCACTAACTATGTTGAATTCTACCTTTAAAAAAATAACCCCGAAAAGAATTCAGAGAGCTCAATCGCAGGTGAAACACAAAAACACTTTAAATTGGAGCGCAAAATGCAGTGTCACCAAAACATCCCGGCGTCACAGTAATAAATTAGAACCGGTTAGCAACAATACACAGTCAGCAAGCCAATTAGGGGGAGGAACAAAACCCCATCTATTACCGGCACGCTTACAGCAATGATCACACTCGGCACGCTGCATGTACCAGCACACACTATATGCGGCACATGCACGCTGATTTCAAACAAACCCAACAATAATTCACCTGTTTTAACGAGGTACAGTTAGGCAGGCATGGGCGCTAATTGCATTGGGGTTGAAAAATAAAGGACAAGGGGATTCACATGAAGAGAAGCCGAGGGGGTGGAAAGAAGAAGAAAAAAGCTAATTTCCCTGCAGGAACGGCACAGAAACACCATGCTGTGTTGAATGGATACCCTGACGGTGAAAGGCACAGTGAAGCCGGGTGAGGGTCAATTAAAAATGTTCTTTAAAATGCTGCTACTTGAAATGCTCCTGAAGTGAGGCCACATATCGCTCGTTTTTTGGAAAAGCTTTCGGTGCCATCCTTCTCCCTCCCGGGGGAGAATGAAATGTGACTCACTGTGGTATATGAGCCGGAACCCCGCGGCCGTCGCCTCCTGGTCAGAGTAGAATTCAAGCCACAGATAGTTGGAGGTGCTGGTGAGGGACAGGCCTTGCATGGACGTTCCGGTGTACGAGCCGAGGAGCGCCGACGCCCCGTCTTTACCGTCGTACACCTGAGACGGAGCAGAAGAAGAGCGCGATGGAGAGTGTTGCAGCTCGTGGAGGATTAAATAACCCACAATGAAGTAAAATTGGAATATTAAGACTGAAATATTCATGCTGGAGAACGATTCACAGTTGAAAAAGGAGCTTTTTAATACTTGTTCTCTGTTGGAATCAAAGTCCTGGATGAGATATAAAACTTTTATTGGAGTGACCATCATTATCAACCAAATATTATACGAGAACTAAAAATTCAATGAGTTTAGAAGCAGTGCATTCCCCAAGCAAAGAGGAAGCTACTTGCCTTGAGTTTTTTTAGTCATATAATTGCATTTTTTTTCACAGATCTTTTTTCATCCACGTGCCTAATGGAACTTATTTGTTGAAGACGCACCATTTCAAATTCCTACGAATTCCCAGCAGTATACCTATTATTTTTGTTATGATTGAGATCTGTAAAAATAACAAAAAAATGAAATACATGGCTCTTCCTTTTGTCTTGTTTTGTTTTTCCCTTCCTTCAAGTCAATTTAGCGCTCTATAAGCATGTTTTGTTTCACAATTCAAATGTTCACAAAATGACAAAACACACGAGTATTACTGTCGACGCGACTCCAACACTAGAAAACGCTGATAGTGGTGCAATGATCTGGTAATTAGAGCATTAGACAAGACATCTGCATCCCAAAAAGAGTGCAGTCCAGCTGTGAAGTGGAGACTACGTAGTCATTTGCATCACATTTGTGGTGCTTACCAAAACTGTTAAAATGCCCTTGTGCAAAGAAATGAATCCCTTCCTTCCCACATGAAAAGCTGCTGCTACTGTTTGACCTATGCGTTGACTTTCAAGGCAAAACAATTCTGCCTGGAGCTTTCCACACCACCCTTTTTCCTGGTTTTCTCGTGTTGCATGTAATGAAAGGAGCACCAGAACCTGCCTCTTGTGCTTAACCGCTAATTAAACAACGACACAAATAGATTTGAACCAAATTATTAACCGAAGTTGTTGGTTTTCCCATCGTCTGTCAACAAAGATGAGCCACTGCGTCGTGTCCTCACCTTCAGGACGTCACTCTGAGCGAGTCGAAAGGTGCCGGCAGTGATGTTGATGCCTTTGCCCGTTTGGACCCGGATGCTGTACACACATTCGTGGCTGTTGTCGTAGTTCATCGGATAGTTTGGGGACAAGATAACTCCCTCGTTGTCGGAGACCGTCGCTCCGCACTCCGCTGCGATAAAACAAACACACGGACAACAATAATTAATGTATTTGTTCTAGAGCATGCCCACTTTAAAGATGTTTCCATGCACTAAAATGTACGTCATCACAGCGGTTCTCCATCACGAGGCTAATCCGGTGAACCAGAGGTGAGACTGTGCAAAAACATGCACACAAGGCTGTTAAATTAAAGGCTGAGACGCGACCTCTGACCCCTTGGGGGCCGTGGGGCGTGACGCATGTGAAGTCTAAGTGGAGCTGCGATGTTGGAGGGTTGCAGCAGACGGCGCTAGAAATACAGGGATAGCGTCCCCTCAGGACTTTTTGGGACAAATATATCAAAGTTTGTCGCCTATTTACATTTAATTTGAGAGTTTAAGTCTCCTCTCTCATACCAAGTAAGTCTACCAACGACTTTTTATTGTATTTAATGAGACGATCTGATTACTTTGTTTTTCACGATACAATAAATCCAAGGCGTTACGTGAGTGGCTAGAAAAGCTGTCTAGCTCACTATCAATGTAGAGAAATGACAAATTAGGCCTGCTTTAAAAAAAACACAGGAGTTATCATGCGAGAGAGAAATGACTTTTTCTAAAATGTATTTATCCTGATGCAATAACAAATATGTGTTTCTTAACTAGATGGAAGGTAACGTGATTATTGTATGTTTTAGTGTTATTTTAAGAGGTTTAAGCATTTTTTTATCACTATCGTGAACCGAAATTATCTTGGTCATAATAATTGTGACAACTGAAATGTCATAGTGTCCCATGCATAGATGGAAGTTTGAATTTTACAATGTCTCGCTATGCAAGGATGAGATCTCTGGGGATCTAAAATGTGCAAGTCATTTAATTGAGTTTTTTCTGGGACAAAAAAAATCATTATAGTGGTATTGTCACTTCAGCTGACCTTGGAGCACCCTTCAGTTGAAAAAAAGAGATCAAAGGATAGTTTGAAAGGGGCTAAATTTGAAGTTGAGAGCATAATATTGCCTCTCAACGGCTCTCAACATGGCGACGGCTGAGTCGGCGGGTTGCAGCTAAAGATGCTAACGGTGCTAACGGTGCAAACAACGACGCCGTTGGTCATCCTGAACGTCAGGACATTACTTCACTTTATATTTACATTGCAGATAGTTGTGTGCAGCTATATTAATGCTCTGAATATCATTTTTTAGAACCTTTCTTAACCTAGCAGCTCACATCGGTATTAATTACAGCTCTGAGCTTTTAATTGTGGGCTACTTCCAATTCCACACAGTTCTTGAAAGCTCATATCTGAGCCAAAGACATCTAAAACATGACATTGGCTGCAACACACATGCACAAACAGGAAAGGAAAAGGGAATAAAAAGCAGCTGACCACGTACCCACACACCTTGGCAGAGGGGCACTCCACATGCGGCGGCCACCTCCCAAGCACACGATCTCCCTCGCCCCCTGCAGGCGGTATCCTGTGTTGCAGTCAAACGCCAGCGAGTCGCCGATGCCAAACCTGGAGCCCGTGTGCCCGCCGAACGGGGGCTCCCCGGGGTTCTGACAGGGCTCCAGGTCGTACTCTGAAAGCAAGATAGCCGCGAATAAATAATAATAGCACATCATTAACACTCCATTGGAATGATTTGTTGCCCATTCTCTTGCAAACTCTGAGTTCATGTTCATCCAAAGCAAGCAGTGTCGTAGCTCATGGAGATTAACGGCCTTGCTCAAGGACTCAGGTTGGGATTCGAGCCAAAAGCTTGAACCCCGGATGCCTGGATGAAGGATGGGCTCTCCACTATAGGCCACCCTGCGTGGAATATTATTATACATGGGCTGTTGGTGGCCTTATCACCTGATGTAGACGGCACTACCGTACAGGAAGAAAGAAGCTCTGCATTCCTCTCACGGGCTACGACTTTGTAGTCTGCAGAACTGAGTACGCCTATTGATTCCGCCACAGCGTCCCAGCTCAGGATGTGACCTGACGGCGTTGGCGAATTTGTTATCAAAGGTCGCGAAAGGTCAAAAATAAATAAATATTCCAATCAAGAAAATCTATAGATGCTAATTACAGCGCATGCAAGGACACACGCACACACAGTCTCAAACTAAAACGTCATGAATATTCATGGCTGCATAAGTTATGCTTCACTTCAGCGAACAGCAGGCAAACATTTAGCCAGCATGCTCATGAAGCTCCTCTCTCTCTTTGTCTACTTTACTATCTCTCTCTCTCACAATATTTTTCTCTCCCTCTCTCTCTCTCCGCCCTCTCCATCAACCCTGCTCACTCAGCATCACCATCTGTCTCATCTCTTCTCACTATCCCCCCTCCCTATCGCCTCCCATCTTCACCTCCCTCTCCATTTCCCCTTTCCTTGGTCTCTGCATGGGGGGGGCCCATTATTTCCACACACACACACACACACACACACACACACACCTCCGTCTCTCCTCAGTCCTGAGGATACTGACCCACATGGCATGCTTTGATGATCATTCCCATCACGGTGAGACAGCCTCTACCTGCGTGACCTCGTCGTCTCTTAATTATCCTCCTCTGATGGGCGCAGCCTGTGGCTCGGTCCGCCACCGGGCCCGATCCCGTTTTCTGACCAGCACGATCCCTCCTCGCCCGTTACGTTATGCACGCTTTAGAAAAGTGGAGCGCTTTTGATCTCATCTTTAAACGAGCCGTCTCTCTTTTTTCCATCTCTGTCACTTATGCCTTTCACCTCACAACTCCACCCACCGTGTTTCCAGCATCCTCACCACCATGCATCTTCCTTCCCCTTTTAAAGCTGTACTCACCCATCCCGTCTGCAAACCTTTACCAATACCCCCCCTCCCCCCCCTCCTGCCTCCGACAGGCAGAATCCATATATGCTGTCATACCAGAGAAAGAGATGTTGAATCCCTGCAGCGATATGGAGAAGTCAGAAATGAAGCGCAGCTGGGCCTTGAAGTTCCCGTACAGGCCGGCGTTAACCGGGGAGGGCCTCTCCGAGCCGGTGAGTCGAGCCAGCGGCTGGGCGAAGCTGCCGTTCTCCGTTATCAGGAGGTAGTCGTGGTGATCCTCCAGGTGGAAGGAGTAAAATGTGAATTGCACACCTTGGAGGGAGAAAATAAGACGGCCCAGCGTGAGAGGTGGAAGGAAAATACAAAGAATTACGATAGAAAAAGCTTTCAATAGAATATGCATTGCATATATTTGCTCCGTAAGGTTAAGAAATGGATTTGCGGTTTACATTGCAGGCCACAGAATAAAATGTATTGCAACCACCTCAAACTGAATATGACTATTATTCAATTTAAATGTAGGCTATTATCTAAAAAATGTCATTATCGTGATTACAAATCAGTTGTATTAATTTGGGTTCACGCTCGCTGAAACATCCATCTGCAAGACGCATTTCTCACTCATTAAATAAATGCTTTAATCCTTACAGCAGCACTGTGAGCATACTGAAATGAATCCTCCTAGAATTATCATACTAAAATGAAGAGGGGGGAACATCTGACACATAATAAGAGACACAAAAAAGATTAAACGCAATTTCCAAATGCAAAGTGAATAGCAAAACTTGCAGGGGAAACTTAAAAAAGGGAGAATGATTTTCACAGATTAAGGCTATATGTACTTGAAGCAGCATGTCCATGTGCATTAGTCAGTTTCTTTGGTCTGCCCATCATTAAAACCTGACGACAACACGTCTCCAACTGGCAACCGGCTAATTGTACAGATTCACAAGAGAAGAGGCCAGAACCAAAAGACAGAAAATCTTCTGCGGCAGCAAAGAGTCTCGATGTCATATCAACGCATTATTTAACTTTAAGGTTGGAATACAAGATCTGGGTGTGAACACCCTGCGTCTATTTTCGCTTCTTCGTTCCATCCGCGATGGCCAGTTGGCGGCTTCTCAGTCCACGCGGCCATTTTAACGCCATCTGTTGAATCTGTTGGAATATGACTCCATAACGTCCTCCACAATGTTTGGCTCACTTGATAAAGAAAGTCCCAAATGGCCATAAAATAAATAACAAAATGAAATGATTGATTGTGCTCCGTAAAGCAGCAATTATATTACAGGAGTCAAGCCAAACGATCAATTTATCAAGACCCGTCCCTGCGTTAGGGGGGCATGCAAGTATTTTAATATAGTCGGTCCGGGATGTTGGTAATTACTGAGTAGGATAGTTACAGAGCTGCCATCCCTAAAGATGAATGGTCTCCCACTCAGTCGCCACAAGATACAAATACTCAAGGAAGTCAGGGCCATGACAAGAGATGCATCATCCTGATGATGAAAACCATCTAAAGAGGTGCATGATGTAGGACGAATGTGTGGTTGTGATTAAACCCGACAACCTGTTGCCCAGGTACTGATGCAGGTATTGCACCTGTTAGTTTCAATGTTGAAATAAATGTGTGATCCTTGGACTTTATGGTTTTTGTAAATTGAGGCCGTGCCTCTCAAAATCTTATTTAATCAGCTGAATTTGGCCCTGATTAAAAATGGGGTGTGCATTAGCTTATTTTCATCAATCATATCTATAATTAATCTAATTTGTTTATCATGCTTCAGGGTTTTAGGTGAGGTCTATATACAAGTCCTTTTTCCAAGTTTGCTATTTTTTTTAATATGTGTATATGAGGTTTGATTGCTAATTGCCCCACACTAAATTGATTTGGCATTTTGAATAACTTACACCGTATTAGGCTCCGTGTTGAATTTGATTAGAATTAAGTCAATTAGGCAATTTTTTATGATTTTCAAATGCTGTTTTCGGTTTTCAGTTGTGGGTGTAATTGAGTTTTTTTGCCTCCTGGTGTCGTTGAATGTTATTAAAGGACCTATGTGAGACATTTAAAGGATAATGCTGTTGATCACACTTGTGAGGTTAGTGTTATAATCACAAAAAATATATAAGACAGGAAAAAAAGAAGCAATACAGTGCAGTTACTCCGCCTCTTAGAAACTACATATATCACCATCATCTTGCAGTTATTAGCCTAGTGTGTTACATATGTGTGTGTGTATATATATATATATATATATATATATATATATATATATATATATATATATATATATATATATATATATATATATATCAATAACTAAATATATTAAACGGTTCTTACTGGAACTTCTTCTGGATTTCAAGTACCAAATGTATGGTGATGAAATAGAAGTGTTAGGATCAATTGGTAATGCACAAATAGTAGAATATGTCGTTTCAATGGCCCTTTGAAAGAAGATAAGAAGACGGTAAAGTACAGGGATAATACAGCTACGTGCTCGGCAGCAGAAATAAGCCGAGTGCTCTTCAAGTGATAATGAATGAGAAGGTCTTGGAGAGCTGGTTCCTGATCACATAACTGACAGTGAGAGCTGCGATAGTGGAATTAAGCTAATTAAATAGAGAATAAGATGAGAATTAAACTGATACCAGACTTGTCTCACCAGGTGACGCACCGACTTGTCAAAGCAGTGCATTGAATTAGCGAGGTGAAAGGAAATGATGGGGAAAAGGTGTTAAATGCGACTGAGGAACGTATGAAGCAGAGTATTGTACAACGACGGCTCAAATATGTGTAACGAGTTGAACTGCTGATAAAGAAGAATACTTTAAACTCATTTCTCAGATACTGGAAGACACTTTAAAAAAGGAACCATACAGTGTAATATTATCCCTACACACACATTCTGGACATTTGCCAAAAGAAAGAAAAAAGTCAGTACATTTAAATGATATTTGCTTGAATCACTTCTTACTTTATAATAATAAATCTGCGTAATGTTCTTGTAATCTGCTGAGAGGGTGTCGTTTTAATTTATAGCTTTATAATTTGGTCATTATGAGGACTACTGAATGTCAGCGTGCTAAGGAGAGACTATGAGAATAAGCCTGCTGCAGTGTGCAACATAAAAACATTTCTTCAATCAATAGACAGTTCCTAAACTATACAGTACAAGGGCATGTATGCTTATATTTTGGAGAATGTATTATTGTAAATTAGTAATGGTTTCCCACCTTTCCCGTGGCTGACTTCCACAGTCCAGGTACAGTTCAGAGAGTTGGGGTAGAGCTCCGGGAAGCCCGGGGATAAGATGATCCCTCCGGGTCCGCTGATGTCACCGCCGCACGATGCTGAAGAGAGAAGAGAAGATAATGAATGATAACTGTTGCTGGAGAAGAAAAGAAATGGAGATTTTTAAATTAACCAATAAATCCTTCACCTGAAGACAGAGAAGCAATTTAGATGAATAATGCATTTCAGTCAAATCACATCCTGTCCTGCTATTTTATGACGACCTGTAATTCTGCCAACACAATGTTTTTTTTTTCTCCCGGTCCAAAACCTGCACCACTGCCAGGACATGAATTATTCATTCGTTCAGCTATCCAACCATACTTTCCACTCTTGTGGAATCTTAAACTGCAACGCATTGTCAGAAAACGTATTTACAATTTACTGACAAGCAAATACAGCGGATTAGAGGCTTTATTTTGATCGAGTGATTTTCAATTTTTCCGAATAGAAACAACGGTAAATGGACTTTAGACTTTAGACTAAAGGCTTTACCGCTACACGTCACCCGCACTCACACACTGATGGTGGCTTCCACTCACCCGTTCACACAGTCACACCTGGTGGGAGCAATTTGGGGTTCAGACACATTCTGACCAATGGATTTCCATGACTTTAAACCAAATTTCCAAGACCAAACATTTTGTGAAATCTTGGTTTATACATGAAAAAGTGAGTAAATGTATAATTTAAACTAACAATGAGAATACAAAGCATACAGTAAACCTTAAATGACACAAATGAATGAGAGACAATAGTTTGATTAAAAGAATAAACATTTATATAGATGCCTGTATGTATGCCTGCTTATATTTTGAGCGTCTTTCTTTTAAAAGCATATTAATTATTTCAAACTCAGCGTAAATGAACGTCATGAACACATGAATACAACACATTTACATGACCTTTACTAATTTACGATTTAATTTTTTACAAGGACTTTTCTAGGCCTTTGAAATAACCATTTTGAAATTCCATGACTACACATCGACATGGACTAGTGGAGCCGGGGGATCGAGAACCGGCGATCTAGCCCAAAGTCACCCCGCTGTGAGCCAGAGCTAGGTCGGTGGGACAATCCAGTTGCATAGTTCGAGTTGCGGTGATCGGGAGAGTTGTCTAAAGCAGCAACATCGTTGCAACAACGCATGTTGACTATTGGTTTTACTGCCACAAAGCTCCTTATCTCATCAAAGGACTCTAATGAGATAAATCTCTCCCCTCGCTGGCTGCCGAAGACAGCGAAGTTAACGCCAGATCCGTTTGAAGGTTAAATGGTCAATTTGGATATTGTTCAAATCTGCAGCTCTTTTCTGATGTCGTCATTGTGTTTGAACTAAAAGGTCATACCACATAAAAGGGCACTGCTTTTTCTATTTTAAATAGCATTGATGGAAAGGTACAAGCTCCGTTTCCTTCTGTCTTTAAGTGTGTGTGTGTGTGTGTGTGTGTGTGTGTGTGTGTGTGTGTGTGTATGTGTGTGTGTGTGTGTGTGTGTGTGTGTGTGTTCGTTCTTTGGCTTGAATGCCCGAAAAGTGGTGTCGTTACAACCAAACATACGGCTGCCTTCTTCAAAAACAGCAATTGTTGACAAATATTAGAAGTAGAACTCTTGTGCATGTACATATTTTCTAAGTAATGACTGTCAGAAGATGTTTATGGAGGATCACAGAGCAGCCTGCGGCTCCACAGCTGCACACACCCACCCCCCTCTTATCCTCTCTCCATCCACCCCTGGGCCCTCCACCCAGCACACCACATCAAGGCCTGAATCCTCACCCACCAACAAAATTATATCAAATATTTTATTAATGAGCCAAAATTACATAAAGTCATTAAAAGTGGATGAGCTTGCTTGGAAAACGATCTACTTTAGAGGCTCTACCGGCAAAGAGCCAAAGCATCTGGCACTGGTCTGGCACACACCTAGATGAGAAAAATGCCCCGCGCCATGAAGTACATCATCGGGACGACTGTTGGGCTGAAGCTGCATCACACGGCACTGCATCACATGTATGGTAGGGCTGGGAATCACCAGAGGTCCCATGATACGATATTATCACGATACGATATTATCACGATGCTGCGATATATTGAGTATCGCAGTATATTGAGCATTGCGATACATTGAGTATTGCGATATATTGAGTATCGCGATATATTGCGTATCGCGATATATTGAGTATTGCGATATATTGAGTATTGCGATATATTGAATATTGTGATATATTCCGTTTCGCGATATATTGAGTATTGCGATATATTGAGTATCGCAATATATTGAGTATTGCGATATATTGAGTATTGCGATAAATTGAGTATTGCGATACATTGAGTATTGCGATATATTGAGTATTGCGATATATGAATATTGTGATATATTGCATATTGCGATATATTGCGTATTGTGATATATTGAGCATTGCGATATATTGAGTATCGCGATATATTGAGTATTGCGATATATTCAGTATCGCGATATATTCAGTATCGTGATATATTGAGTATTGCGATATATTGAGCATTAAGATAAATTGAGTATCATGATATGTTGAGTATCGCGATATATTGAGTATCATGATATATTGCGAGTTTAATACCTTTTTTCAACCGCTAATTGTCCCAAAAGGAAAAGGTCTGTTCACCTCACTTCAATTATTTGTATTGCAGCAAAATGGGATTTTCAAGCAGACACACTGACCAACACTGTCATAAATGCTGCATGCACCTGACAAACTGAACTGTTTGTATTACAGTCTACATCGTCGCCAACCCTTGCATCTTTTTTTTTATTCGTTATATTCATCAGCCAAGTGAGCCATGACTTAAGAGACGTCATTTACGGGTTCTACACTGCGACAATAATTGGCTCAATTGTCCTTCAGTGCGCTTCCAAACAGCACAATGAGCAAAACTGTGCAAACACAGCTGGGTGAGGGAGATTACGTGAGATATTACGACTATCAGGGACACGCTGAACGTCAGGCTTTGAAGTGGAGCGTAATCTGTCTCCAGTATAACATGATTCATCACACCCCAAGTAAGTTGTTCACACGAGGACTGGCTCTATTTGTTGAGTGAAAAGCAATTGACAAACTTGTGTTTGGTTAGTCAGACCCGCTGTAGGCAACCCATAGTCACTAATGCTTGTGTCGTTGCCAACGAGGCCATGTATGTTTTTTTTTATTGTTTGTTTTGGAGGTTTAGGAATAAAATATAGCAACGGCAGCAGCTGCTGCAGGAACCCAGTTACCTTTTGAAAACCTCATTTAGAAACCTCTTGCCAGTTTCTAGTGGCAGCATCCCTTGTGGCTAAAAGGCTCCAGACGATACAGTTCATTCTGCGCAAATGGATTTCTTATGTGTGTTTCCTCAAAATAATGCTGACATCCCAATGAGCTTATGTGACGCTGTACAAAATTCAAATCAGTGCTCTAATGACAAGAACGGCGGTGCTCGTATTTTATAGTTATTCAGCTCTACGGTGTTCAAAGGGCCATATATCACGTCATAGTGTCATCCGGTGTAAATTTAAGACCACACAAACTAAAATCATTTACAAATACGATTAGCATTTACTCAAAATAAAATGTGCCGTCATGGATGAGCCTGCAGCCTGAGCTGGAATGCACTGCAAAGACCTTTTTCACGATTGGTATGCGTACCGTCACACGTGGGCAGCGGGTGGCTCCAGAAGTGGTTCTTCTCACAGACCAGTGGCTCGTCGTGGCTCAGCCTGTATCCGGGGTCGCACTGGAAGGACACCGTGGAGCCGATGGACAGGTCGTGGCTCAACCGCAAGCCATTCACCGGAATACCAGGATCCATGCAGGAGTACGTGTCCAACGTGACCACTAGAGAAATTAAATTAAACAGGCTCTTGAATGGGATTTGAATTAATCTAAACTGTTGCGTTACATTTTTATAGCAAGTCCTCTTTGTTTACAACCTTTAAATAGAAAACCAACCTATTTTTAGCCCATTTCCTCGAAAATGTCATCCCCAAACTAAAAAGGGTGTATCTCTGCAACCACTAGGGCTATTTGAATAATGTTGGTGTCATAATAAAAGGTACACATGTGAGATTTTGTTCAGATGTGCAAATATCAGTCTATATGTTACTGGTTAAGAGTAAATGAAGATGACACACAGAAAAAAATGAAAAGGTTTCAGGTCTGCCTAGAAAAAATTACTTTCAGGATGATTATTTCTTTGAAATGATGCAGCTGTAAGGTCCAACTCTAACCCAAATCAAAGCACAATATGTGAACATTCACTAACCCAAATCATAGCTCAATATGTGAACATTCTCTAACCCAAATCAAAGCACAATATGTGAACATTCTCTAACCCAAATCATAGCTCAATATGTGAACATTCTCTAACCCAAATCATAACACAATATGTGAACATTCTCTAACCCAAATCATAACACAATATTTGAACATTCTCTAACCCAAATCATAGCTCAATATGTGAACATTCAATATGTGAACATTCTCTAACCCAAATCATAGCACAATATGTGAAAATATTGGTTTTTAAATGGTTAATTAAGTAGTGTCCAGTTTGTGTGTTACCTTATGGGCTTGTGGTACGTTACTGTGACTGATGATGATGATGATGATGATGATGATGATGATTACCACAAAACACATCCTCGTTGAGTATCGACACAACTGTGTACCAAGCTCAGCAGTTTAGAGCAATTGTTTTTTTTGTTCTGCTCTCACGTATGCTAATAAAGTACGACTGTAGAGCGACAGAGGTCTATTGAAGTCATGCAACATTTATGAAAAATGGGATGGCAATTCTATTTTTGCAATCGGCAAACTTTCTAGGCCACGTTTATACAAAAAAGTGCAGAAAGAACCTTTGATGTTATTACAATCATCACAACAATGATAGGTCTCGGTTTGCATGCACAAGCGAGAAAACAAGTTTTCTAAAGCAAGCGGTTTACTTTGACTTTCATTTTGACTTTTCAATTTCGAAATGAATGCTCACTTATACTTACCCAAAAGTATCTAAAATAAAAATATATATATATATGTAATTACATGATGCACAAAAGCAATATTTTATCTATTTTATAACAAGTTAGGACTGAAGAAAAATGCACTATTGCTGCCGGATATCTGAGAGTTTCTGTCTGAATAACCTTTATCGTGTTATTGGTTCCTCTCGGCATTAAACTATGGTTTTTGATGGGCTAAAAATATGCTGATTTTAGGCATTTAGGCAGTTATCATGTCCTCGGTGGGAAGCCTGTGCTAAACCACAGTAGTACTATCAGAAGCTATCATTTTATGTCGCGTTTTTCCCAATTCGCAAACAATAGAAATTACCACGTAAGCATTTAGAATTATTAAACTGGCAGTTTATGAATCTATCCATCTTTCCATATTTCCAGAGACACCTTTGGAAGCGTTCTATATAAAAGTGAGCTCTAATTCAGAACAGATAAACAAAGCTGCACGCTAGTTATCGTCTTTCGTTCTCAGGCGTCCTGCTTGGCAGTAGTTTCAGGTGATTGACCCTGTCAAGGGACTTTGACATGTCAGCAAATAGTACCCCGTTCATTGTGGGATGTCTGGCATCAGTGACTGTGAGCCCAGCATGAAGTGCATTTAAAGGGGCGGCACACAATGTGAAATTGATGTAAAAAAAAACATGTCCTCCACTGCAGAATCAAATGCTGCCAGATACACACAAACAAATAGTCTGAAAATTGTTATTCATTGTGATCCATGAGGAGAATTGCAGGTGTTACTTTTGGCTACGTGGCACATAATTATCAACAATAAATGACACGGTTAATAGAGTAACAGAGTTATATTGTGTGGTTTGTGATGCACATTAATAGCCTGTATAACAAACCAGGCTCACTGATTATTCATGTGTGATAACCGGGCTCTTCCTCTGTAGAAAGCTTGTCTCCTTGAGTAATATGTGATATTTTTAGTATGGAAACATATGAATATCGCCTGAAGTAGAGCATTCATTGATCACTGCTGGTTCTGGCCTCCAGGGTGCAGGAATTTTGGTGGGAGAAAATGCAAAAATAATAATGAAATGCCACAATGGTGAAGAGTAAAATTAGAGAAAACAAACACTGAATATTAAGCCTAAATATGAATTGATAACATGTTGTAGTATTTTTTAGTTATGCATTACAAACTGTACAAAGGGATCAGTGGATTCACAGCGTAATTCACAACAGCCTTATTTTGTTAGACCAATTTTACAAATGAACGAGGCTGAGTTTCCCCAAAGTATTCCAGCAATAAGAGGTCCTAAATTGCAACGGAAGAAGCTAATATGATCTCACTGTTATTGCTTTTCAATAGCCTCAACAACAAACAAAATAAATGCACTTGAGAGTGAAACATAATAAGACGACGGCACTTATGGTTTGCTTTCAGTCAATAATACAGACATAATAACAAACTCCGTCTTATGAATCACACCTGAGTGACAAGGATTATGGTGCTAATGCAAATAATCATGAAGATCACACTTTGTCCAGAGTATTTTGCTGTCTTATTTTTCAAAGACCACCACTCCGTGCATAGTGATGTGGAGAAGACACAATTAAAAACAAACTCTCCCGAGAGCGGCGGCTTTTACGCAGGTATTCACAGTATTCAATGGAGTACTCTGAGCGCTAATAGTTCTCCTCACTAACCCAGATGTTCTCAGTCAGTCGGTGCACAGACAACTTTCCCCCACAAGCTTGCACATTTAAAACGAGAGGCTTCTGTGGAAACTGACAAGGGACAGCAGAGTGCAAGGCAACACATTTGTGGAGCAAAACAGTGAATCAGGGGACTGGGATTTAGAGTAGGTCCCTTCAGGTCCGCTGTTGATGTAACCCACATGACATACATTCCCACAATTGCACTGTTGTGTGTTGTGCTATGTAGTTTCAGTGTGTATTGACATTCACAGTTTACAGCACACTAGTATTCAATAAGCTACATTGATTACGATGTAGAGCAGGCTTTATCCTCTGGTTTTCCTTTGATTTCACTCCAGAGCTATTCCCCAACCGCCCACACAAAGGACCTTAGAAGCAATGGTGTTTTAAACTGCTGCTCCACCTGAGGTAACTGAGGTATCCTTAAGGACGTGTCATTACCCTGCTGTTAACATACCATTTACTGGAACAAAAGATCTACGGATCAGAGTTGACCTCAAAAACAGGTCTTGACACAGTTTCAGAAACTTTATAAAGTGTTACAACAGAGGCGGACCGATTCAAATTGAATTGAACACACAAACATCTTGGGATATGCTATTGAATAATATGAAAAGCAAACAATATAAATAATCTCCTGATGTTCATCAACATCCTCTCACCTTCAAAGAATATCTTGAATCCGCTGTTTGATCGACTGTTATCGGTGGTGAAAAGCAGATACAGGAAGTTGCTGCTGCTAAACAGGAACTGAGGGACCAGGGTTCCATTAAACGAGCCAATCAGAGGAGAGAGCAGGTTGGCGCCGTCGTGCACTTCCAGGAAGTCATAGCTGAGCTCAGTTTGAAACCTTAAAAGTAAAGAGAGCAGAGAGAGGGAGATGCAGGACACAATTATTTGTATATTTAAAACATTACTTCTGCTCTGACTGAGAAAATATGCTAATGTCATGGAGGTAAATGAGCAGAATGTGGATCCGTGGACCCCCTCAGGTCTCTACATCCTCAAACAAGCGACAATACAGCTCCAATATTCCTGTCAAAAAAAATAGCTTCAGATCATTTCAGCGAGAGAAAAGCCACACCTCTCTTTTGTTTTTAATGCAAAGAGCTTAAAGCTCGGCTTATGAAAACATTGGCTCGTTTAAAGTGAGGAGGAGCAAAAAATAAAATCATAGGGAAAGTATCTCTTTGTGTCTTTACAAAGGAGTGCGTCAGCACCGAGGAAGCGTTGATTATAAAATATGAACATTTTATGGTTTCGCTCCTTAATGGTAGGAAATAAAGATCTTACAGCAAAGACTTATTTTTTTTATTCTTTTTATTGCAGCTCTCTGAGGAAGTGAGCGGGAGCCAGTAAGCAAAATAAAGAATTACTCAAGGCTTTCAACATTTTTAGAAACTAGGTCCAGGACTGTGTTCCACCTCTTCTGACTTTCTATTTCCAACTCAGAGGCTTCCAGGGATAAAGATACGCCTTCTGTGCCTCTCTGTGTGTGTGCATGCATTTATACTTTATATGTGTACTTTAAATACTCCTCCCATCCAGTGCAGTATGTGGATATACGTCCATGAGAGATTGTGTGCGAGTATGTGTGTGTTTTCTCTCCACGGATGAGTTGTTGCAGCGCTGTCATACGAACCTGTCAAAGCTGATCTTGATGGAGCTTCCCGACTCGGCCTCAATGACCCACTCACAACTCAGGGAGTCTTTGTAGTAGCCCGGCCAGCCCGGGGAGAGGAGGACCCCAGACGGCCCCGAGTAGTGGCCCCCGCAAGGAGCTGGAGGAGCAGAGAGGTGGAAGGATGGTGGGAGGGACGGGGAGGATAAAGATATAGATGAGACGGGTAACTAGATCAGCTTGGAGAGAAGGAAAATAGGCGTTATTTTAACGATGATGCCACTCGGTAATCTTATTGTGCCCCCATGAATAACATAAAAGAAAAATAAATATAGGATGAGTCACTACATGGCTGTAACCCTGCCAGGTTTCATACACATCTTGACCAATGGATTTCCATGACTTTTCCATTTTCCATAACTTTTCCATGACTTTTCTATGACTTTTCTATGACTTCTCCATGACTTTAAACCAAATTTCCATGACTTTTCCATGACTTTTCCATTTTTCCATGACTTTTCCATGACTTTAGACCAAATTTCCATGATCAAACATTTAGTGAAATCTGGGTGTAAACAGTAAAAAGTGAGTAAATGTATAATTTAAACTAACAATGAGAATACAAAGCATACAGTAAACCTTAAATGACACAAATGAATGAGACAATAGTTTGATTAAAAGAATAAACATTTATATAGATGCCTGTATGTATGCCTGCTTATATTTTGAGCGTCTTTCTTTTAAAAGCATATTCATTATTTCAAACTCAGCATAAATGAACGACATGAACACATGAATATAACAGATTTACATGACTTTTACTAAACTTTTGTGATTTAATTTTTTTCAAGGACTTTTCCAGGCCTGGAAATGACCATTTTAAAAATTCCATGACTTTTCCAGGTTGTCCATGACCGTAAGAACCCTGCCTGTAGTGGAGCTGCATGTTCCACATATCATTTTTTAAAGGTACTCTATCTGTGATATCTCTCTTTTCGTGACTCAGTAGTTGACACATCTGTCCGCCAACCACACAATTATCAGCCGTTCCATTTCCCTACCTTCACACTTGGGAATGAGACCGCTCCACATCCCCTTTCCTTCCTCCAGACGGCACGTGATGGTGTCGGCCCCCTGCGTCTTGATGAAGCCCTCCTCACACACCACCGAGATGGAGCTACCCAGTTGGAAACTGTCCCCAAAGCGCCTGGCATTCAACGGGATGCCGGGGTCAGGGCACTCATTACGCCCGAAAGCTTGTAATGAGAAGAAAGAGAACACGGCCCGGTGACAAACGCTCTCGTGTGAATGAGGAATGGGGTCTTTGAGGAGTCGGGAGATAAGGGAAATGGATGTAGCTGTCTGTAGGCGGGGAAAACAACTACCGGAGGTCTGCTCTGTACACCTGAGGGGTGACAATAGTGTCTTTAGAGCTTGTTGTGCCTTTGAAAGCAGGAAAATAATTACACTGGTGTTGCATTAGGCAATGAGGCACAAGAGCTAGGGACTGCTTGTGTCCTAAATGCTGCCTTTTTGTCTCGTGAAGGATTCACTTGGAGTGCAATGTAATCGCATTTCTCCTGAGCATTCCTTTCAAAAAGACCAAAGGACAAGAGTTTGCTTTGTGACTGAAAACATGGAAATACACACACAAATGACTGCATCCCATCCTTTATCATGAATAAGATATACGATGTCATGTCTGTGTCTCTTTGGTTAGTTGTTTGTAAGCATACTAATTTAAGAGCTCACTCAGCCTTGATATGTGCAAAGACACATTCACACTCACCATAAAAGGAGAATGGTGGATGCAATTTGTTCATAAATGTGTTCATAACATTCCCTTACTGCTATAAGTGATGTTGAACCCTCGTCCAGACATGGAGTGATCCGCCTGAAACTCCAGCTGCAGGACGTTGCTGTTGGACGTCAGGTGGGAAGGAACTTCGGCCCCCGAGAAGCGTCCTAGAATCGTGGCTCCCGACTGATCCCCGTCTTTGATAGTGAGGAAGTCATAGGGGGGCTCCAGGTCAAAGTCATTGAAGGCCAGGTAGATCCTGGAGCCAGGCTCAGAGATAATGAGCCACACACAGTTGAGGTTGTTCCCATAGCCTTCTGGGTAGTCGGGGGACAACACCGTCCCCATGGGAGCCGTGAAGTTGGAGAAGCAAGGGACTGTGGGATAGAGGGGATGAAAATATATATTGGCAATGATTTTAAAACTTTAATATCCCAGGAAAGGCAATTTGTTTTACTGCAACTCTCACTGGTCATATGGCAATGTACACTGTGGACCGAGCCATGGCAGAAAGATCAGTATAGAACAATGTCAGTCCTGTATAACCAGCTCAGCAATCAGGAGACAGCACTGCTCCCATGGGTGCTGAGCAGTCAGAGAGAAATACAACTCAAAGGGGGATGGGAACAGAGGCGTTAGTTTACAAAGATGCAGACATGGGGCGATATAAGCGCACGGGAATACTGTCTGTTTGTTATGGATCTGGGTTAGGTATAGTGAAACTCACAGGAGGGGTTCAGGTCGTCTTTACGGTATTATAAAGGTATTGTACAGTGCAGTGGCGGGCCGTGCATTGTCGACCTGGGCCTTCTGTGCCGTCTGATATAGACAATGCATGTAGTCCACATCAACAAGAACCGGTCACATTTAGTTACAACAAAACATGACAAAACAATCCAACAAAACCGCTGCACTAAAACACTGCAACGAGCCAGAAGGAACGATATTAACTACCGTAAAATTCGCCACTACGCTCACCCGAGGAGGCGCAATGGAAAAGAGGTTGATGGCGAGGGATTTAGTGTATTTGTGGAAAAACAATTCAATTATAAAATAGCTAACCTCACGGGTTTCTGGATTTTGTTGGCTCGAGAAGCTCAGTATCTCTTAAAAAGACAAGCACTATGTTTCATCAAGATGCAACCCCATATATATATACATGTATATATAAGTTTAAAACTAAGTTAATGAAACCCTGTGAATATAACTCTTTGAATATAAATGTGTGTAATATATCTGTATGTTGGAATGAATTTAAGGTTGACACAATTGACTGACGATGCTTTTGAAGTGTTGCATGGTTGTTTGATTGCTTTGTTTTCTTATTTGTACTTATTTACCTCCTTAAATATGTTTTATTTGTTTTCTTTTTTTATGGCCCACTTGGCCAGATGCATGGTTCATTCCTTATATTCCTTCTTATGTCGAAATAAAATGCCTAAATAAAATATCAAGTATAAAAAAAAAATATATATAAAATAGCTATAACTTAGTGATTCTGTAGGCTTAGCTGGCCCTGACGGCCCACCACAGTGTGTACCCTACTTTCTTCTCTTTGAAATAACAAGGCAAGCCTATCCTAGCAATTTCCCATTGTGCAGTATTTATATATTGCTGTTTACACACACACACACACACAATGCACTGCATGGTCATTTAACAACACTGCAATTAATCCTCCAATAGCTTCGTGTCATTGTGAACTTTCCAAGCGCATAAGTAATTGCTTCATTTGCCGTCATAAATTTAAAATAAAAAAAAGGTCTTGGACTCACATATGCAGATGGGGATGTTGGCCGACCACTGGTTGTTGTTCTGGCAGGTGATCATCCGCTCCCCGATGAGCTCGAATCCAAACTGGCATTCAAAGCGCAGAACATTTCCATTTAGAAAGCCACTACCCTCTTGGTAACCGTACAGAGGTGTACCGGGGTCACCGCAACTCTCTTTGTCAATTTCTGTGGGTGAGAGGTGGAGGGATGGAAAGAGAGAGAGGAAATTGGGGAAAGTAGAGAATTAAGTCAAGCAAAGTACTTTAAGGTACTTTTTTTTCTTCCTTTAAACATTTATCTATAACGGTCCAGGTGAGGAGTCTGAGAGCCTGGTGAAGAAAGTTTCTTGGGAGAGGTATGTCGGCATGTGAGAGACAGACAGAAGGAGAGAGAGACAGACGGCAAAATGGACTCGTTGCTTTACAGACAGAGAGAGATGATATCAGCTCTGAAGTCGGTGTACCTTTATAGTTGATCTTGAAGCCGATAGAGCCCACACTCTCATCAGACTGGAGGTGAAGCCACATCTGATGGGACATGCTGACAATCAGGTCTGGAACAAAGCTCCCAGTCAGCCTGCAGACAGGGAAACAAAAACAAGTCATGACGGCATCAGAACCCACTTTCATCTCGTCAAAAACTGTCATGTAAAATATATTGAAACAGAAATGCAATGTCCTACATGCTCTCTACAGTGTAGTGCATTGGTAATTATAGGGCATGTGCAATAACACGGGACAATATACATCAAAAGAAGTATTTTATGTGATACTTACACTTGTATTATTGTTTTAGAATCACCTACTTCCCCTCCATCGCCAATTGTCAGCGAATCATACCCAATTTCGAGGTCGAACTCTTCAAAGTTGATTTGAATAACCTGTAATAAAAACACAATATGTGTTAGCATGCAGCATGAGCGCATTCATATTTAAAAAACATTATTTTGAAGCATGTACGTCGTGCAGATAGTTTATGTACATACAAACCCTCTCAATGATGAGCAGTGATTCAAAAATGGTTCTCAAGTTTTATTGCCAAAGAACCCGACATTTCGTTTATATGAAATTCATAACATGGCTGCTCATTTCCATAACTGGCCTTTGGAGAGTTATTCCTCTCGACAGCTGAACTTAAAGAGGAAAGCCTACCTAAAGAAAAGCCGACGGGTGCTTTCTTTACAAGCAGACAGCGACATGTTCGATCTCTCCTGGAGAAACCGAACACTTCCTCTTGTCTCATAGGAAAGCTGCATGCTATAGCCCACATTATGGTACTTTATGAATTATGCAGAAACCCCTTAAACTCAAAGCAACAATGATGTCAAGAGAAAAAGGAAGACAAACGTAGAACTCATAGAAACATCCACAAGCGTCCTTCAAAACACTATAGAAAGTGACAGCAGCATCTCTTCACATTAGCACAAATCAAATACTAAAAACCAATCACGATAGGCAAATTTGAGAGCCCAAAATGTGTAATTGTGCGTCCGCATTCACCCTTGAGGTACACCTGTCAGCTGTCAATCGTCTCGATCTTTTTTCCCCTGAACAAACGTACATAACGTCACAAAAGACGACACATTCCTTGATCAGACCGGCAGCAGCTGCTTACGCTAATAATAATCATCATGTAAAAAGAGTCTGCTCCAGAAACATGACACGATAAAGCCGTGTTATCTCAACCTAGACTTTGCCGACGAAAGAAAGGATGTTGTAACGACGTGATGACAAACATATGATGGCTGCTTGCTCGGCCTTAACGTCCCTTTCTATGGCCATTGGGAGGACAAAGCCTGCGCAGTATCCATGTATAACAGCCTCATTACGATGCACGCACTGGCATAATTACCATAATAACACTAATGGTCCAAGTTTCAGTGCCAAGTCAATGGCGTGTTTGCCGAGGAGAGGCCACGGCGGCACAAATCTACGGCACTTGCCAGTTCTGGCGAGCGCTAGTTGGTTAGTTATTGTGTATTAGCAGGATAGCACTTAGTCGCCACCCTTGCGTATAAATCTCACTGGAATACCGACAGAGACTCGGATGTGATGCACTGCAGCAGAGCATTAATGACCATTAGGAAAACAGCTTTGACCTCTTCACTCTGGGGAAAAAAGCAGATCTCATTCAATCGGAATTTTAAGTTCCCCAAGACAAATAAGGCAAATTGTCCAATTGCCAACCGCCTTGTAATGCAAACTGAAATGCAACCCACTATGCACAATAATGAGGGACAGTGACATTGAATTTAAATTGAAAAAGGCATGCATATTCTATGTAACCTTTTCCCACCTTGCAAAGCCCTTGGAAAATAGATGCGTACATGAATGCGTATCCAGGAAGGGAATGTCCAGACAGCCGGTGGGAGGTTTTAAATGTAAAAGAAGGTGAGGGACCACGGAGAAATGTCTATTTGTGTTCCCTATATCACTAATGAGGGAGTGTTGCACTTGTTTATGAGAAACAAATGGGATATTACACCATAATACTTTCATAATCTACACCTAGGATTGCTTCAATAGATTAATACAGATAATAAAAGCCCTTATTTCATCTTTATGTATATTTACAGTGCAGAGAGATTTTGTAAGCTGCATCCTAATAGGATTGCAGGTAATAATGGTAAACACTTTTTCCCTCATGTCAGATTATTATCTTGACCACCTTTGACAGCGACCGCGGCCCTCTGGTCTACATCTACCCTATCTGGTATTTCTATCTTGGGAGCAACTGATGTATTTATGCTGTAAAGCAGGTGTGAATAAGTACGACACAGTCGGGCTGAACACTGTTGAAGGATCTGGTTTTGTGCGTCCTCACGGGACAACAATAGCAGTGGGTTTTCATTTGACTTGAGGAGGAAGAAGCCTCTGGACTCTGTTGTAATACCTTGTTTGGGTCGCTGGCTGTGATGATCCACACACACTGGGAGTTGCTCTCATACTGGATCGGGAAGTTAGGGGACGTAAAAGTCCCAGAGGGTCCTTGGAGATTCGACCCACACGTTTTTACTGCAATCGTATAGAGACAAGGAGGATTAACACATGACGTTAAAACAGCCCTGATTATTAAAAATCATGTATTTAAATACAATATACAGCTGGATTCAGAAGGGAGAGTAATAACTCCTGCATTGCAATATGACAGAAAGGTAATATATTGTTTGCACAAGTAGATAGGAGGTCTATGAGCTGCACTTTCATTAATCAAATTCTAAAAAAGGTGCTCCAGGTATTATGACACACAGAAAAACATGCAGAGCATTTTGCGATGTAAAAAGTAGAGTGCTGCAGCAGAGGCTCTCATACATAATTAACACAAATGAACTTTCCCCCATCTGCATAGAGCCTATATATCCAGAGGCACTGCCTTAATCAAACTGTTTTATTAGCTCTCCGGAAAGCCTCGCTCACCCTTGCAGACGGGTCTGTGGTCGCTCCAAGCAGCAAAGACTTCTGCCACGCGCTGGCAGGTAATCGTTTTGGATCCCTGCAGCACGTGGTCTTCATCGCAGGTGAACTGAGCGGTCGCTCCGATGCTGAGAAGATAACAAACACTATTAAAACGCCCGAAAAAAAGCAATCAATTCCTGAAGAGTCGCTCCTGATGACATATCAGAATCATTATTTATTTATCATAACAGGTTTACATTGCAGCGTGCGTCAATATATTACATTTAGTAGACGCGGGGAAATTTATCAATGTATTCATTAATTGCCCTCATTCTCCATACTAAGAATACCAATGTCCCAGTTCAAAATTATAAACAGTGACAGCCTCTAATGCTTTGACTAATAAACACCTCAATTATGTTCAAATACGAATGCGAGAAATGAATGATATTGTAAGTTGGAGCTAACCGAGTCCAGGGGAAAGTGATCTTAACAGACGGAGGATATTAGCAAAGAAGATCAAACGTTCCATATGTGATGGTAATGCAACAGCAGGTTGTCGTAACAAGATTAAAACTGGGTTTCTGTGCACACAGATTTAGTTGACTTGATAAAATGTGACAGCAATACTTGGAATATGCTGCATGTCATAACGCTGTCGCGCTCCTTAACGCTGCCGACACACATCCCTGCAGCTGCAGCGCCGACTCACCTGAAGTTGGAGCCGATCCGCTTGCCGTTCTCCGTCTCCCCGGGGTCAGGGCAGTAATTAGACACCTGTTTGATTCCTCCTTCATTCACTGAGAGAGAAAGGAGAAGGACCAAGAACTCTGTGAGAGGAGACACGTTCATTTACAAAGCTCCGTATACTTTCAGAAAACACCCCACTGCAGTGGTTCCATGGTTATGGTTGGTAACAGAATTTGGTTCCAGGAATCGTGTCAGGGTCTCGCATGCATTGATGCATCAACATTGACTGCCAAAGTGGATAAAAGTTGATATCATTGCAGAGCTGCGGGTATTGCATTGAGGCTTGTTGGGGGAATTATCCCGCAGAGAAGATAGAATCAATCCAGAGTTCATGAATAGTTAGTATCATGAACATATCTGCAGGAATGCATCCAAAACAGATGCATTCTAGTTGATGTATGTTCTTAAAACAAGAACGTCCATCTCACAAACTCTTCAAATAAGTTATTAGCCAGCAGATGAGGAGACTAGCAAGAGGAGCTGTAAGTCATACAGCTATTGGTCACACATATAAGATAATCCTGTAGGAAACACTGCATGTCACAATAGCAGGATTTCACTTCACGATTCATGATCAATAGAGTTGCAATGTCTATAGACAATGTTAAAAAGCTATACATTGTTTTTCTTTTTGTTCTTTGTTTCATTCTGTTTCTTTTTGGTTGTTTATTCTATGTTTTTCACCCTTCGTTCAATAACTAAAATGAGCATCATCTAAAAATGTGCACATACAATGTCAATTGTCTGAAAAAAAAATCTGTAAATGTCTAATTGATGCATACTACCGATAAAAAAAAAGTTTGAAAAAAATGTATATTGTGCAAATTAAAGCGTACAAGGTGAAGAAAGTCTGTGTGAAAATGATTTAAGAGGCTGTGGATTATTTACAAAATGTTGTCTGTGTAATATCAAAAGGATATCATAATTCCATTTAGCAGTGGGTTACATTTGCCTTAAATATGATTGCTATTATCAGTGTACTGCGACACCCTTAGTCAGATAATAAGTCAGATAAATAAATCTAATCTCTCAAAGTCTAAGACTTTCAACTGCCGGTTGTTTGGCAGCACTGTTGTGTCCACACACACACACACACACACACACACACACACACACACACACACACACACACACACGAGTGTTTCCCGATTTGGAGTCAGTGCCAAGGGTAAATGCGACTGTCTTACCTGAGCAAGACAAAATAGAAGGAAATATATCTGGGCCCAACAGGGACTAAGAGGATTAAATAACCTTCAACTCTCAATTGTAGGAGCTACAATAATCACTCAGTGGGACTCTGCTTACATATTAATAGTTTACGCGCACTAGATAAAGGCTTGTAGATATGCTTTCATATAGAGTACAGCCTTTGCTATGGTGCAAATGTAGAGTGGAGAAAGGACTTTTAACAAGCTCATCTTATCATAAATCAAAAACTGCACGCGCTGGGAATGAAATTCACGAGATACGCGGCGCCGTAATCTTCATTACGGTTTGTTGTAATATTTGCAATAAGACATCATCTAAGGCCTTTTTCCGTTTCAACGTGAGCAGCTCTACGGAGAATGTTTCTTTTCTTTGACTTCTCTCAGGAAGTTCATTAGCTCTGAAGTTAATTGTTGCTGGTAATAACACAGTTATGGGTTCAATTATATTCCGCGGATCCAGAAGGCACACGAGGCATGTCTGCGTCGTCTTTTTAAATGATATACAGTCCTGTCTTGTCGAAAAAAGATTACAGCCCCTCTGCATTATTCATGTCTTCATGCAATGGCGAATCTATGACACATAAGGTAATAAAGATTACAACCTGTTATCACTGAAGTGTTTAGCACACTGGAGTTGGAGGGAATTGCGTTCCAGATTTATGTTAATGACGGCGCTCCGCAAGCAATTAGAATGCATTCACTTTGGTCTGAAGTGTACACAAATCATCTGACAAGTGAGTGGTCACTCAACCTTGACTACTGCTGTGTGTGTGGATCACACAGTGCATGAACATAAGTCAATCTCATGCACTGCTTGAGTAGTAAGGGATGACACGCAGCGGGTTTTGGACGCCCGAAACTGATCAAAATTTAGCATTTTGGTGAAATGTAGAGGAAGTCCGGGGGCAGGAAGGTAAATAGGTCATCAGAAAGAAAAAAAAGAGACTGCACTTCTGCTGAATCTAGTACTGTAGCTTAGTCCCTTCCCCAAATGATGCAGCAACAAATAAATAAAAGAGACACGAAGGAAACAAAGACTCAAGAACTCAAGCCCTACATAAACAAAAAATCCAAACAATGAAAACAGTTGCATAAGAAAAATAAAAGACTTACTCAAAGACAGTTTGTTAGTGTTGTCCTTTCCTGGTAATAATTTTACCCCTCTGGATTTAAGCTCTCCAGAGCTTTTCACTGGTTGAGAGCAACAGAAAGAGTTAATTAGATAAAAGAAGGTACAGTATTAGATGTGAGAAGATACAGTTCAAGTGTTTCTTTCTCTGGATAATACTCGGTCCTATGCAGAACATCAAAAATGTAATTGCTACCGATGTGCAGTGCATCCTTTTTTTTCCTCCAAAAGAAATGAGTCCAACGGCTCTGATGCATTCCTAAAGGTTGGCCTGGCAATCCGATAAAAGCTAAATGAGTTTCTGGTGATTGTTTATTCATTTTACTCAGACATATTAAACAGTGGATGGGAATGGATTGGTCAGAGCAGTAATGGTTATAGCTTGTAGCGGGGAAATACTACGCAGCATCAAGGAGCAGCCCAATGACTGCAATGCCAAGTCTTAAGACTAAGTCTATTTAAAACCGTGTGCCGGTGATGCAAGCGGCCGCCATAATTTTGACGCGTCGGCAGAATAGCCAAAAGCAATGACGCATCAAACAGAAACACGGCCGTTTTTTGAATTTGAAAGCACTGAGAAACGATCCGCACTGCCGGAGGTCAAATGGTTAATTCAACCGGTTTAAAAAGCACAATGCTCAAACGCACACGCCGTCGTTGCTTTAACGCGGCACAACAATGCACTGCAACACATGAGAAATTAGATTTTTCATGCAATTGATTTTACGTCTTCAATTACAGTGAGTTGCCGCACATGCGTGTTCCTGAAAGAGCTTTTCTACAGCCGTTTATGGCGAGGTTGCAGGATTTGATTTCTGGCTTTGAGCCTTCATGGTATATAGAGTATGCAGCACATACAGCGACTTTAAAGTCACGCCATAGAACAATGTCAGGGTAATGGATTATTGAGCTGACGGAGCTGAGTTTTTATAAGAGGAAAGTATATGCAGTGTTTATCTCTTACATTTTTTGATTAGCACGGCCCTTTGAAGTCAACGGTTTGAAGCAGAAAAGACCTTAATGCCCTCTACAGACGGGGTATTAATCAAAGTGTTTAATATTCAGTTAACAAAGATCAAAAACAGTGTTGTAATTGCGGCGTGTTTATCTTACGATGAGAGGTCCCTCTATTACCATGTGCAAATGAAGTAATGGTGTCTTACCTTGGTACTGAGCCCTGAAGCCTTTGTGGCGGTGGTTGCTCTCCGTCACAAAGTGCAGCCGGAGCCAGTTTTTGGTGCTGATGATGGGCGCCGGAATATTCATTCCAGTCATCCTGTGTGGAAAGAGTCACAAATAAAAGGAAAACACAAGTTATCTGTTTGAACCTACATGGCTTCCTTGTCACTAGCATTCTTGTGTCGCCGTAATCACCTGCAAAAAAAAGGGAAACAGGTCATTGAGTAAAAAAGAAGAAGAAAACAACGATGAAAACCTCGGAGGAAATGATGCAAACTTCACAAGATATGAAGGAAATAATTAATCCATCTCTACATGATAGGCCTGGATAGAAAACGGTGGCCTTAAAACGAAGAACGGCCCTGAAAAAGGGGGAAAAGCCCATCTTAACTCTGAGGCTGCAGTCTTATTGAACTTATATTTACACGTTTATGTTTACCTAAACTTCACTCTTCATATACTTACACATGCATACTTTGCATTAGTGCACTTCTCTATTGTCTGTTTATTTACACGTCACTTCACATACACTACACATTTCTGCACTTTATTTGCACTTTAATTTAATTTATTTCCTAAATAATACTCTCTGCGCTGTACATATCTTTCATCCTAGCTATTTTTATTTTATTTTCATTGTGTATATTTCTCTCATCCCTGTTGTTGTTTTTAATATGTTGATTTTAGTCCGTAAATTGCTGCTACTCTGACAACAAATTTACCCTTGGGGATTAATAAAGTATATATTAATGAATTAATATGCGTGTGTGTGTGTGTGTGTGTGTGTGTGCGCGCGTGCGTCTGTGTGTGTGTGTTTTACGTCCTACAGTATGTGCATGCATGTACATGTGCAGTTGTCTTGCCTCGTCTCTGTGTGTGTGTGTGCATGTGTGTGTGTGTGTGTTTTACCTCCTACAGTATGTGCATGTATATGTGCAGTTATCTTGACTCGTCTCTGTGTGTGTGTGTGCATGTGTGTGTGTGTATGTGTTTTACCTACAGTATGTGCATGCATGTACATGTGCAGTTGTCTTGCCTCGTCTCTGTGTGTGTGTGTGTGTGCATGTGTGTGTGTGTGTGTGTGTGTTTTACCTACAGTATGTGCATGTACATGTGCAGTTGTCTTGCCTCGTCTCTGTGTGTGTGTGTGTGCATGTGTGTGTGTGTGTGTGTTTTACCTACAGTATGTGCATGCATGTACATGTGCAGTTGTCTTGCCTCGTCTCTGTGTGTGTGTGTGTGCATGTGTGTGTGTGTGTGTGTTTTACCTACAGTATGTGCATGCATGTACATGTGCAGTTGTCTTGCCTCGTCTCTGTGTGTGTGTGTGTGTGTGTGTATGTTTTACCTACAGTATGTGCATGTACATGTGCAGATATCTTGACTCGTCTGTGTGTGTGTGTGTGTGTGTGTGTGTGTGTGTGTGTGTGTGTGTGTGTGTGTGTGTGTGTGTTGCATCTGTCTCACTGTCTGTATTGGTGTTTTAGATCAGAGGTGTTGTGCAGCATCAGGGACTCTCTATAATTGCAGAGATTTAAAGCTTCTCGGGTCGTTCTCTCAGCTCTGGCTTTCTTGTATTGCCCAGCAATGCCTGCACCACGCCCTGTCGCCCCACAGTCAATAGCACACAAAGCCATAGCAGTTATCAAACAGGGGCTTGGGACAGGCTTTTTTTTTTTTGTGTTCCCAAATTGGCTCAGTGGTGGAAAAACCCAAACTGTGTTAAGTTGTTATTTTGCATTGGTGTGTATGTGCCCCCACCCGCGCATGTCTTTTTCTTTATTGTGTGTGCAAAGGTGTGTTTAAGGGTTGTTTTCCGATGTCATGTCTTTTGCATTCACTGCAGAGCCACCAGAGAAAAAATGAAGAGAGAAATGAATGTGGCAGTGAGAAAGAGAGTGATGAGGGGAAACAAAGGGGAGACTTTTCCCCTTAGTGGCCATTGCAGATATCGAAAAATGCATTTCCAAGTCTACTTGACGTTTAATTTATCCTCGTTGTGATTACACCACTGGTTCATGCCGTTTGCGTTTTAATTGTACTACTTCTGTTTGACAGATTTAAGGCTGTTTAATGCTTTATTGTTAATTAAATCGACAAACTAAATATGATTTTTATATTTTTAATCCAAATGATCCACCACAAAAGGGAGATGATGGCAGCCCCCGGTGAGGAGTTAAAAGGGAATTGATTTTCACACAAAAGTTGATCTTTACTTTCATTGATGAAACACTAATGACACAGATGTACGGGCAGGATGAAAAACAGTATTGCTGGAATATTTAGAGGAATCTGCCTCTGCGTTTTCTGCAGTGGAAGCTGCAAATTATCACGAGATTCCTGCGAGAAGTCTCAAAGAAAATGAATAGCGACAATAAAGCGTTACCCATCCAGAAGTTGCGTGGATGCTTCAGGCAGAACAGGAGTGATGTCACAACTTTCTGACCAGCAGAGGTGAATATACGGTTATCGCCACGGCAAAGTACGGCGCAGGAAGTGAAACATGATCTTCCATTAACAGTAAACAAAAGCTTAACGACACCTCACACAGGACTTACTCCAATGTGTACCGCTCTCTTAATTTATACAATAATAATCTGCATGCCCGAAAATAACATACAATGTGGAAAGTATTGTGATATCATTGCAGTCAGAGACGAAGACTTTAAACAGAAACTGATGTCTCGCAAGCTAAAATGATCTTTTGCTTTCTTTGACGACTATGAGACTGTGATCACGTTTTTAACCGCAGTCAAAAGGTTATGCAAAATATACTTGTGGAGAGTGAGCTGCCTCGTCTCCTTAACACAGATAAGAACAAGCGAGTGTCGTCTTCTGTTTTCTTATTGCAACTCCCTCAGTGCATATTCAGTGTAGGGTTGTATAGCTTCCACGGTATTAAAAACCAACGTTCCTGCATAGATACACATGGCACCTTTACAGACGTTACTTCTAGTGCTGGGTTCCTTCCCAACTTCGGCATGCTTCATATTGATTTGGGGCGTCTCGAGGAATAAATGGTAGATTCTGACATTAGAGAGTTCTCATAAGACGGCCCCCTACTGATTGGAGAGGACGAGGGGTTAAAGGGAGCGCGGCAATCTCATCAAAATACCAACGTAACGAGTCCCAGTGTGCAGGTGCTGTGGCCAAAATGTGGCCTTGAGGGCAGAGCGAAGAGTCGACATCTCTGGAGTCTCTACTTGGTTTCCCAGAGAGGCTCAACCCGGATAATGAGCCATCAATTCAAATTTGTCAAAGAAAAATAGAGCCAGGTGATCTTTTCCTCCCACCCATATTCTATCAAATATATATATATATATATATATATATATATATATATATATATATATATATATATATATATATATATATATATATTCTTTTCTGATAAGGAAGAAGCTGTGTCTCTCTATATCCTCATACTTATACAGTGTGGTGTCCATCTGCCAGTAGATTGAGCTCAATGCAAGGAGCCACTGGGTATATGGGGACCGGCTTGGTCCCCATATACCCAGTGGCTCCTTGCATGCGTTGCTTGGGTCAATTGTCAATTCAAATTCCTTCAATTAAACATTCTCGCCAGTCAGACCGCAGTAGCTTTTGGAGACACTTTAATGAGATATATTTTTGCCTGGGAAGATCAATAATAAATCCCAGGAAGAAGAAATTGAATCTAATACACATGGTAATTTAACCAAAAGTTAGTCATTTAGCTGCAGGGCACTTCTTGCTCTCAACCCGCTTTGAATATTGTATTCTTCCTCCGACGCCGTTTAGCCGCTCCGCTGGAATGGGGCAGTTCGTATTCGGTCACCCAAACAAATATTGCCAGATTGCACCGGCGAAATAGAAATCTATTCTAAAGTCTCGGCTTTTTCTTGGTAGGTTTACAACATGCAGGACGCAATCAATCACATCTGCAAGGAAACTGGAAGCTAGGAAGGTAGAGGATAAGGATATGCATAGAGAGAGAAACATTTCTGATGAAATTGCATCTCTCACACCAGCAAAAGCTTTCAGGTTTGTATGTTCTGTGGCCGTATTTTAAACAATGAGTGACGTGTAACCTACAAAAAAAGGTCAGAAGAAGAACAAAGAACTATTTGGTTGAGCCAAACTCCAATGTTGGCTTTTGTCAAAAGGAGACCCAGATCTTATTTTGGTCTATTTTCCCCGTGATTGATGCACAGCCTCATATCAAGCTTCCCAGTGCGACGACAATGGGATCAATGAACTCATTTGCAGAGATCTGATAGAGGTTTTTTTGAACAAAGCTGACAAGAGATGTCTGCAAAACATATTTATGACCTCATAGTCTTGCATTTTGTGTACTTTCAACTGTCAGGAATAGTTTTTTTTAATGTTGGTCATAATCTATCATCTACTTTTGGAGGAAATTGCCTTGCAAAATTGGGCAGTACAACATTTTTCCATTGCATAAACACCATTACATATGCCAGAATTAAATAAATATTCAAATATTTTCAGTAATTACACTCTGTATTTGTTGAATTTATGTGTTTGTTAATTATTAACCGATTATTTTTGCTCTTTCTTATCCTCCAGTACTGAAGTAGCCTGAAAAAGGTGAAGAGAAGATGTTCAATCTGGCTGACTTTGAGGTTTCCGGCTGTCAATCATCGTTAAGCGGCGCTAAAGCTCAAGGGTGCATCGACAGTTTGCTTGTCTCTGCCTGCAGCCGCTGTATATGTTAGGATGCTTGGAAGTTTAGCTGTCCGGCGGCCTTGTAACGCAGTCGGAGACACTGAAAGAGAGCGGCTGCGAGAGCAATGAATTTTATGGACGTGGGAGAATTGCTCGCTCTGAATTCCTGTTTGTTTACCTGGCCGAGTTGAAGCTATCTCTCTGCACTCCAGCTCGCCGAGTCCCGCTAGAATTGTAGAGTTTAAAAGGAGAACTCAGCCTGACAGCCTCTGACATTTGGTGGCGTGCAATAACATCATCTTGGGAGTTTCAAGGCATTCAAGTGATGCGTGGTGACCAGTCGCCACACACATAAGTAACAACTCCCGCATATAAAAGGCGCCGCTTGTTGAACTGCTTTGCCTGCCTGAACACACAGTGTGAGTCTCTTCATCCTCTCCTCAGGCACACGGGGCTGCAAACAAAAACTTAGCTGGAGACGTCAGTTTACTCATCGGGGTTACGACTCCATTAAAGAATCGCCCGATAGCAGACAGGGTAACTGGAACAGTGTGGATTACCCAACATCTTTCCAATTGCTGGGGCCTTTGTATGAAGGTAATAGAGAGGTATAAGACATAGAGGTGTAACATATTTGTTAAAACTCCACATTTGTGCTTGGATTACATTTCCTTGTTTTGATTTATTTTGGTTTAATGGAATACATTCATGCACTTTATTTGTAATTCAGTTGTTGTTTAAGAAACCTTCTAATGTAAACAAAGCATTGCTACTAATAAAAACTCAAATTAAACACTGCATTTTTTACCCAGTACACCTTGTTTTTCGTGTCTAGGTTTAATGAGAACGTGAGATGTTGTTTGCATCCTTTATATCAATACGAATACATAGTAATTAAATGCAAAAAATGTACCACTTGTGGCCATTTCTGTGTTTTTTTATCCTAAAAAGCAGGAGACACAAGACAACACAAAGCCTTTTCTGCAAAACTAAGAGCTTTTATACCTAAGAGAAGAGCTTCTTGATGCGTGTCAAAACACATCAGTGTCATTCCATATCAGCTTCCTGTCAACCTCTCTTAAGCTCCGTCAACATGCAATACTTAGCAGTCCTCACCACACTCGGAGCACCTCTCCTCTTGACTCCCTCTGTCTCTCACTGACACAGTGTCTGCCTCTCTCTCCCCCTCCGACTCGGGATGACAACTCTCAGGGACAACAAAGCTTGTAGCTCCGTGATTGATTAGAGCTTCTTTCAGCCAATTATAATTAATGCCCGGCAGGATCACATAAACCTGGCAAACGCTCCCATTCACCCGGGACGTGCGAAGAGATAGATGACCTCAGCCTCAAGGTTGGGGGTCAAACCCATTTCATATTTCCTGGTTTCCGCTGGGAATGACTTCCACATTAAGCCTATGCAAGAAAGCCATAAACCAAAGTGTCCGAGGGCAGCGCTTTAAACAAAACTCCGCCGAAGATTTCAAGTGCACTTTAATTTGAATTATTAAAATGGAATCCTGTGAATTGATTGAATTCAATCAGCACCACGAGGCGTACTTAAAACGTTTTCCTGCACACAACTGTCTGGGAAAATTCATTAAAAAAGGTACATTTGCATGCCAGTTGGCTTTTTCCCTTAAGTCCCCAACGCATGCGGCGGGTTTTAAAGTGCTTCTCTTATAAAATATGATATGGTCACGCTCCACCATACACTTTGTTCTGCTTCGAGATCACAAGGCCGGCCTCCTCGTTATCCCAAGAACGGAGGCAAGCCGATACCGAAGCTGTCAGTCTCGACTCAGAACGTGTTTATTCTCTGCATGTGAAACCTTTTCTTTTTGCTAGGATTAAATACACAGTCGTCCAGTCTCTTATGCCGCACACAAATGACTTCAGATAGGTAAATAAATGATGTGATCAAACTGAATGTGACGTTATTGAATCATAATCCAATCGTTGTAGTTTATTACATTAACTTGAGAACACACTGTTCTGTTCGCTTACGCAATTGCCTTTTTCCAAACCTACAGCTCTTCCCCTCTTCCCTCCCTCCTTTTTTTTCTATACGCTTTATGTTTTCAAGGGAATTCTTCCATATATGCAGAGTTTTTGAAGTTCGGCTGCTGGCGAGGACAAATTGGGACTGGAATTCAGCCGGAGACTTTGAGATGGAGAGGCCTTTAATGCAGGCGCCCCGGGGCGCAAGTCAAATTTTTTAACGCTAATACAGTTCTTGTGGTATAAAAGAGAATCTGATGATGCTGAAGACCTTCAAATCACTTTTGGGGTGCATGTCTCGCAGCTCGTGTAAACACATCACCGCTGCACTGAATCAAAACAAAAGCCGAGGTGAGTCACGGTCCGTCACATTCACAATGAAACCACTGTGCCAATTAGATTGCAATAAAAGGGATCAATCAAAATCATATCCCCCCCCCCACCTCAATACTGAGAGCGTTAGATTGGCCGAGTCTGAGCTCCGTGCCGTCTGCCGAGGCCGAGTAACTACCGACGTCAGACGTTGAAAAATAAAAGTCCGGTTTGTATCAGCCGTTCGGAGTCCGATGGCCAGTCAGCGCCTGGCTGTGGGCCTGCAAAGCCCAGTGAAACATTGTGTGTGACACAAATAAAAAACACTGGACTATTTACTGACTTGTCAATCAAAACCTTCAACAAATTGTGATAAAAGTGTGTGTATATGTGGATTTCTAAACTTACTTTCTGGCCTACATTTGGCTTTGGCAGCTCTGTTCTCTAACAGAATGTAGGCCATCATTTACTTCAGCACTGAAAATGATTTTCTTGACAGGATTCAGTGCACGTTATCTCTCTCCAACCAGAACATGAGCCAACAGCACTCTGTCTTCACTTCAACCTCATTACACCTTTCTGTTAACACCTTATCAAAGCCATGAAACACATTCATCCTCCAACACACACACACACACACACACACGGCCATGCACATCTGGTGAAACAAACACGACACACTCTCACTCCCTCCTCACAGCTCAACTCACCAGATGGTTGTCGGTTCTGATCCCTCTACTTCCAGATAATCCGACTTCTCCTCCATTTGAAATTCGGTGAATACGAGTGAGATGGTGTCCCCCGGATCTGCCAGGATGGTCCACTTACACTCGCCGCTGCTGCCCAGGCCTGCAGCCCCGCCACCGGCAGGCTCACCGCTCGGGATATCGAAGCTGGAGATGAGCCCGCTGGAGCCCCTCAAGGTGCCACCGCACGTGTCCTCCGCTGTCAGTCACCACAGAGGGAAGCAAGGGGAGAGGACAGACACATGGTCTCTGGGTTATTTCAGAGGTATTACTCAAAGGTCAACATGGGGGGGAAAGTGGCTTCAGGCATAAAACATCTGTACCTGTCTCCTCCGATAAATGCAAACCAGAGGAAGACCAACGATGAAGCTAATGTTCGAGCCGTTTAGACACTCATTTTATTTGTTTTTCACACAGGTTGTCTAGTCCACTATCTACTGCTAAATCCAGCACAATTATGGGACCGCCAACAACATGAAAAGGGTGGCAAGAAGCATGGGCAGAAGTATTTATCAATTAATTGTGTGCTAATTCTGTCCGTTTCCTTCAGTGCAGTTTGTGGGAGGAGGAGGAGGAGGAGGAGGAGGGCGAGGGAGGGAAGAGTGCTAAATATCTCTTTTGCACTTTCTTCTCTCTTTCCTCCGATCTTGTCTCCTCCCTCCGTCCGAGAGTCAGTAATTCATCACTGTGTCCTCCGAGCCCACTCATGTTTCAGGAAACAAACAAATGGTGATAAATAGGGCTTATAATGCTGTGAAATTGTATATTTTTTTCTCCAATGTGGGAAGCATGGCACGCCCGTTGAATGTTAATGCGCCCGACCATAAAAGGGGCTTGCTCTCTTTTCGTCCCTTCGCTCCCCCACCCTTTCTTACATCTCTCCATCTCCCCCCCTCTCTCTCTCTCTCTCTCACTCACTCCATTCCTCTCCTCCGAGCCCTCTCAGATCTTTCTACTATTACTCACCACCCCTCGCCTCCACCTCTGTATCCGTTTTTTCTCCCCAAAGAATTCTAATGATGGCAGGGCTTTCACAGTTTTCACATCATTTAAGACTAATATGTGACACTCAGCTGTGCCAGCTGAAACCTTTGATGGCTCAGCGCTCCACTCAGGGCTGTCAGAGCTGCCAGACTTGGAACATTCCTGTATGCTGCATTACACAATTGGTCAAGGAACAAGGAAGCGGGTGTATGAATTCAAAAGAAGATTTAAAATAAATAAAAAATGGGGAAAAGACGGGAGAGCAGGAGCTGCTAGTTAACTTGATCCATGTCCTTTGACACATTAGCTGTAGCATAGCAACTGATCAAAGTCTTCATAGGGAGGGCTGGGATGGCATTGACACACACACACACACACACACACACACACACACACACACACACACATTTGCAGGCTACACCAAGGGCAGGCATCCGTGTGTTAAATATCTTTAACAAAAGCATGCGGAGACATGATTTGTCGTCATCTCCACCATCAACACTTATCCTGAGTGACAAATTGTTTATCCCCTCAGTGCACATGAGATGACATCCCAGAGAGTGCCCGGCACATTTGTAGAGTAATTGGCTATGGCCTGAAATTAAATGGATATTAAATCGCTGCGAGTCTGACCAAAGGAGCCGTATCACTTTTTAACCTGACAGACGGAGGGGGGGATGTCGCCGTCAAGGCAAAGAGAGCGAGAACGAAGTGGTGGAGAAGTGTTAGATAATGAGAGGGAGGTGAGTGTCGCAGTGGAGATAGAAGAAATAGACAAGTGGAGAGGGAGAGAGAGAGAGAGAGAGAGAGAGAGAGAGAAGATAAGAAGTGGGAGAGGGATTTTTTTTTCCTTCTCTAAATGCGAAGGAAAGGAGCTTCAATGCTTCCTTACGTAGCTCCTTTAGCATAGGAAACACTGCACCTGCCTTTACGAAAGGAAAGGAGATAATGCCGACCCACAATTCCTTGCGGCGGCAACATTTAAAGTGACGCACCCTTCGGTCGTTCACGAGAACAAACGATCATGACCGACAATAACTTGGAAATACTTTCAATGATCTGTTAAACCTGCTGGCAAACTACGAACTTTATATTGCTGTGAACTGCTGTAAAGTGATCAAACTGCTGAAAAGTGATCAAACTGTTGTAAAGTGATCAAACTGCTGTAAAGTGAGCAAACTGCTGTAAAGTGAGCAAACTGCTGTAAAGTGATCAAACTGTTGTAAAGTGAGCAAACTGCTGTAAAGTGATCAAACTGTTGTAAAGTGAGCAAACTGCTGTAAAGTGAGCAAACTGCTGTAAAGTGAGCAAACTGCTGTAAAGTGATCAAACTGCTGTAAAGTGATCAAACTGTTGTATAGTGAGCAAACTGCTGTAAAGTGAGCAAACTGCTGTAAAGTGATCAAACTGTTGTAAAGTGAGCAAACTGTTGTAAAGTAATCAAACTGTTGTATAGTGATCAAACTGCTGTAAAGTGATCAAACTGTTGGAAAGTGAGCAAACTGTTGTAAAGTGAGCAAACTGTTGTAAAGTGATCAAACTGTTGTAAAGTGAGCAAACTGCTGTAAAGTGATCAAACTGCTGTAAAGTGAGCAAACTGCTGTAAACTGAAAAGCGGCATTGAGTGCAGCAATGCCGGCCCCTTTTTGTCTGAGTCATGTTTCTGATTATAATTTTTCCAAATCAACTACTTTGTCACATTTCACATTTTAAAACACTATCAAGTCAACACACGAAGAGGCATATTGTTAAAGAACATATGTAATTCAGCATGAACAGAGAGACAGAGTTGTCTTTTCCTAACTCCTCTTGAATTCTCCTTACTCTCTTTCCTTTTCCACAGGTCAAGGAAAAGTGGTTAGGAATTGAAGCTAGGAGGTCATGTAGAAATACAAAGTTCATTCTAAATTGATGAAAACACAAGTATTCTTTTTAATAGCTGCCTTGCAATGACTTTAGTATGATTCTGAAGTTTTAGGTTTATTTTAATGTTGGGGCAGAATCAGTTCGCTGGTAAATTTGGCATAAGCCAAAAAGTTCAATTAAAATCTCAACATTTTTATATTATAATCACATTTTTCAACATTTTACTGAATCTATCGGTCAATTAAATTTGTAATAGTCAGGAGAAAAGAATTGAAAAATTTAAAAAATAAAAACAGTGTCCATCCAAAAGTCTTACTTCAAACTGCCCTTCAGTGCTCAGGATGCGTTGGAAGCTATAACTGATTTGCATGTGCAATGTACTGTGTATACATATATATATATATATATATATATATATATATATATATATTGTTAAATGTGGCAGCGAAAAAAAACTAGCACAATTATCCTAGAATCTGCAGAGCATCGGTGGGGCCGCGGGGTATTGTACAATGAAGCTTGATATATAAAATCGATCAAACATTAACACACAGCGGTGAGACTCGATACTGTTGGTTGTAAATTAGACAGCGAGCAGAAACCGCAGGCCGCCATCCAGCGCCGTCTGGGTTCTCGCTCTGACTGGAAGGCACAGAAACCCAAAACGTTGCCACTGTGGCAAATTATACCACTGACATCATAGGAGGAGGAAAAAAAAGAGACAATAAAAAGGCTTTCTCAAAACCGTAAACAAAAATGAAAGCGCTTCTTTGTTCCTCAGATCTTTTTACCCCAAAATAGGATTCTGGAACGAATAAAAAAGAAAAAAGAAATAGCTCCTTATATAGTTTTCTCTGAAGTGGTTTCCATGATAACAGACTTGCTCTCTGATCGTCTTTGAACATCATTCAACCCAGGTGGCGACAGAAAAAGCCGGGTGCAAAAGTGTGACTGACAGGTAGAAAAAGGTGGTGTTATGTGCAGCCTGAAAATAATACACATGGCACTGGTAACTGCCCACCGTCTGAGAGCAACTACCTCCTAAACCCCAGCCCTAGGTTTTCTTACCCATACTAAAACTGGTTTCTCTCCTCAACCACGAGGGCTATTTGAATAATTCTGGTGCTATAATAACAATAACACAGTATATGTGTTACTGGTTAAAAGTTGTTGATGATAGAACACAGAAAAAATTGTGGGAAAAACAAGAAATCGTCCTATCTTCGCCTTCACAAGTCCGATTTTAATCTAAGAACATTCCCAATTAGATTGACGGCCCTTTTAGTCACAGAAAATCTTCTTGTGACACATAGGTTCCGATTGGCCGACACTGAAACCGACCCCAAGAGGGCACGGTAACTCGAAACCTCACGTTTTTACCTCCGTTTGATGCCCCGGAAGTTATTCTTTATTTTGGAGTCAAAATGGCGCCTTTGGAGCTCGAGATAATCTTCATAAAGTGAAGTAAAGTGAAGTAAAGTTTTCTGTACATTCGCTGGGAAAAGAAAGCTCGAAAGATTGGACGACAAAGTCTGAATCCATAGGTTGTGAGGTTTACGGAGATGTCCGGATTTAGCTTGTAGCATGAAGCTAACGTAAATGACATCTGCCAACGTGACATACATTTTCCTAATTTCTGGACAGTTTTGTACATTTTCAGCTATATATATTAGTTTTTTGGGGAGCTTTGGTGTTGAGTTGTGTGTTTGGAGCTCGTATAAATCATTATATTCGTTATGGATTCATAAAATGGACATTTTTATGAACACATGGAGTTAAACTTGAGCCCCTTTTACGGGGACCGTGTGGTTTAAAAGGAGCGTTTAACATTCTGAACTTTAATATCGCAGCAAAAAACTATTTTCCATGTAAAGATATAAAGGAGTAAGGAGTCCACTTGAGCAGAGAATCACTCTTCTTGTACACGCCTGTCGCACATTGTTATAGTGCATGTGAGCGTGCACGTTTTAGTCGAACCTAAAAAGCTGCAAGTCATTCTCTCGTTTGTGTGCAATGGATTGAGCACCAATATTTCAGCACAGGGCTTCCTCAAGCGTTATGGGATGGATTTCCACACCTACGCTTAATAACTGATCCTATAACTAATAATAATTTAATTGCACGGAAAATTTAGGGAGCTGCAACGGGTTTCTTTGGGACACATCCATGCATGTTACTGTAATTCATGAACCAGCAAGCTGCTGTCTGGGACTCAACAAAAAAATAAAATACATCTCTTTACAGCTTGAGCATTTTAAATGGCTTCAACTGTACTGCCTTACAGTTTCTATACATATTCACATGCAGCGTTTCATTGGAATCCATGGCAGCATTTGAGGTACCAGCGAGTGCCAACGAGGTTTAGTGACTTAAAAGAGATGCATGCTGGGCAATGTGTTCCCTAGCAAATCATTAGAGCGTGCTCTGGAAGACGAAGGAGGATCCGTCCCTTTTAAAAACGGTGGCAGTGTACAAAATGAAAAAAAGAAGATGGTGGCGAGGATTAGGACTGCTTTAGCTGAGCTCATTTACATCCTCAGCATCAGCAATCTAATGCTACTTGAGGAGGGATTAAGCCTCTCTCCGCTTGACTTTGATCAGATATACAACACTTGTCTTTCTAATATATTCACCCCCAAGGAAAGAAGGAATGGAGCTCATGTATAATTTGACACTACCTTAGGTTTTTCCTTTGTAATAATGCCTGTGTTAATGCAAAGGCAGTGGCTATGTCTACAGTAAGTCACTCGTCTGCTCAGCGGTCATGTTAAATATTGAGTAGTCAAGAGATATAAATTGATTGCAGAGATGCAGTTTTCTATTGCATCATCCATTTTGCAGCAAGTCATTTTCAGTACATAATGAAAATTAGATTGAATAATAAGAGAAGAGCAAAATGGCACCACAGTTACATAAGGGTGAGGAAATTGGTCATTTTTGTCGGCTGAAAATAATGATACATTCACATCATATCATTAGCCGGAATAAATCAATGAATATCGAATATGAGGATCACCTCATATTCTTACAATGGTTGCTTGTTATCAGCCTTTTGAAATGAATGGAAGGACTTCTGGCAGCAGCTTGGATATCGAGCCGTTTCCATATCGGCTCTGACTGTGGAGGACAATTTAGCACTCACTGGGACTGAAAACATTACGAGTAGCAGAGAGTTGGAAAGGCGTCGCAGAGAGAATTGCGCTTTAGTCCAGTTGCATTACCAAGATATGGCAATATTGTCAAGGAGCAAGGTTTTCCTGTGGCCTAGTTGTCTTATTCGGTTGGACAGCGGCTGGCAGCAAGAATGACAGCGTATCAATGGACCATATTCTCATGTTACCACCACGTCCCCTCTGCTGTCTCGCTGCCCGGCTTAATGAGCGTCCAGAGACAAATTAGATGGAAGGAACCAAAATGGGCTCTTGGGAGGCGCAGTAGCAGCTCACGATTAGACTAGCCATTAATTCTCCATCTCACAGCCTTTCTGCTTGGAGTTGATGCGGTCTGTTGTTTTTTCCCCCTCCATCCATCTCTCTGTTTTACCGTCAATCTTTCAAGCTCTGTTGTCGCAGTTTAAAGTGACACACGCAAAGGATAAACACACATTTATGGTTAATCTCAAGGGGATAACACCTGGCGTTACGGTGGCTTCACGGTAACTAAAGTGCATTGTTATGGGATTCCTATAACCCTGCCAAGCCATCAATTATGCTTTGAGATGAATAAGCATGATGGTTATGTGTGGGTTGTTTCATAAGGAGACCATCACTTTGTCCATACTGATTTACATGTTGTGCCTCCAGGTTAAAAACTGCAGTAACCACTTTTAATTAAATGAGAATTGACAAAAAAATAGACTTATATCTGATTATTCCACAGTTTGGTAATGTGGGTTCTATGGCTTCATTATCCTGTTTTAAACAGTGTTTTTATTGTGAATTTTCCGTCCTCTCTTCCTCCCGTCTTCCTGTCAGACACACACACACAACCACAGAGGACTGAGGAAGTTGGATGAGGACGAGGAAGAGGCCTGGGAGGAAGATGAAAGAGAAGAGAGGTGGTGACAAAAGGAGGTGACTGGTGGAGAGGCCGAGGTGTTGGGGGGCGGCGGTGGATTTGGGAGAGATTTTGTGCTGCTGTGTGTTTAGTGTGAAACAATTGGTGATGAGCAGAAAGGGCAGGATCTCTGAGGAAATAAGATCAAAGGACCATCTGCCCACATACAGGAGCCGGGCTGGATCTAGGCATATGTGTGTGTGTGTGTGTGTGTGTGTGTGTGTGTGTGTGTGTGTGTGTGTGTGTGTGTGTGTGTGTGTGTGTGTGTGTGTGTGTGTGTGTGTGTGTGCAAGTGACAGAGAGAGCGAGACAGAGATAGAAAGACAGAGAACGAGAGAGAGAGAAAGACAGAGATAGAGAGAGAGATAGAAAGACAGAAAAAGAGAGAGAGGAAGACAGAGATAGAGAGAGAGAGAGAAAGAGAGAAAGACAGAAAGAGATAGAAAGACAGAAAAAGAGAGAGAAAGACAGAATGAAAAAGAGAGAGAAAGACAGAGATAGAAAGACAGAGAACGAGAAATAGAAAGAGAGAGAAAGACAGAAAGAGAGAGAGAGAGAAAGATAGAGAACGAGAAAGAAAGAGAGAGACAGAGATAGAAAGACAGAACGAGAAAGAGAGATAGAGATAGAAAGACAGAAAAAGAGAGAGAGAGAGAGAGAGCGAGAGAAAGACAGAACGAGAGAGAGATAGAAAGACAGAAAAAAGAGAGCGAGAGAGAGATAGAAAGACAGAGCGAGAAAGAGAGAGAGAGATAGAAAGACAGAAAAAGAGAGAGAGGAAGACAGAGATAGAGAGAGAGAGAAAGAGAGAAAGACAGAACGAAAAAGAGAGAGCCAGACAGAGATAGAAAGACAGAGAACGAGAAAGAAAGAGAGAGACAGAGATAGAAAGACAGAACGAGAAAGAGAGATAGAGATAGAAAGACAGAAAAAGAGAGAGCGAGAGAGAGAGAGAGAGAAAGACAGAAAGAGAGAGAGAGAGAAAGACAGAACGAAAAAGAGAGAGCCAGACAGAGATAGAAAGACAGAGAACGAGAAATAGAGAGAGAGAAAGATAGAGAACGAGAAAGAAAGAGAGAGACAGAGATAGAAAGACAGAACGAGAAAGAGAGATAGAAAGACAGAAAAAAGAGAGCGAGAGAGAGATAGAAAGACAGAGCGAGAAAGAGAGAGAGAGAGAGAGAAAGACAGAAAAAAGAGAGCGAGAGAGAGATAGAAAGACAGAGAACGCGGAAGAGAGAGAGAGAGACAGAGATAGAAAGACAGAACAAAAAGAGAGAGAGAGAGAGAGAGAGAGAGAGAGAGAGAGAGATAGAAAGACAGAACAAAAAGAGAGAGAGACAGAGATAGAAAGACAGAACAAAAAGAGAGAGAGAGAGAGATAGAAAGACAGAACAAAAAGAGAGAGAGAGAGAGAGAGAGAGAGATAGAAAGACAGAACAAAAAGAGAGAGAGAGAGACAGAGATAGAAAGACAGAACAAAAAGAGAGAGAGAGAGAGAGAGAGAGAGAGATAGAAAGACAGAACAAAAAGAGAGAGAGACAGAGATAGAAAGACAGAACAAAAAGAGAGAGAGAGACAGAGATAGAAAGACAGAACAAAAAGAGAGAGAGAGACAGAGATAGAAAGACAGAACAAAAAGAGAGAGAGAGAGAGAGACAGAGATAGAAAGACAGAACAAAAAGAGAGAGAGAGAGAGAGAGAGAGATAGAAAGACAGAACAAAAAGAGAGAGAGAGAGAGAGAGAGAGAGAGAGATAGAAAGACAGAACAAAAAGAGAGAGAGACAGAGATAGAAAGACAGAACAAAAAGAGAGAGAGAGAGAGAGAGAAAGCAGGCCTGTAAAGGAGGGATGTTTCTGGCCTGTCAGTCGGGGCGAACACGTCCTTAAATGGAAAGGAACCCTCCATCTTTTTGTTCCCTCCAAACTCCGTTTCTCAATCTTATACTGAGCATCTTCTCTTTGCTGTGCCTCTCACGGCAGAATGAGTCGCTCTGCTGGCTTTGTGATTTCGTTGGCTTCTGAAATGTGACTCGTTCAGTGTCCTCTCTCCTCTGTTGGGATGACATTGCACATCTTAGACCTGGTAGTCCACTCGCATGCTAGCTCCTCCCATCAGTGTATGAAGGATGACATGTAATGCTAAAGCGGCCGCAACATCAAAATGTATTGCATTTATTATATTAGGAGATTGAGTTACTTCCTGCTTTTCATCTCAACAAAAGAGATTTCTGCTTAAAAAAAGAGGCAATTGAAAATACACAGAGACCGATGTTTGATTTTTGATTGTATTTGAAGAAGGCTATTTCAGTATACAGCAAAAAGAGAACGCAAGAGCAGTCTATTGTGATAGAGTGAAAGGAAGTGATCAGGATACGGGAATGGCTTTCAATCAATCATTCTCCCTAAGAGCTTCTGCCTAATGCCACTTCATTTTCCTTGCAGTATACTGTGTTAAGTGGAGGCTGTCTCTAAAAATAACAAACATAACTGTCAAGGATTCCCTGCGTAAAGGTGAGACTTGGAGTAAAGGGAGGCTGTCCTTGACTCAGGGTCCACTAACACGCATTTAATTGTGTCAACTAATCAATTAGTATATTTAATCATCAGATCTGTAAGTTTCTCCGCAATGAATCATGCAAAAGCTCCACTGTAAATATTGTGTTTGCCATATATTGCTCATTAGTTTCTTGGAAATAAGTCATGCAGCATGAAAAAAGCATAAAGAACAACTAATAGGCACAAAACTGCAATAAAGATATCTTCACCTTCACAGCGCTGTTGTGTTTAAGGAGCTGTATTTAACATTACAAGCATTATTGAGCAGCAAACAACTGTTTGCCATGTAAAGAGGAGTAATGTCTGTGAACCCGAGCAGAGAATGAAGTCGCTCCCGCTCCACGTTTGTCGTTACCGGAGCTTCTCCTTGCTTTGTTTACCTAGCGTGTGCTAGAGTGCATGTTAGTGCATGCAAGCCGCCATGCTATTCTGACCCACAATCCTTTGTGCAGCAGATACGTGACAGGGTCATAGTTCAAGCTGCCATGTTACGAGGAAGAATATCCCAATGTAATGCACACTGCGTGCACCGGTGTGTACTTTGTAAGGGCAGCTGCAGGATCTACTAAAAGCAAAAAAGAAACCGTATGCAATTTGGAACGCAGCTCATTTTAGCTCCGTCAGCACTGTCGCCGTAGTTTGCACATAGTTAGCACTTAGTTAGCGCTGTTAGCACCTGTTGGCTACGAGCTGCAACACGTTGAGATCAGTGTTCCCTCTAAGCTGCGCGCGTGCGCTGCCGCACAAACAATTTTTTTTCAGGGGTTAAAAATCTTTTTTGCGCCAGTGTTTCTGAGATAGGAGTGAGCCATCTCCACAATAGAAGATCTTTGATGTGCCGTGTGGAGTCTTCTTGGCCAATCAGCTTCCCGTTTCTCCACATGCGCTCTCTGTACATCCGCTAGCGCTCTGCCTCCGTTAGCACCCCCACCCCGCTGTCCTCCTCCGGGCGCCAGGAGTGAAGCTCGCCCAGAGCGCCACATGAGCTCGGGCCGGCGCTGTTGAGGCTCCTCTTGGCGGGCCCTGCTCCAGCAGCTATAGGCTACCATGGAGAAAAGAAAGGCAGGGCAGGCGCCCCAGAAAAAGGTCTGCCTAACGTTCAAACATGAGGGGCTAGATGAAATAGTCCAAACTGACACAGGTAGGATGAAACTTTCAGACATATTTAAATATGAAGAAAGGAGTGCATGGCGTGATCTGCAAATTCTGCTCGGAGGCAAAAGCAAAAGTAGAGTTTGTTTCTCTTTTGGTCAACCTTTTTTTCAGATGCTGTTCTTCAGAGACATGTGTCTTCCATAGGCCTGCAGACAAGATGAGCCACATAGCCAGAAAGGCCTATCTCCCTCAATGACATTCAAATTACATGTTTTGTAGCCTAGTTTGTTGCAAACCACTCTTATTAAATTGTTTATATAGGCTACCCTTAGGAAAAATGACACCATGTCAATTTAATAGGCCTATAATTATTGTTAAGCACTGCATTAGCATTTTTCTTTCAATGAAGGTCCACTTAAATGTTGTACCTGCTGAGAAATGACTAAACACCTTTGATACTTGTATTTGTTCTGTATATCATAATCAGTCACAACCAATGAACCAGTCATAACCTCCCCTTATTGAAGTTCAACAAAGATTCTTTAAGTTCAACTAAACTGACTGGTAAAACACCATCATTAAAATGTCCAGCCATTATAAAGGATATTGAATAAATATCAACCTTGTATACACATTGATGCATTTGCTGTCATCTCTTTGAATCCCCTATGGCTAACGCAGGCTTGTGGTCATTTTTGGCAGGTGCTGAAATGTGCGCTCAGAAAAAAAAATTTGCTCAGTGCTGAAAAAAATTAGAGGGAACATTGGTTGAGAGGCAATCAAAACGCTCCCGATCTCGTGTCTTGCACCTTTAAGCAAATGCGGCAAATAAACGTTGTTTAAAAAGTCCAAATGGAGATTTAGACCAGCTTTTAACATTGATGGAAGCTAGTTCGCCTACACTTAGCTGCTATGATTGCAGCTGTACAGACATTGGACTGTAGCAATACTGATGAATTACAAACTTTGATGACGTTCCAAGTGCTACCTGCTGTTCACCCATCATCACCAACACCTTGAAGCTCTCACCAGCACAATGGCTTTCCACGTATGTCCTGGATTATTTGCATCAGTGTGACGACAGGTCTCATCTAAGCACAGCAAGGGATAAACGGCATGGTATGAAGAGCACTCGTCATTCATCAACCAGCTGTCAGTAAGGAACCATCATTATGCCTCAGCGTCCTCTTCATCCTATGTTCCTGATGGTTGAGCAGAAGAGCTTACCGAGACAAATTACCGATGCACAGCATCTTTAAGGGTTCAAATCCTGGCCAACGCAGTATTTCTGAACACGCGAGGGAAGATCCGGAGCAGAAAATGAAGCAAAAACCATTATGAAGCTCTTCAAGTGTCAGAAAAGAAAATCGATTACACCTCAAGCGATGCAGATTCCTGAAACTTTGACGTATTTTAATACTGTAAACCGAGCTTGGCTCTCGCTGTACGCTCATACTGTTTGTGTGTTTTTCAAGCCTGCTTGCTGAAGAGCTTCCTTATGTGGGATGTGAAGATTCGGTGCATTATTAGACGAGATGGTGGGATTTGTTTGGTGAAACCTACCAACCGCATGTCCTGGGGAATGTTACCGAGAGGACAGCGCTGCATAATTTATTGATTTGTCTTTCGCATTCACTTGTAAAAAGGTTAACAGTAAAAAACAAACAATCAGTTTTATTTTTGGGTGACTTTTACGGCGCGGGGCAGATGATTTAATGGTTAAAAAATATTCACCACAAATAGCCGTCTGCCCACAGTAGATATTGCAGTTTCACAGGTTCCAGGTTGACTGAGTGATGTGGCTTTTTCACTTTAAATCCTCCAGACCGTCCCATCACTCTGCTTTAAGTACAGCCCAGGTGGCGATGCAAAGATCTAGTAAAACGTACCACTCCTGCTCACGGAATTAATGTATTTATAAATATTTAATTAACCTTTTGAGCCGTGGAGGATCTAATCAACTTCTTCAACGTGATTAAAATCATTCCATCTTATTAGATTGCAACTAAATTTACAGATCTGAGGGAGAGCTGTGCCAGACTTTATCTGTGGGCCAGACCGGTCGCCCAATCACACGCCATCAAGCTGTCAATCATATCAAAGCAATTAAATTTAAGCAATTCATGAAATCATGCTCATTTAAAATGTCTTAGGGGAAGCTTAAAATGTGCAGATAACATGTAACCACGATGCCTCACAGTCACATTGTACTACTGGGAGAAAGTTTGCCAGCAGCAGTAATCATCTGCAGTGTAAATGATTTATAACTCAATTCCAGTGAAACGCCCGTACCTCTGCAGATCGGCACGGGGAAGTCCCACACGGACACGCCGGCCGCCGTGGTCACGCAGGTGAGGAGGGAATGGCCGTCCAGGACGTAGCCGGTGACGCACCGGTAGCGGATCTTGCCCCCTACGTTGAACTGAGTCCCATTCAGTATGCCTTTGGGTGGAACGCCCGGGTTTCCACACGAGCTGCTTCTCAGCTCTGGAAAATAGAAGAAGACAGTATTGTTAGGAGGAAATATGCACCAGTGTTTCCTAAATGTCGGCTCTATTCATGCGAGCGTAGCGATATGGTTGTGTTTTCGTAGTTTTAGCAACCCAAAAAGATGTCCATATTATATTTGAGATTGTTAGTCATCTTGGCTTAAGTGTTAGGAACATTTATTTAATACCAATAGCTAGTAAATGTCAGCGCAAAGGCTGACATTTATGCCATGGCGACTCAGACGCTTAATAATGTCTGCAGAGCTGAAATTACCGAGGGAAGATGATAAAAAATGCACTTCCCAGGGAATGTTGAAGCACCACCATGTGTCTTACCCATCTTTTTACATTAAGAGTTCAGAAAATAACATAAATCTATAGCTGGAAGCTGCAACGGTGGGGGGTGCGGAGAACAACAAGTGCATTCTCACAAAGCCCAAGGAAAGAAAAAGCAAGGTAGTTAGAAAAAGAAAGATGGTAAGAGAGCGTGAAAGAAGCTGCAGCTGCAGACTGTAATCATCTTCCTGTTCGGCCCAGTTTCTTAAAAGCTGTTACAGAATTTATATTATTTTCAAAGTTTCAAAAAGGTGAAGAAATCATCGCAAAAAAAACGTATTAAAAAAGAAATTACAGCACTGAAGCGACTGGTCTTTCAGTTTTTAAGAGCCCCTATTATCTGATGCCGGCTGCAGGTATTCATTTCACATGAATACTGGGCTTCCATAAATAAAAATGCTCTCCAAACTTTTGGCCCGTTGTACCGTGTCAGTGAGACTTGGATCTCTTTTATGTTAAATATTTTACTTACAGACTTTCATTTATGTTCAAAAACAAATAATATGTCTGCTCTTACATGTGTAAAATAACAATATGGTGAAATCTGCAGTAGGCATATTAACAGAGGGACGTGAATATATTTCCAAACTTATGTACTCCTTCATTAATCATGGTGCAAACAAAAGATTTTTTGAGGTATGGAACTGCATGTGACAAAACTACCATAACAATGAAAAATATTACTTGTACTAAATTGCATTCCTATCTTCTTTTTTTTTCATCCCTTTGCAGAAACACTTTTGAAGACGGCACATTGAAGTTATATATCTACCACTAGAAAGCAATTCCCAAGAAATGACGAGCAGCATCATAATGTGCGTGTGCGCCGACAGAGCTAAAGCACTAATGATCAATGTATTCTTTTGCAAACCATTGACAGATCATTTCTATAAAGATCTACAGGAAGTTGTGATGAAGGGCCTGTTCCTGCATCCTGTATTCTCTAGCTTCAACACAATCTTCCAGTACATTGCTCTCCTCCATCAGACCGCCATAACTCAATCTGCAACACGTCCAGCCTGCACGAAACGTATCACCAACGATTATACTTAAAGCAGTAGAGAACATAGCGCATCATCGGCTTCTCTTTGCTTTGTTTTAACTGCAAGCTAACAATCTGGGGTCTTTGGGCAGCTGGAACCTGCAGGCAGCCTCATGTATGCAATGCATAGTGCACTTTATACACTGAGCAATACTAGTATCATATTTGTGTGCAATACTGTTATATCTTTTATATTTTGTGCCTTATTTTTTAACTTAAGTTTATTCTAATTCTGTGTGTTAGGAGGACCCTGCAGCGTCTATACAAGTGTGTCCTTGTATAGAATAACTGTCTGTTATCTGTGCATGAGTAAAAACATCTTGAATCTTATATACGTTTAAGACACAAAGTATTATGTCTTTTCAGTAAATGCTTTCCTAATATAGTGCACTTTCAATATTAGGGATTAGTAAACTCATGCTTTGTCATCTATCCACAGTTAAATATGTCATATTAGCTATAGCAGTCAAGAAAATATCATTTGTGTGAAGAACACTTTTAATATCCACACTTAAATTGAATAAAGTCAGATCAGACACTTAACTATATTATTAAATATAACAAATACAACTTAAATAAGCTCAGATACTTCATTTAATCATCAAATATAAACCGTGTGTCTAAAAAGACACACTTAAGCTTCATGACAAAGAATACTTCATAACTGAATCTACAAAAACCCAATTACTCTGATGAGACCCAGTCGTCTTGTTGAACTTCCTTCAGCCCTAAAGCTCGTCACCGATCTATTGTTGATGTGTGGCATCCGTTTGAGTGCAAATTATTCCAACTGGCAAGCCAGGGAACAAAAAAGGCATTTTAAAAACGTACAATCTGGACTAGACGGATCTGTGGATGCACATATGGAGAAGTATATTTGAGCGCCTAATCCTGAAGTTGATTTCAATGAGAGGCGGCATATTCTAATACACTAATAATTTCCAGGAATAATTTTTGAAATCCAATTACCAATCCACTTTACCCTGCAGATGCTCACGTACACATCCCTCATACGTATTATCTCAAATGAATGCAATATGAATCCGCAGCATCAACTGCCGGGTGTTTATTTTCATACGAGTGAAATTAAATAACAGAATTGTGTGATTGACAGCCTCTGTGAGGGCTGTGTTGGTGAGGTGGGAGCTGAGGGGAGACGGGGCCGTACACAGTGCAGCACTAATGATACCTGACCAACCCAGGGGTGAGCGGCGAGAGGCAGAGTTGAGAATGCAAACAGGTTTGACATCTGACCAGAGCAGCAGCTCCGTCTCCTAAGAATTACATTTGCAACTATTTTTGCATTCGAAAAAACGTGAAAACTATTATTTACACAAAGTTTTTGTCGAGTTTAACCACAGCAGTCTGTTCTTACTTGACATTCAAATATGCAACTGACAAGGTTCCTCTCTCATATATAATCCATGCTGTGAACAACATTACATGAGGAACATTGCACACATCTGAACAACAAGGTAAGCAATAGATCGAAAAAACAGCATCCAAAAATGTGGTTACTATGAATACTAATACGAGGGTAAAGTCAAAGAGTGTATGCTGGCAGTGCAGCATGATGCCTGATAACAAACAGCAAACAAATTGTGTCATTGCGGGAGTTATGGAGAGCCTGTGGAATATAAATGCAATTGTTTTAAATATAAAATTTGAGGGGGGTTAAGCAAAGTGTGACACAAGCACATGAAAGGCAATCTAAATATCTGAAAACCTCCCCACAATAAGGCTGTCCACTTTGAAGCAGAGAACAGCCGATGCAATTGCAGCGCACTGCTGTGCTGAAAGCGCCTGAATCAAAAGCATCTAAACAAGACAGAACATCAGTCGGTCAGCGGGCGGGTTTGTGCGCGCTAACAGATGTCGTGCAGAACTCCCCGTGACCCGAAACCGCTTCCCACCAAGCCTTCCATCACCCCAATAATGTTTGACTGGACGGTTACCCTTTGAGGATGATGATCACTGGAGACTACCAGAGGCACACTGTGCTTTAGCTATTTAACACTCAAAAAAAGAACTTGATCAGCAAGAGCCTGGCTGCTGAATTAGGCTGCCAAGCCATCTGCGGTTGACTTATTAGTGGAGTTCTGAGCCAATTATGTTTGAAGGGAAAACAAGGTTAGGTGCATATGCATGCGTATGCATTGCATGCTGTACATTTCAGGTAAGAGCTTTGCAGTATGTGGGCAGACAAAATAATAGGACAGAGTTTTAGTAATTCTAATGTTGGCCTATCTAAAGCCACAACATTAACTGTGCAATCCGTATATAGTATGGCGGGGACACAGATACTCGTACCTTGGATGACGCATCTGCATTATGCAATATATATATATATATATATATATATATATATATATATATATATATATATATATATATATATATATATATATCATATTCATTCCCCATTTGTAAATGAAGTATTCGTGACTTATAGATGATTAATAAGATAATTTGTAAAGTGTTAGTAAATGCTGCAATTCATGATGAATTCAGTAGCTACTACTCATTAATTCAGTAGTTATTACTGGTTAGTTAAGTATTAGTTAAGTATGTTCTGTAACTAAGACTTCTGCTAGCTTTGAGCCACTGCAGTTCCAAAGCTAGCTCCACTGCTAGCTCCACTGCCAAAGCTAGCTAGCCAGTTATCTTCTCCAAAGAAAAGGGAAATAGACACAACACAAAGTGATAAAGAACATTAATATGATGGTGCTGGGGGTCCATGCCCGTCAGTGGCAAAAGTGTCCCATAGTATGTTGGCAGATAGCTACATATTATTGATTATGCTAGCTATGGCTAGCAAGTTCGTCACTGGTCCAAAAATAGGCACTGGCACGCGCCACCTCAGTTGTGTATATATATATATATATATATATATATATATATATATATATATATATATATATATATATATATATATATATATATATATACATATACATATATATGCATATATATATATATATATATGCATATATATATATATATATACATATATATATATATATATATATATATATATACGTGTATATATACGTATATATGCATATATATATATATATATATATATATATATATATATATATATATATATATATATATATACTGTATATACATTGCATGAGATGTGCTGCTGCTAACAAGTGCCTTGACTAAACTGGTGCGACTTGGATGTGACTAGGAATATAATCAAGGACTTAAAAGTTTGTGTTACAAATCATACCGTCTACCCTGATTGGAATTATAATTTCATCGGCCAGATGTTGCCGGGATCTCAGACAGATTGCACTCAGCCAGATAAAAATATGATAACATATAAATTATTTTACAGAATGACACCACATGGTCTTTAATAATTTCCCATGGATCGTTTATGCAAGGGAATGATGTTGCTGAAAGACATAAAAACATCCTATCCACTACAATACGGGTCGGTGTCCAATATCTGATTCACTGCGTACATATCATTCAACTAAAAGACATTCATTGTTACAATCATTACTTTTGGTAACTGTTCTTGAGAAAACTATGTAGAGGAAATGCAAGCAGGTGTAGTAGTTTGGAGACGGTCACCCCAGGTCACTAATTAAAAAGTAAAAGATACATTGCAGCTGCAATTACACCAGCACTGACTCATTGGCCTTTGGTTTGTATTGTGAGTCATAACTAATGTCTCAGGCAGACATGGCTCGCTAATTAATTCAAAGGACGTGTGACACACATTTGAAGAAGCAGTTGGCTTGGACACGGCCTCTCACTGCAGACTAAATGAAACTGAGCCTATTGCAGCTACAGTAGCCGCATAGCTGTAAGAAAGAAATTAAAACTATTCAAAAAGTACTGAATAATAGCCTGCACTTAACATTGAATCAGGATGTCTACTTTTCTACGAGGGTTTGAAGAGCCCCCTGAAGAAATCAAGCGTTTTAGATCCAGAGTTAGCCCTGAGCTAACAAGTGCTGCTGTCTGGAGCACCCTAAATAAATTGTTGATCGAACTGAACTTTTGGAAAACAGCTGCTCCTAAACACCAGAGGCTGGTGCTGCTGCAAAACCTCATCAAAACCTGTACAAACTCCACTCCGAGAGAGAGAAAAACAAAACAAACAATGCCAAAACAAACGCTGAAGGAGTGCTCTTAAACGCACAAAGCACCACCCACTCTGCAAAGCGATGCCTGGTTGTATCATAATACACAGCAAGTATCATTTGCGATGCCAGAGAGAGTTAAATGCTAACAATGACGAATAAAACGCCTCTCCGACCTTTGTAAACTAATCAAAGGAGAACACAGAGCGGTTGTAGATCTTTACCAAAATGTGTCAATCTTACAAGAGAGCGTCCATACAGGAAATGGAGCATCAGGCCTTAGTGGAAACACCACAGTCAGGGACTCTGTCATTGTAACAAACACAATGTTGACCTGCAGTGAAAGTGATTTATCTCTCATCGCGGTGGCAACCAGAGTTATGTGAACTAGTAAATGAGCAAGTTGGGTGCGAGATTTCTCTGGGGCAGAGCTATTTATTTCGCCTGTAGATCTAATGACGCCGCAGCCCTTTGAAGAAGAGGGAAGTTTGAAGGAGTGGCAGTGTGTTTGTGCACACACACACACACACACACACACACACGCTGCACACTTTCCCCACAGGAGCCGCCTGTAGGCCGCCTGTCTGGCATCCCGGCTGCTTCACTGGATGCTGAGCTTGGATTTTCCGTGCAGGCGGGGAGAAGAGTATTGACTGAAGCCATGTTGGATCACAGGAGAATGCAGCGGGTAAACAACACACACACACACACACACGCACACACACACACAGACTTTTCCAACTCAGTGGTCACTCTGCATAGCCACAGGAGGGCAGATGAAATGATTTGGGGAGAAAAGATGAAATGATGTTTTCTGGGTCACCTGTCTTTCAAAGACTTTTTCCAAATAAAGGGCAGGTTGAAATGGCAGGTTTTCAGATCGGCACGGCCAATGTTTTCACAGCAAATACACAACCTTCAACAAAGGGCAAGCAGATAGCATTACTCCCAGCTCGGTACATGTACGCTTGCAGAGAGCCTCCTTTGGGATGCTACAAGCGGCGATGGCCGTTGTTTGGCTTTGTTGAAGAAATCCCTCCCTATCTATTCTCCTTAATAAATGCAGCTTGACCCTTTCAGGCCTCGCTCAAGTGTTGAGATTGCAGGATCACACCGAGAGAGACGGGTTACAGTGGAGGAAGAGTAGGCACTTATCAGTAATACAATTCACAGAAAGTTGGAGCTGGTTTGCATTCCGAGACGCTCGACTAAAGATTGACAGGCGGCGGAGAAATTAAATTCCAACCGGCCGTGTCCTTCCCCGCGTCCTTCGTACGCAACGCCGATTCAAACTCACTTGATTGCCGTTATGATCCAATCACATCCGAGTGTCTCCGAGCATCGCACACTTTTTCGTCAAAAGTGAGCAGCTCGCATATATTCGCGCATACGATTTAGCCGACCGCATCAGCGTAACAAGGGAGAGAGGCGTGAAATGCAAATGAATACAACGCGTTGGCCATGTGTGTCGTGCATGTGGGTCTCGAGACGTTGTGCTTTCCATTCAGATGATGCTGATGACGCCGATGATGATAGCAGGTAACTTTGTGTGGACGTGTCTTGATGAATTGCACCACTAAATCTCCTGCAGCATCATCAGATGGTTTATTTACATTGTACGCTATCGTTGCATACGATGCACAATATGTTGGGAATACAAATGTTCTGGGAAGGCGCCTGTAGAGGCTGGAGTACATAATGCCACACATCTTAGATTGTTGTTGAAATATTCATGCTGTGTGCCGAGTAGCGTCTTGTAACACGAGGCTATTAAAGAATGAATGCGAGTCGTAAGAAGCTGAGCTGTACATGTTATGGTGTAAGTAGGGCTGCGGTATCGCCACTGATTTCCCCAATCTGTTTGATTCAGATTCACAAAGTCCCAGTTCAGTGAACAGAGAACTAATGCTGTAAATTGTACAAGAAACCGTCCGGCCTTGGACCACGACCTTGTGAAAGTGGCCAAGGTCGTGTTTTACACGTCACGTTGTTGGTATAAGAGCAGCGCCGTGTGCGGCCGCAGCGAGTGGGAGATGCGTCCGACTATTTAAGCAGAGGGAAACAAATAACAATAAAGAATGTGATAAAGTGGTCTTGCGTTATTAAATGTAAAATGTCACACACATATTAGTTTTTTAATGGGTTGCTAATTGCTACTTGGTTTAAAGCTCCACGTATCCATGGGAAAAGGCATGTATTAAAATGTCAATCTCTGAGATTTATGAATTGATTGATAATTCAAATTGAAAAAAGAAGAAGAAAGAAATCAACACCTACACTTTTATAAAAGATATTTGTCATTTCATATTACGGTATTACGGTATCCATCACAATACAGTGATTGTTCTGTAAATACAATTAAGACGTGTTTTAATTAACTACAGCCTACATAGGGGTGGGCGGTGAACCAGTTCCATCACCGGTGTTACATTCAGCCATGACATGGATTGTTCAATACCGTCATAAACACACACACACACACACACACACTTGGGTTTTAGCACATACATGAGGATGAGGTCGATCCCACACGGTCAATACCGTCGGAGCAGACGCTATTGAGGCTCGTACGCACACACACACACACACACACACACACACACACACACACACACACACACACACACACACACACACGTTACTACTGATCTCAACAGATCATTTTCACTGTCTTTTTCTGCTGAGAAAAAAATAATCCATTTGTCTTTTGTACATTACTGTTGAAACAGCATCTGAAACTCTCTCTTCATGCGGGTTAATATGTAAAATGGTTGTTTAATTGAGTGTAATGACTCAATTACATTTACATTATGGGGCAGGCTCCTCCTCCCAAAATACATGTAGGTGTCATTGCTATTTGGAGCCAATTAACACACTAGTTTTTTTTAGGTTGTTTTGCTTCATATTGGCAATAAAACAAAAATCCCTTTTAATTTTGCTATACCGTGATATTGTACAGTTACTGGGAATAAAACAAAAATACCGTGATATAAATTTCAGGTCATAGCTCCATAATTGAGATTAATAGACTAAAAACAGTGAAACTCTTTGAAAATAGAAGCTTTAAAAGGTTCTTTGGAAGAATAGTTTGAGTGTAACAGGTGCAAATAGACCCGTTTACAGTGTGTAGCTGCTTAGAAATACACTAGCTATAACGTCAAATACCATGACAGAGACGGAGTTTTAAAATGGCCACTTCAAGCATGTTCATCAAGGCATTTCAGAGCTTGCAGATCAACTGGTGACTCTCCGCTCAACGTGTCCCCGGTTGCTCGCATAGTGACGGCAGCTGTTGAAAAAACCCAACAGAACATGTAGGTGTCCTTTAAAAGCCTTCTGTCAATAATGAATGCACACTCTATGTGTTTATTATTTACGCAAACCATTTACGGCAAGTTACAGCGAGCGACCGCGGACGCGCTTGGCAGGAAGTCACCGGTTAATGCGGTCGCTCATTAACCTGAAACACCTGTTGCTCTGAAGCGGTCGTGTTGGATTATGGACTCTGACAACAGAACATGCAACAAGCAGACATGTCGATGCCGTTAAGAGTTCTCATTAAATATTGAAAGCTTGCCAACTCGTCTGGGGCAAAACGCCACCTCTATAAATACCTCCGTGACTTCAGTCTGTACAGTATAAACATCTTTACACCTACTAGGAGAAAAGGTGTGAAGTTCTTCCTCATCTTGGGTTGGTTGAGATGCTTCTTGCTCTACTTCCCTCTCCTCTTCCATGTGTGTTACCTTGTGAGCTGCAGATTTGCAATATCACGCAATCACACAAGAATAGCGAAGGCGGGGGAAGATTTTTTTTTGAGAAACTCTCTACCAGTGGACACATTTCTATATCGCCACACGGTATATATATATACCATCGTACGTATCATGAGTAATGCTGGTTATTATGAGCATTATGATCTCATGCTATGAAATGTAATGATTTGGTTTATTATAAAATAATGCAGACAATGTAAAGAGTTAAAGCAAAGTCACTAACAGATTGTTTTTTAATACATAAGCGTAAATATGATTTGAGAGATGAACAAAAAGCTAAAAAAGGGATTAAAAGAAAATTTATTTCTATTGTAGGAGTTCAATTATGTAAGACTCATTTTTGGTTTTCAAAAGGATTTTTTATAAAACAATTTTTGAGGGTTGCGTGAATAAAATATATATATATATATATATATATATATATATATATATACATATATACATATATATATACATACATACATATACATTTTATTCACACTTTTATTCACACTTTTTGTATAAAAAAATAAAATGTATAATATTTAAATATATAGAATAAAATGTATATATATATACATATACATTGTGAATAAAATGTATATGTATGTATATATAGATATATAGATATATATATCTATATATCTATATATACATACATATACATTGTATTCACACTTGCAACCCTCCAATTTGTTTTATATATATAAGAATAAAACAAAGAATAACATTTAAAAAATATATATATACAGTATTTATATATATTTTCATTGTATTCTTTATATTAAATTAATTCTCTGATTTAATTGAAAATAATTTAGGATAGGAATATATAAGCATTATGCTTCTACCTATACATTTTCAGTCTTTCTGTTTTTGTATGTTAGATTGTGGCTTTACTTATTGTGTTGTATTGATTGACTGAATAAAACACACAAATATCCACCAGCCCTGTTCTCCACTGTCCTCATTACGCTTCAGTGTTGAGTAACGGGGAAATATCGTGCCTCACGACATCCAAATTCTGTTGAAGATTACACAAGTAATGTGAAGGAGGAAGAAGCTGGTCAGGTCTGGGGCAGGTGGGGAGATGAGGAGGGGTAAAGGGGGATGGAAAAGGACGTGGAGGAAGAGAGAGGGAGTGAGGCTGCAGGGCGGGTCAGCATGTGTGTGCAGGAGAAGGTAAGGGAATGAGACAGAAAGTCATGAAACAGCTGAAGGATATTGGGAGCAGAAGGAAAGGACGAGCATATTGTCATGGAGACACATGGGTTTGGTAGACGAGGTGGAAAAGGAAAGGAAGTAAAGATGATGAAACGCGGAGGAAAATAAATATAATGAACGGAGAAAGAAAGAGAAATACAGATGGATGAGCGACGGCGCTCACAGGAAAGAGCAGAGGAGTAAAAAGTACGGGATGGTCGCAGAAGGATAGTTCATATTCTGCACTCGGCTCTGCTTCAACACATAACTCTGTTCATCCATTAGTTCAACTAATTCCCATCACCATCTGCCATGCAGTTTCACGTGCACCTCTGGAGTTGCGGAAAAGGTTCGATGTTGATTATGGAAAATGTGAGATTAGTTTAGCTAAATTCGAGGTTTCGAGTGTTTCCGTAACTCAAAAGTGGATTCCTGCAGGAAGTCATGTGACGTGTGATCTCATGCACTGCAAAAACAGCCCTTCTAGAAAGAAGCAAAACATTCTTATATTCAATCAAATCATCCTATATCAAAGCAAAAAAAACTTACCCGATTGGCAGATTTTTTTGCTTGACAAGATTTCTTAAAATAAGCCAAAAATCAAGAAAAGGTAAGGCATACTTTCCTAAAATTAGATATTTTTTCTAATCAAAACATGCTTGACAAGATTAATATTCTTTTTTTGGGCAAATATGACTTAGTTTCTTGATACAAGGCTTTTTTGACTTTCTTGAAATTCCTTTTTTGCAGTGTGTAGCTCTCTTAAGAATAAATGGGGTCTCGTGACTTTAATTCCACGTATCTTTCATTTTTCTACTTAACCAGACATTTTTAATGACAATAAGTTAAAGTGCAGAAAAAAAAGTGTCTCTCTTACCTTCATAAGCTACTTTAAATCCATGGGCGCTTACTGCAAAGTCACTGGTAAGCCTCAGTGAAAAAATGGATCCAGAACTGGTAACAGGCGGAGGGATGGTAAATCCTGTTAACCTGCAGATAAGAGAGAGACACAGCACTGAATGTTTGATTTCATTCATAGCAATTACATAAACATGCTAATAACAATACAAATGCATTGTGCAGTTGTAACATGAGCCGAATTAAATGCAAGACAAATGTTTTAATTAAATCCATGAGATGACAGTTCAACAAAACCCTCATAAATTAAAATATTTATTACTGCAATGGAACATTTGCATTTTTCAGCTTTCACATGCTACAACCAGCAATGGATGTCGAGTGACATCTAGTACCATGAAGGCTTTTTTCCCTAAATTGTAATTATTCCAAAAAGACAGCACCATTGAAAGGTTGTGAGGCAGAAACCAAAACTCCACCTGGGTTAATTAAACATCCGTTAATTTTGTCTTTAGATGAGATAAGCCATCAGGTGAAGTGGCTGACCATAAATGTATAAATTCCGTGTGTGTGTGTGTGTGTGTGTGTGTGTGTGTGTGTGTGTGTGTGTGTGTGCACCAAAATGCAATGATACAGAAAACCTGCACACCAAAGCAATCATCACTAAAAATAATGACATAATAATGACTGTTGACAGACCTCACAGCCCGGTGAGCTCAGTGCTCTGTAACGTTTTTTGTGTGTGTGTAATAAAGCCCAACTGACGCAATTTGCCCCACCAATAATATACCCGGGTACACAATACAATCAAAACCCGAGCGAGAACATTCCCCATTGTTGGATGGTGTTTGAGGGCCGGCAGCTGCATTGTAACAGACTGCTTCATTACTGCATTTCAAATTAGGTGCAGATCCAAACAAATCCATTTGCTTTCACGGCGTCGTAAACAAGATGTGTTGCTGACCGTTCCTCAGCGGCGACTGCTGATGTTCCATCGACCTTCCACTGCTGTAAGCCGGGCTGTGGAGCGTGGATGTATATATATATATATATATATATATATATATATATATATATATATATATATATATATATATATATATACATATATATATATATATATATGTATAACTTGTGCATGAAACTAAATGCCTCCTTCGAGATAGCATCCCCTTGTTATTTTCCAGTGCTCGTTTTGGGGCCGCATTGTGGGTCTGAACCTCTACTGGACAATAAAGCCAGGTGAATAATGTCTGCAAAGGGCCACAGTGTGAAGAAACAGAAGTTCTCCTTGTGACAGCAAAGAAGAGGGTGCTGTATTTACAGCTTCAATAGAGTTTCCAATTACAGCAGTGTGAACTGTGCTGGTCCTTGCACTAAATAATTACCCTTTGTCGCAGGTAGTGCACAGCATGCCAAGATACTGCGAAAAGTCAATTGCTACATGAGGCAATTTTGAATACATTTATGGGGGAAACAGAACCGAAAATGTAACATTGTTTCCAAGCTTAATCACTCACAAGAGAACTGTAGTAAATTTGCACGCTATCACGGTTGAATGAAAAGTGGACGCAAGTGGCAATGCATCACAAGATAAGTATTTGGTTGGAGTGTGTACACAAACACAGCAAGCACATTAAAAACAATTTGCTTTTTATGGTTTCGATGTTGTTTGTTTGGGCAATATTCAAGCCGGCCACAATCTACATATCAATTCTCAGACCCGGTTACAGATCTATGCTATATGTTATAGGATCCAATTATTTACAGATGTGAAAAAGAAATTAGAATGTCAAGGAAATCCCTCAGCGTCTTTAATATCTCCGGATCATTAGAAATATGGCTCCATTCGGAGGTCATATGAAAATGTCAAGCGTGGACACGTGAGATTGATCTGCCGACAGCGCTGTGCTTCTGTTCATGAAAGCCTCACTGAAGAGAGAAGCGTGACCCTCGCCTTCCTCTCTGTTAGGTGCTTTGACATGGAACTAACAAGCCCTCAATCTTTCTCTGTTTTCAATGAAACACAGTTTGATTTCAAGCTGGGATAGTCTTTAAAATTAGGCCCCCTTTACCCAAAGTCTGGGGAGGGGGGCATCCATGGGGGAGCTAATTATTGGCCGAGCCGAAGAGAAACCACAGAACAATCAGCGGCTGCAGAACACATGCTAGCACAAAGGTCGATGCCACCCGCCCCGCCGGGTGCAGTGCAGTTACACAACGACGCTTAAAAAGGCTCGACCTGCGAGGATTTGTGAATGATTGGGACAAATGGAAAAACGGACGTTTGTCCATTAATTAAAGAAGTTGAGCAAAAATCGTTATCTTTAGGCCAGAGTGCTCGGACGAGAGGAAAAAAAGATGCGCTGCTGCTAATGGCGACGTGTGGTACAGAGACGAAAAAGAGCAGAGAAAAATAAACGTGACGTACACAGGGTGGTGTGATGTAGTCCTGATGCCTTCTAACACCAAGTGGATGTCCGAAAAGCAAAGAAAAAGGCATTTTCTCAAGACCAGGAGCGAGGTGCATGGACCGGCGTAGAAAAAGAGGCCAAACTGAGACTCAGAGTCACGTTCCAAGTCTCAACGGGCTCAATCCTTTCACAGATTGCAGCGTTGTCATCATGGCACAACAAAGCAAAGGATTGAGGATGTCATGGGGTTAGTGTGCACGTCTTTTCAAAGGCCGTCGGTGAGACGGATTAAGAGGAGTCTGGGTGGAGTTGGTGAAAGACTTATTTCTGACTCACACAGGTCAGATGGGTCAAGATAAAGCAGAAATTATTTAAGCCTGAAGAAAAAATAAAAACCTGAACGACAAAGTGTGCGACTACCAAAAGGAAACACTCATTCTTTACCTTCCTCTTGTGTTAGCTTTCTGTTAGCATCTCTTGTGTTAGCTTTCTGCTAGCATCTCTTGTGTTAACTTTCTGCTAGCATCTCTTGTGTTAACTTTCTGTTAGCATCTCATGTGTTAGCTTTCTGCTAGCATCTCTTGTGTTAACTTCCTGCTAGCATCTCTTGTGTTAACTTTCTGTTAGCATCTCATGTGTTAACTTTCTGCTAGCATCTCATGTGTTAACTTTCTGTTAGCATCTCATGTGTAAACTTTCTGCTAGCATCTCATGTGTTAACTTTCTGTTAGCATATCATGTGTTAACTTTCTGTAAGCATCTCTTGTGTTAGCTTTATGTTAGTATCTCTTGTGTTAGCTTTATGTTAGCATCTCTTGTGTTAACTTTCTGTTAGCATCTCTTCTGTTAGCTTTCTGCTAGCATCTCTTGTGTTAGCTTTCTGTTAGCATCTCTTGTATTAGCTTTCTGTTAGCATCTCTTGTGTAAACTTTCTGTTAGCATCTCTTGTGTTAACTTTCTGTTAGCATCTCTTGTGTTAACTTTCTGTAAGCATCTATTGTGTTAGCTTTGTTAGCATCTCTTGTGTTAGCTTTCTGTTAGCATCTCTTGTATTAACTTTCTGCTAGCATCTCTTGTGTTAACTTTCTGTAAGCATCTATTGTGTTAGCTTTCTGTTAGCATCTCTTGTATTAACTTTCTGTTAGCATCTTTTGTGTTAACCTTCTGTTAGCATCTCTTGTGTTAACTTTCTGTAAGCATCTATTGTGTTAACTTTCTGTAAGCATCTATTGTGTTAACTTTCTGTAAGCATCTATTGTGTTAACTTTCTGTAAGCATCTATTGTGTTAACTTTCTGATAGCATCTCTTGTATTAACTTTCTGTTAGCATCTCTTGTGTTAACCTTCTGTTAGCATCTCTTGTGTTAACCTTCTGTAAGCATCTATTGTGTTAGCTTTCTGTAAGCATCTATTGTGTTAGCTTTCTGTTAGCATCTCTTGTATTAACTTTCTGTTAGCATCTCTTGTGTTAACCTTCTGTTAGCATCTCTTTTGTTAACTTTCTGTAAGCATCTATTGTGTTAGCTTTCTGTAAGCATCTATTGTGTTAACTTTCTGTTAGCATCTCTTGTGTTAACTTTCTGCTAGCATCTCCTGTGTTAGCTTTCTGTTAGCATCTCTTGTGTTAGCTTTCTGCTAGCATCTCTTGTGTTAACGGGTCGGTTTTGACCCATGTCTTAAATCAGCTGTAAAATACACTAAAAACAATTATCTATCATCCAATTTGTTTCTCATCTCTTGGTTACCTTGTTAGTTGTTACCATGCTTCTTTATATATGAACATATTGTTGTATGTTTTAATATTTTTGGTGTGGGCCTCTGGGACTTTTCTTTGTCAGGATACCTCGATTTCCATGAAAGACATTGTAAAATTAACCTCAAAGAAATCATATAAATAAATAAAAGGTTGTTGTGTTTCCTGACTATTACTATTATTACTGAGCGGTATTAGAACACATCTCTTAAATACAAATATATTGACTTACTTATTATTAACTTAACTAACTTAATTAACTTATTATTACTAAGTATTTTTTTCAGCCTTTTTTCAGCAATAGAACTGTAATAAAAAACTAAATGAAAAGCAGAACAAGCCATAACACCAAATATAGATCTGCAAGGTCAAACAAACAACAACCAATTAAGCAAATCTTATTTTTATAACTGGGTCAAAACCAACAACAACCAACCAATTTTGTTGAAATAGAGGTGAAGTCAAAAGTCAAAAAGCCTTGATTAAATAAACACATTTATGTGGTTCTTTCATGCATTAAAAACCTAAAACGTGTCGGTGCCGACCCGAACACAAGAGGAAGGTTCAATTTAAAAAAAGAGCAGCGGACATTTTGACATGTTTCCTCAGTAAGTCTTCAGTGTACCGTCAGAATATCTTAGGTGACAGTTTGTTAAGGCCAAAGAAGCGCATTGTGACCTCAGTAGTTCTTCAACAAAAAGGCAGACAAAGAGATCTCCACCTTGTGGCGTTCACTGCCACTTGTTGCGTTGGCAACAGGAGCATCGGGTGAATGATTGGAAAATGTTATTAACAAAAGAACACCATGGGGCTTGTTGTCTCCTCTGACAAGGAGCTGGTGAGTGAGACATCAGATACAAGTCTGCGACTAAATCACACTTCCTTTTGACATCCTAAATACCGGATGAGACCCTAATCTGACAGGATAGACTCACTAGGATATTTTCAAGTGCAACAATTCATGGTATCACAGTAAAAATGAACATTCACCAAGAAGAAATAAAAGTTAAGTACAAGGATAGAGACAAATGTTTGTCATACATTTGTTAAAATGTGTCTTCATAAATATAACATCTGGCACAGCGTTCGAAATACACGAGGGCAAAGGGTAAAACTGCCCCGAAGAAATATAATTTTGCCCCTGATATCACTAGGAGAGGTGCAAAAAATGCCCTCACAATTTCCTCTAATAATTATGATGATTTAATGAACTTAGAAATGTAATGCACTTAGAAATTAGAAATGCGACGTCCGCGTTTAAATCAGACGTCTTGACTTCCTGTCACTCGTAGCGCCGCTGCTCTCACAGCTGTTGCGCAACACACAGGACAACATGCGGACACGCCGCTGCTCAAAGACGTTAGAAAAAGCCCTTGCTGGTTTACTGGAATATGGTGTGAACAGACAAGAAAGGAAATGTTTGAGACCATTCATAGACCTGCTATTGTCAACTTACTTTTCAAAAGCTTGTAGAGAATTTGCACACAAGAAAAGGAGGGTTGAGGACGACTATTATATATACAATGAGTAAAGGATTGTTCGGATTGAAATACATAATTGTTTTGTGACAAAGAAATTCCAGAGAAAACAAGGTTGTACAATGTACAGTATAGAATGCAGATATTATTCTTATTACTAGTTTTTGACCTTTGATGGAAGTTGCTGCATTAGAGGTCAAACAAAGTCGGTACCAATTAATTTGCATGGCTTTGAGGGATTTAATCAAAGCCTGTTCAAAAACAATAAAAATAAAAACTTTTGTGAAGTGCAGCCTTCACAGTAATATGAATTCCCTTCAGGCACGAGTGAGATGGGAGAGCCGATTTACAGCCGAAACATAATAATACCATGTTAAACGTGCTACAAGTGGGAGTCAGACAAAAACTGGTTCTAGTGCATCTGAATTGGACTCCAGGAGGTCAACCAAAAACGCCACTGTGGCTCCAGACACGCCAGGTGTCTGCACAGCACCGTTCATGAACGGAGGGAACACCGGTGGCAGCAGCAAGACTGTGTGAGCCGACGATTGGCTGGACAGATGCAGCCTTCCCTTCCACCTGAGCGCAGTACCTCAGCCCTGGAGGTAGCGTCAGACATCCCCGCCATCTGATTAGTAGTGCGTCCCGGTAGTGAGAAAGAGAGACGAGAGAGGGGAAAAAGAGAGAGATGGGAATGCTGTACCTCTATTTGTCTGACTCACTGTGTCTCTACCTGCATCTGCATTTCCCTCCGTGTTGCACTAGCTCTTTCTGTCACACTGGCTTTCCCTGCTTCTTGTTGCACGAGGTTGCTCATATTCACGTTGACTCTCCTTCTGGTTCAACGTTTGTGTCGCTTTGCCTCTTTGTTCGCCTCGGCCCACCTCCCCTTGTTGCTTCACCGCTCTTAAACTGTGTCCGCTGGGAAAAGAGGAAGAGCGAATGCAAACAGACAGGAGGGTGGAAGAGCAATAACATGTTCTGACTGATCATAGAAAGCAACAATTGAAGGGAACCATTTTGCCTTTAGTTTATTGTAAGAAATGGGAGCAAAATAAGCTATTTGACTTACTTAGTCTGGTTAATAATGGTCTGTTAGCTGCCTCCTCAAAACAAGAAAAACAACAGCAGGATATGATTAATAGATTTATTTTGCAATGACATATCCAAACTCATTACAGCAGCCCTAGACACTGACATTTTGGTTTGATAACTGCAGTAATAAAAGGTCAAATCATCCCATCAATTAGTTCCTCCTTGGCTCTTGTCTAATAAGTGTGTGGTATGTAAAAAAAAAAAGGTGAATCCGATATGGGGAATGTTCAGAGAAGTCCTTCTCTCTGCATCTATATGCCACGCGACTTGAAGTAATTCTCCAGATGTAAATAGGCATTGTGTCAAATGCAAAAAAAAACAAACTGGGATAAATTTGAGCCATCATTTCAACTAAAAAAAAAACAAATGAGTTCACGGGTGTGCAGACAAAAGGGTAATTAATCCTCTTCCCCCGTGCCTGCCATCTGCATTGTGGTTCTGGTGTGTTTGTGTGAAGACGAGGAGACAGACGAAGCACAGATTTGATTTAGGTTATTCTGGTTGGAGGTGACAAAGCAGCAGCAGAGACATAACGAAGCGCTGCGCAGACATTAATCCTGCTCTTGCTTCATGAAAACCTCAAGCTACTTTCAGTTGTTAGGAAGGTGATTTTCATCAAGTCGTAATGAGTCACGCAGTTACTCCACCCATCACGACTAATGATTAGCTCGGGACTAAAGACAGATATGGTGTCAGAAAGGCTTACAAGCCACATTATTCATTAACGTGCATGCGATATTGTTGCGTTTCATTCATATTCTGCATTGTTACGCAGCAATCAACCAGTCTACATGGCTGTGGCCAGTTCTGTGTACTGCATGGCGACTAGCTTCTTTCTTCAGAGACTCATTTTACATTAAACTGCTGCATCATTTTTCTGCAATGCACGTGTACTTTCTGCACCTAGACATCGTAAAACGAGAGCTTTACAATCAGATTACTGAAACAAATTACAGTTAGATTGTGTTTTTTATTCACTGGTTGGGCGAAGCCAGAATGGACTACTTCAAATAATATAGCTACGGTAGGCCTACATCATTTGATTATGATTATTGATGCAATAAAGTGTTCAATACATTCATGTGGTAAAGGCAGAGCTCATTACATTTGGCTATATACACCTTAATAGAAGATCATAGTTTATTAATGTATAACTGGCCAAAGTAGTAACTACTATTGTGCAATAATTCCCTCTGAGATGTGACTAGAAGTATGAAGTTACACAAAACGGAAATACTCAAGTAAAGTAGACTACAAGTACCTAAAAACTGTACTAAAAAGTACAGTACTTGAGTATCCTAGATATACTTTATACTTTATTCCACCACTGCTAGAACAAGAGCACAACATTGCTTTCAAGAACACAAAGTCTCTTAAGTTTGCTCTCACATTGCACCAGATTGATGCATTTAACTTAAAAGAAATTTAAAAAAATTGACAAGGGAAAAAAACACCTCAAGAGAGTAAAAGCATCTGTTTTATAGAACTTTGCTGTTTCCATACAGCTTTTCTGAAGCGATACTTCAAAATGTTCATAAAAATACCCAATGGTCTGGAAAAAATCCCCAAAATGTGGATGTTTTAAATTTGAATTGATCGAAATTAGGCAGGGGTTACACTTATTTTAAAAAGTCTCCTGCCATTGAAAGCACTAGTTGGAAACTCAGTTCTGTTTATGTGTTTGAATTTAAAAACAGATATCCACACAGTGGTGTGTGTACTTTGAAAGCAAACACTGAAAGATAACTAGCAAAAGCAAAAGGACTGAAACCTAACAACAAAAACGCTGATGAAATACAAATAAAGACAAGAGTTTTTTCAGGTGTACTTGGTACTTAGGCGTACCCTAAAGTATTACATAATGTGGTCCACTGCAGGACACACAGCCCTGCCTGACATCTACTTTCCTCCTCTGACTAACATTCAATGTACAAATATAAAAAATAGATTCATCTCATTTTATGGAATGTTTGAGAGATATTTTCTTATTATAAATTTGCCAACCAGTAGGACAAACATGTCAGGCAAGCGTTTAATAAGCCATGTAAAGAAATGTTCCTTTACATGGCTTTTACCAGATTTTATGAACTGCGAGTAGCACTTTACTACTAGAGATGGACCTTCCGTAACATTATGAAGACGACAAAAATTGAAAACATTAGATTATTATAAAACACTAGCAGATCCACAATTCTAGTCAAGTTTCAAATTGACTGCAAAAGAGAAAAGGGAACTTCAAGTGACGGCCACAAAACTTTTTGTTCGCTCTATATTTAAAATGTTAAGTTCAGGGCCTTGACAGAGGGATCACTTATTCACAGGCGTAGTATTCACAAAAGAATGGCCTCTTTAGACAAGCAATGAATGTATCAAATCAAAAACTAAGTCTGTATCAACATAGCATGCAATACGCGCTTGTCATAGTAATTGCATGACAGCAGGGGAAAAAGAAGTGCCCTTAATGAATGAGGTCATTTCTTTTGTGCAGGACAACATTGCAATAACAGGCTTTAATACACTAACTCACCTCCTTTCCTCAACCATCCTTAATATATAATTTCAGCACAATAATGAGCACTTCAGCCATTCTCAGACACGAGGGATTGTACGTAATGTAAGTGCATCACCGAGTGAGAGGGATGGGGAGAAAGAAAGAACAAACTTCACAGGGCAAAGAGAATACACAGATCAATGGGGAGACGCACTCATCAGGTCCATCACGATGATGTCGATTCTTTCTCATGTTCAAAATTAATTGTCGCTTTTGTCGTGTTCCCTTCTTAATTAATTAAAAGCATTAATAAATTAAAACGCGTCTTTAAGTTATTTCTATTTCTAATGACCCTAGAAGGGGAAAAGAAGAGCATAAAGCGTCGTCATCGTGTTCACCTTCTTGTGACGACACACCAGCACACATTCAGAGAAGGAACAGCAGAAGAAAGACTGAGTATGGAAAATGTCCATACTGCCGTATGGAAATGTGCATCTTTCAGAAGCAAGTTGCTGGAAAACAGGGTGGGAAAGTTTTGCGCTGCGTCTTTTTTTAGTTGTTGACAAAGTTATACAAAAGATATGAAACACAAAAGGTAAGGGAGCTTGAGATTTTTGGGTTTTGCAGTGAATTAATTGTGTTCTACTAGCGTACAATTTGGGGCCCAGCGGCACAGCAAAGACTGCGTCATGGAATTATAATTTTCTGGCTCGTCGCAAAACAAACACAGGCCCACAATGTGAGGAAATCCACCACTTGGGGAAAAAACAAAAGTGTGACTAAAACACAAAGAACAACGTTGCTATTTAGAGGTTTTGGGCCGGATAAGCAAAAACCCATCACAATTTGAGCCATCTGCTTTTGTCTGGTTGCAAGAATTATTTGTGCCTTTCCTCCTCCTCTCTGAATGGCAGGATTAGTTCCATGAGAATTTATAAAAGTCTCAGCAAAATATCCTCTCTGGTTTCTTGTTTTGCAAATTGTTAACCCTGTATATGACACAGCTGATCAGCGATGGCTCGACAGGAAACCTACACTACAATTTATATATTCTACTTGTATGTTGCCTATGATGCTGACTGTGACTTGAGCAGCAAAGTCACTATATTTCAGCGTTGCAGGTTTTTGCAACAGCCCTTTTAACAACATTGCATAATTCCCTACCATGTTTTTTCTGCTCATCTTCATCTTCATCAACACAGACATCATGGGGACGAAGCACAGAGATGGAACCGTTTAGGAGCAAGGGGCTTCTTAATTTAACACTTTCTTTATTTGCTTCCATGTACTTATAATTCTAATTTTATTCGTGCATTTTTTTGTGTTCAAATTTCTGTTTAATTTGTTCAATAAAAGAATGTTAGAAATACTTTTTATTTCATAAGAAACATGGTGGATTTCAGCACAGGGAACCCATCTATCGCAAGTAATATCTAGTAAGTAGTGAATACGATATTCATTATCGCATATCACATATTTTCCTCATATCGTGGAGCCATACTTCCAAACCTCCCATTCATATACCACCACAAGAAAATCAAAAAGACACTCAAATTATGTTCCTGATTGTCATATCTCAAAACGTGGTTAAAAACTTGAATACATGACTGAAAAAAATATGATTTCATTTTGGATACCCTCAAAAACATAATCATTGTAAAAAATGTCTGTGGGTGAGCCAATAACATTTGATGTATTTGTTTTACCACCACCACTAGAGCAAAATGTATTCATGATGTAGTTTGTAAATTTAACAATGAACTCCACTTCTTGGACAGAAGAAATTACAAATTATACTTTCTCTAGTTTTGGGGCATATTCACGGTTGATGATGAAAGGAACAAGACAAGAAGAAGAAAAAAAAACTTTAACTGAACATAAAATAGTCATTCCAACCACTAAAAGGCAGCTTAACTGAGATAAACACAGAGTTTTGTTGTTTAAACAAACAAGGCGAGCACACAATATTCTTAATTCCCTTAAAATTCCCTGGAACTCAAGTAAAGTCCTGCAATGAATTCATGCAGCTGCTTTTAGTGTTTAAATGTGTGCTACTTTTGTTTTGAATTGCACTCTATTATAAAAGGTGTTCATGTCATATTACCACATTTTTTTGTTTGCACACGTGCACAGGTGCACTCAAACATTAATTACGCCTTTTAGGTACGTCCAGCTAGCTTACGCTGTGAAAAGTTAAGGCGCGTTTGAGTGTGTGATGTTACGACAAATTGATTGAAATGTAGTACGTCTTCTGATGAAGCCGACCTTTCTGTCAAGTTAGTATTAATGTCATCAGTCAATATTTCCAATATACTTGTGTCTAGACATTTAGCGTTAGTCAATATCATACGAAGAACTTAAGCTAACGCTAACCGCTAAGTTAGCACAGCCGTTATCGACCGTTGGAGCTGGCAAACTTGGCCGACAGTATCGTTACTGTGAGCAAATTCTATAATTATGTAAAGACTAGAAAATAAAGTGAAACAAAAACCACGAAGCGAGCCACTTACCAAAGTTACGAGGACACGTCGAACTGAAACTTCCTCGGCACCCATCTTCTAATGACGGTTAGCTTTGAACCGCTAACAGCTAAGCTAGGTTACGTGTTAGTGTGGGAGATTTGTGCTGCGTTCAGGAAAACTGGGGAATTTGGCTCACATCCTTTAGTGGACTATGGGGAATTCATGGTCTGAATGTCTACGTTGTAAAACAAAAATTAAACAATGAAAAGATACTTCAAAATAAGTAAAAGTACTGCATTCAAAATCCAATTCAAGTTAAAGTACGTATGTACCGACAGCCAAACAATAGTTTCAAAGTAAATGTAATAATCACTGGAATATTACAACTGATTGATTCATTGACATGTACATGTAAGCACAATATTTCCAACTAAAATGTAATAAATTATCAAATACAAATTAGCATAACATGGAAGTACTACTCGTACAAGTACCTCAAGATTTTAGTTAAGTACAGCACTAGAGTAAATGTACTTAGTTATTTTCCACCGCTGTGTGCTTGTCTCTCCTTTGCCCAATCTTTTTGAAAACTATTATTATGCATTTGGGGCTGATACTAATTGTGATTTAGAGACACCTGCTGTATCGGCGCAGTGCCACGGATTAAAGATGTGCTGATTTATCAAAATCGCATCGAGGTTTGACAGTGTCACTGAATTTGAAAGTTATTATTCTCAATGGAGTAAAAATGCTGGCACTGTGACAACACTAGTTATACTTGTACTTATACAGCCAATACATTTATCTCAGCATATGAAGCAGCAACGTCAAACACATAACTTGTTGATGTTGTGCAATTTAGCTGTCGTTAAACTCAAATTACTGCCATTAAAGTTCCCTCTGTTTATAATTGTAACGCACAGGTTTGAGCCAATGGGTTGTGGTGAAGCTGCATATTTTGGTGTGGCTTAATTAAAGATACAAATAAAATATATTAAAAATGCAAATATAATATAAATTAACAACCTAAGCCTGGCAATACTTTACCGCAACATGGATGCAAAGTCACAGCAATGTCAGAAAGTGTTCTGTAATTGCTCATAGACCTGACATGTCAAGGCTTTTACACAATAAAATATGCAGCGAGATTAATATATGTGCGATCATTAAGTGATGCGGAGTCAACCAGCATGGTGACAAACCTTCCATAAGCCTGACCTTGAAAACAGCATTATGCAACATAATCTTTTAAGTATCTAAAGTGATTCAGCTTTTGAATAATTCCCCTTCATTCCCACTCTTTGCTATACATCCTTCATTTTATTAGCATGTGACCTCAGAGAACTCATTTTGTCTTTTTGAGTTGTTTTACAGTGAAATGCTGGACCCCACACTCACCTCTGGTGGAGAAGGCATTTTGAACACAAGTGGATAATCAGACACTAAGATGTCCTTTAAAGCTTTTGACGGTTTTAAAGTGATGCGTCTATCTGCTCGGACGAGAGATAATCTTCAAATAGTACACAGCACACTTATCTATAAAGAGTTTATTTTGAGCAATTTGATTTGAAGAGAAAAAATGCGAAACCTTTTTCCTTTGAAATCCAAACATAAAATGATTCTTTAAAGCTCATTCTGGAAAGTAGGAAATAGATCATCCGGAAAAGTGCAGCAGTTCAGGTTCTTACTGAAACAGACACATCATATTTGCTCTTTTTTTATGAGCAAACAACCCAAATATTAACGATTTAATATAACAACCCCACAAAAAAAACTCCAACATTCTTCAGGAAGGGTGTCTGTCTAAACTGAGCCTTCAATACTGTCTTTCTCTATGCATGCACTGCCTATATGGAGCAATATGTCCATCCCTAATCATGTCTTACATGCATGGGGGTTCAGTCGTCTCACCCCGTGTATCAATTTTTCTTTATTAAATTAAATCATCGAACCCTACATAGCTGCATAGTTGGAATGTACCGTCTGGTAAAATCAAAACACAGCGAGAGCCAAATAGTTCTGCTAGAGACAGATACTGAGGAGACGGGTAAAATAAAAAAAGGAAACATGAATGAATCTTCCCACGTGACTTGAATGTGAAGCCTTTGAGAGAATGCAGAAAGCAAACTAAGCAAACAGTTGATTGTCAGCTCAGTGACTAAACAAGGAGAGAGATATTTGTGTTTGACTTTCTTGTTTTCTCTTGCTCCGTCTCCTTTTGGAAAAGGGATTGTGGCTACTGAGCTGACCCATGTGCATAACGGAAGCCAACAAAGCCAGCCCATTCACAAATACATACCTGGGATTCTTCTCAACTCACGGTTTGATATTTGCCATTTCCAAACACATGACTATTTAAAGTGTGTTTTGTGGAGGAAACTGTCGAGACGTTTTGTGTTTGAACCGAATCATCTACTTTTTCTTCCCTTTAACCCTAGAACACGAAGGTTTTTAACCCTAGAACACGAAGGTCTTTAACCCTAGAACACTAACGTCTTTAACCCTAGAACACTAACGTCTTTAACCCTAGAACACGAAGGTCTTTAACCCTAGAACACTAACGTCTTTAACCCTAGAACACGAAGGTCTTTAACCCTAGAACACTAACGTCTTTAACCCTAGAACACGAAGGTCTTTAACCCTAGAACACTAACGTCTTTAATCCTAGAACACGAAGGTCTTTAACCCTAGAACACGAAGGTCTTTAACCCTAGAACACTAACGTCTTTAACCCTAGAACACGAAGGTCTTTAACCCTAGAACACTAACGTCTTTAACCCTAGAACACGAAGGTCTTTAACCCTAGAACACTAACGTCTTTAACCCTAGAACACGAAGGTCTTTAACCCTAGAACACTAACGTCTTTAACCCTAGAACACAAACGTCTTTAACCCTAGAACACTGACATCTTTAACCCTAGAACACTAACGTCTTTAACCCTAGAACACGAAGGTCTTTAACCCTAGAACACGAAGGTTTTTAACCCTAGAACACTAACGTCTTTAACTCTAGAACACTAACGTCTTTAACCCTAGAACACTAACGTCTTTAACTCTAGAACACTAACGTCTTTAACCCTAGAACACGAAGGTCTTTAACCCTAGAACACTAATGTCTTTAACCCTAGAACACAAACCTTTAACCCTAGAACACTAACGTCTTTAATCCTAGAACACTAACGTCTTTAATCCTAGAACACTAACATATTTAACCCTAGTACACTAACGTCTTTAATCCTAGAACACTAGCGTCTTTAATCCTAGAACACTAACGTCTTTAATCCTAGAACACTAACGTCTTTAATCCTAGAACACTAACATATTTAACCCTATAACACAAACGTCTTTAACCCTAGAACACTAACGTCTTTAACCCTAGAACACTAACATAATTAACCCTAGAACACTAACGTCTTTAACCCTAGAACACTAAAGTCTTTAACCCTAGAACACTAACATCTTTAACCCTAGTACACTAACCTTTAACCCTAGAACACTAACATATTTAACCCTAGAACACTAACATATTTAACCCTAGAACACTAAAGTCTTTAATCCTAGAACACTAACGTCTTTAACCCTAGAACACTAACATATTTAACCCTAGAACACTAAAGTCTTTAATCCTAGAACACTAACATCTTTAACCCTAGAACACAAACATCTTTAACCCTAGAACACAAACCTTTAACCCTAGAACACTAACATCTTTAACCCTAGTACACTAACCTTTAACCCTAGAACACTAAAGTCTTTAATCCTAGAACACTAACATCTTTAACCCTAGAACACTAACATCTTTAACCCTAGAACACAAACCTTTAACCCTAGAACACTAATGTCTTTAACCCTAGAACACTCATGTCTTTAACCCTAGAACACAAATGTCTTTAACCCTAGAACACTAACGCCTTTAACCCTAGAACACTAACGCCTTTAACCCTAGAACACTAACGTCTTTAACCCTAGAACACTAATGTCTTTAACCCTAGAACACTAATGTCTTTAACCCTAGAACACTAACCTTTAACCCTAGAACACTAACATCTTTAACCCTAGAACACAAACCTTTAACCCTAGAACACTAATGTCTTTAACCCTAGAACACTAACCTTTAACCCTAGAACACTAACATCTTTAACCCTAGAACACAAACCTTTAACCCTAGAACACTAATGTCTTTAACCCTAGAACACTAACCTTTAACCTTAGAACACTAACCTTTAACCTTAGAACACTAATGTCTTTAACCCTAGAACACTAACCTTTAACCTTAGAACACTAACATCTTTAACCCTAGAACACAAACCTTTAACCCTAGAACACTAATGTCTTTAACCCTAGAACACTCATGTCTTTAACAGTCTTATTGAAGATGGTCGTGTCTTACTGAAGGCGGGCGTGTCTCTCTGCTCCAATCTCTGTTTTTTTCAACAGGAACGTGTTCTGCGTTAGTGATAGAGGGTGAAAACATTTCGGATGGGTTTTAACATTGAAGGGAGACTTTTCCTTCACAGGACAAGACTCTCATGTCCCAGGAACAAGTTCATAGCTCCATTATTTAAATTGTTTTATTGACGATTCCCTAATTATTCACCCGATTTTAAACCATTTTTTAGGGTCTCCCTGTCCAAAAAGAGTGGACCCAGTACAATCCACTGGCAACTTGCACGATAAGAGTAAGCAGTCTTGGTGATGTGTACATTAAAGATGAAGCTTCCATCAGACGTGAACATTAAAGGCCTCCCTGCCCCTTACTTCCTGCCCCTGCCTACTGGCCTTCAAACACAGCCTTCAAGGTGCACGGCTTCAATGCTGCTTCCTTACCTTGTCCTGAAGTTAGCCGGGTGCGGATGCCCGTCATACAAAGATAAAAAGTCGTATTCCTCCTCCACAGCGAAAGATTGAAAAACTATATGAATCCTGCTCCCTTCCTCGGCAACAATCACCCAGGTACAGTTTGCTCCATTTGGATATCCATATGGAAACCCGGGGCTTTCTATCGTCCCATTCCTCCCTTTTAAAGTGCCTCCGCAAGTATGGATAAAACCTGTGAAGAAAAGAAAACACAGTCAATATAAAGTGCACAGTAAGAGTGGATGACTCCAACGAGGAGATAGAACCAAAAAAGCTTTTTAATACATGGAAGAAAATGAGTGGATTTTAGAGATCCTTGCACACAATGTACTTTACTTTGCCTGATGCACACATCCAAGCAGAAATAAATAAACAAAATGGCTCTAAAACTTTTAAATAGGCCTTTACAGATGCTATTCCAAGTAACATTTGTATTGTAACAACTGTGTGCACCCTGTAAAGTCAGAGTGCAATATTTATTTAACTGGGAACACATTGTTTGTAAAAAAAAATCCACATTGTTCTCAGCTGGCAGACGCTAAGAGGGAAATCTGGCAACAAGCAGAATAAGAGCCACGTTTCAGTTCCCATTCTAATAAAAAAAAGACAAAAAAATGAATAGGCTCTTACAAATACTGCTGTCATTATGGAAGAAAATGCAAAATTGAGGGCTACAGTGATGTTCTTCAATGGTACATCGAACAAAAAGCTATTGATTGCCGCCCAAGTGGGTCAGAAAGCCGCCAGAGACGAGCAACAAGCAAGGTCTTCCAATCTTGTGCCACAAGCCCTTAACACTCACTTTCACAGCCCACACAACATACATCTTTGCACCTTGCTGCACTGGCTTGCTGAAAATCAATACCCTTGGCATATTAGGTAAAGCATTATACTATCATTCTCAAACTGCAATAATCCGATTGCTTGGCTAACCTTCGTGGCATTAATGTAAATGAGAAAATGTGTCACAGCTAAGTAGCTGTACCTCAAACAAACACATGCACAAGAATAAACTATCTCACTCATGCAGAGACTGTTACAATACACCTTTTCTCACATAATCACAGCTATTCTTTCACATTTCCACACCCAGCATACGCCCTCCCACACGTAAAGACAATGAATGAACTCACTCCCGTAAGCACGGTGTCACCCTGAGAAAACAAACAGAAGGGACTTTTTATACGAGGTTATCTTGCACGTTGTCTAAGGAAATACACATTTAATTAAGATGCATGGTTCACAATTAACTCCTCGTGTAATTAGCTTTTCACACTCGGTAGGTAAAGGATTTTGCATATTGGCCCGCTGGAGTATGGGGAAAAGCAGAACACAAAGATCACTTGGCAGCTATGCAACTGAAATGTCTTCTCACTAAAACAGTGGTAATTTTTCCTGATAGCTCGCACGCCTTCTTACAAACTGATGCGAGCAAACAAAATGTTTAACTCAGAGACAAACTGACAATTAATTTCCCTCTTGTCAAGCTGTTTCATTATTTTTGGACAAAGCCTCCCAGCTGTTTATATTTCACAAAAAAAACAACTGTTATCACAAATATGATAATTCTGCGGAACATTTTTTCCCACAATCGTCACATCTTGCAATACCTTTAGGATATTATCCTCACAGGGTTCCTGACCCAGAGTCCCTGACAGTAGAGTATATCTCCACCTATTGTCCAGATAACTGACCTGCCCCTGAGAGCAATAAACTCCTCCTGTATCCCGTGATCTAGTGGCCCGACCTTCTTATAGATCCAGTTATGGATACAGTATATCTCATGCCATACAGGTTTATAATGTGCTACCTGGGGATGAGCGGCTGCTCTACATGCAGTCGGGGGGGAAATCTCGTCATGGTTTGCTGCGTGTCTAAATTGCAATTACTCCTGCCACTATTCAGCCATCAGGGCAATCATGGGCAAATTTGCAGCGTTGATGCGCCGCCTACAGGAACAACGTGATCCAACCTGGGACACGGTGCATTACTGCTGCTTTCAAGCACTCTCGGGAATATCGGATTTCCCAGGACAGCCCTCTTCACGGATCCAACCAAGTTGTCAATATGACTGTGAAAGTGTGGTTGTGTAATTGCAGTTTGACCAACAGCTACTGGGATATCTGTTGTTGCTCGGCGGTTGTGCATATAGGTGTTTTTAATTTAATGAACTTTTGCTTGTACTTTTGCAGCTTTTGCTTGTGTTTCCACCTGAAAGCAGTTTGACTGTGTGTGTTTAAGACAGATTAAAATAAAAGTCAGAGCTAATAAAGAGCACTAGAGGACATGGCAGAATGATCCACGCTCACACTGACTATTCAAAATAGCCATGAATAAGAAGTCTGGCGGAGATATATGTCCATTACTGAAAAATAACCTGCATTTGCTGCTGTAGAAATGAAGTTTAGACTTCTTCACTTCAGTGAAAGCAGAAGGATAGAATCATTATGTGAACGGAAATGTACAACACACTATTTGAATACTGATATCAGCTTCTGTCTATTGTTTATCTTGAGCGTGATTATGAAAACATGTTTCAAAAGCAACAATCTTTCCCTGGCCATGGCCATAGGATGATGCAATTGCACTAAATATCAGTAACGCTGGCAGCAACAAATATGTATTCAGTGAACTTTTACAAGGAGCGCTCTCAGTTGAATAACGTCTTCAATGTCTCTGGAGGGAGCTTTCTAAGGTCTGAGAAAAAAAAAACACGATAATGTCGTCGGGGTTATCTCGGTTTGGGCTCGAGGCTCGACATTCAGACGGCAAGTCTTGTTTCTACTTGGAGGTGTGGGGTTTGAATGAAGTGTGCATTTAGGAGGCAGGTAGGGTGTAATGAAAGATGCCCTTCAGATGCATTCTGAGAAGTAACTTGATCCAGGAGATCTCTTTCTCTCTCTCTCTTTGATTTTGAGTGGAAATGGAGATACTAAATTGCTGGAATACCCCTTCAAATGTTGCATCAGAAGGATTACTGAAACCACTTTTCTTGATTTGAAGCGTATTGGGGTGAGAATGTTAAAACAGCCAAGGAAAAGGTATGTGAGGCATGCAGTTGGAAGTCAAGTAAACTAGACTTGAGTTGTGATGAGGTTACCACATCACGACTTAAACCGGAGCAATCCTGGTTGAGCATATCGCCGGGGCTCAGAAGCAGCCACACATTTTTATTATTATTTCAGATTCTTGTGTGTCAGATTCATTCTTTATCGCCCCCTATGAAGGACATTAGTAATCATAGCCCGCACACAGAAATAACATTGAAAACAAGGTAAAAAACAAATCAGCAACATAGAAACAAGACAAGCCTTTTAAAGTGCGCCGAGGCGATTTGAAGCAGCTGTGATCGATGGCACAGAACTGCTCCTAAAGCCTTCTGCAGATTGGTTGTCTGCAGCCAGAGGGGAGGCGGGTGAAGCTGGAGGTGAGCGAGTGGCAGGTGGCGGTGTCACCGAGAGTTGGCAGATTGGGAGTGGGGAGGCCAATTACTTTAGAAGATAAGTTAGTGATTTTCAGGTGCTTTTTCGATTGGTGAGGGGAGAGGATGGTGGAATAGCAGGTGGCACAAGTTACAGGGCGACTGGCTTCAATAATACCTCAGTACAGAGGGCCCTACGTTTTATTTCGATGGCAGAGAGTCTCTGTTGACAGCGTTTCTGGATGTCTGTGCTGCGGCGATCATAACTCAGGTTGTTGTCCAGGATGATGCAGAGGTACTTAAAGCTCCCCCCCCCCCTCATCTCCACTGGCTGGCCGTCGTCGAAAGCGTGAGTTTATTGCGGGTGTCAAAGACGAGCTCCTCCGTCGCGGTGACATTGAGGAGGAGGTGACTCGCTTTGCGCCGCTGGGTATGTAGAACGGCTTCGTCATCAGAATGTTTGAAGCATCCTGCAACGCAAACAAGGGACTCCGAACACATTCTCGGGGAGCTCCGACGTTGACGCTAAACTGCGGATCAAGCGGATAAGGAAAGGCGGAAGGTGGCGGAGGTTGCTGAAAGCACCCTGAGAGCTCCGTTAGTCCCTGAAATATGTCCCTGTTTGTCAAGATATGAGATAACTTGTGTTCAGAGTGATGCTGTTTGTGTGAACCGCTCCACAGTGTTTGTGCGGCTGATTGTTCTGATGTCCCGAAGACGACAGAACAGATGCTCATTGCCGAGAAATTAATGTACCTCTTTCCGCCTCTCTCTCCCTCAGATCTACGTACTCCTTTCATGCTTTTAGTATCACCCTCTCTTCATCCCACTCAACTTTCGTATTAATTGCTTCTTCAGCCAATTGACCCCCCCCCCATCCATTGCCCCCTCTTGTTTTTCCATGAGCCATCAATTATGAATCACAATACCCCCTTTTCAATGCTATGAATCACATGAGTTTGAAATATGTTAATCCCCTCCATCTCCATAAGAACTGCATCTAAAAAAAAGCAGATCATTATAATTGTTCGTCTTCAACAGAAAAATTACGGAAAACAACAAGGATGACGGACATGCGTTCCATCCCTTTACCGCCCAGTGTGTCTTCTTTGAGTTCCACCGCCATCTCTTTTTCCTGTTGCGACCTCTATCGTCACTTCAATTGCATAAACGCACTCCCCTGGGGTTTGCTCCCCCGATCCCATGTTAGCGCCTATGCTGCAACGCCTGACAGTAAATTGTGGTGAGAAACCAAATTAACAACACGCTGTGATTGCACAGTGGGGAAAATGCGGATGAGAAATATGAATCAGTATCATAATGCACGAGTCTGGGGAGGAAAAAGCCGGGTCTCAGCAGGCAGCCGGGCTGGCTGACAGACAGCTCAAGAGCAGCCCCAGCTGTTCATCAAATAGTTACAATTACCCCTGGCCTTTTTGGATATGCACACAAATACTACATTTTTCACCACACCGCACCTTTGATGCTCGGAACCGATTGTTATGCTCGCCGGGAAAAACGCAGGCGGCAAGAAAGGCAGTTGTCTCTTATACCCTGATGAGATTTCTGAAAGGATTTGTTTCTTTGTCAGTTTGAATTGAATGTGTGCGTGTTTGTGTGTGATTACATGCATACGTATATGTGTGGTCGGCCTTGCAGACTTCTCACTAATGCAAAGGGTGAACCAAGAATGTGATTATCTCTTCCTTGCCCAGTGAATACTGAGGGTTTTGAGCAGAATGAAGCAGGTATGCACCACATTGCGGTACAATCGGTAGAAGGAGAATAAGATTGATTCTGAAAAGCAAAATGCATTTTGCATTATATTGATAATATCATTTGTTGCAGGCTAAATAAATACATTATTTAAGGTTTATGAGAGACGACATTTGGCCTTCGAGTACATGAGCAAGTGTTAGAAAGGATAAATGCCCCCTAAAGAAGTAAACAGCCAACATGTTGTCCTTCATCACTAATGTAGATTTGTTGCCAGGCCATAAAGAGAAATGATTATGTGCAGTAGAGGTAATGGAGGAGGAGTCATTTACTGCCATCCAAATTATTATGAGTGACAAACAGCCCATTGGGTAATGGATGATTGCTGATGGGTATGAAAGATTGCCCATCCCGATCGACTATTTTTGAACAGAGCGTGATTAAACGGGCTTGGAAAATAAACATTCACAGTATGACCCGCTCCCTTCAGGTAATTGCTTCAGGATCTCACAGGGCAGATATAACTGGCAGACAAACTCCTTTCTTCCCACTGGCAGTGAAACTTTTGAATTCTGAGGACCAGACTGCAGCAAATGTATGTTCCATTTGCTACATTGTCCTTAAACTGTATTGACTTTATCTGCCGTCTATTGTGCGGCGTTTTTCTTTTATTGACTGTGTCTATTGTCCCGTAGTTTATGTGGCAAAACTAGACAATAAGATCTATCTTATCTAACAAAAACCCTGTGGCTTAGAGCAATCAGAGCACTATTGAAATGAAAGTGTTTGAGCCTTGATTAATGGCATTCTATGCACTGGAAATAAAATAAATGTTGTAGCGCCCCGCTTTGGCACCAGTCAGTGTAAACCTCATGCAGTAATGGTGCAATAATGCATATTTTTCTCTGTATGACTTTTAGGTTGTGAACGAAAGACTTTTTGAAGACAGTTTGTTGGGTTTTTCCAAAGTAACATGTCTAAACAAGCAACACAGTGAGAGGAGAGCAGCTGCAGGCTCTCTGTAAGGACATTAGGCGAGGTCTATCGGACACTGTAGATGGACTACCCAGGTCTACAGTGTCAGAGGAAAGGATGCTGCATCGGGAAATTGCACCATGAGGTCACATTGGGTCATTTGGCAGATGCTTTTCGACCCAAGCGGTTTACATTTTTCACACATACATCTGGAGCAATTTGGGGTTGGTTGTCTTGCTCAAGGACACTTCAACAAATGGGAAAGAAGGGCCCGGGATTGAGCCACCCTATGAGTAATCGCCAACATGCTCCATACCACCTGAGCTACTGCCGCACCAGACACGATTCATCACTTTGTAATCATACCCCTGATGTTATTGTAGCCGATGTGAGGCAGTGTCATGCACTGAGCCCGGAGAAGGTAGAGTAGAGGTGGACTTGTTCCTTCAGTCTCTCACACACTCGTGACATGCTTCTGTCTCTAGGGCAATTACACTTCTAAATAAATAGTATGTCTAATTAATAGTGACAGTATAACCAATAGAAAACCACCCTATTTTTAGGCCCTTTCCTTGAAAATGTTATACCCGAACTAAAAAGGGTGCATCTCTGCAACTACTAGGGATGATTGAATAATGTTGGTGGTATAATAAAATGGTGCACACATGTGAAATGGTCTCACACATGTGAGATTGTGTTCAGATGTGTAAATATCAGTCTATATGTTACTGGTTAAGAGTAAATGAAGATGACACACAGAAAAAAATGAAAAGGTTTTAGGTCCGCCTAGAAAAACATCACTTTCAGGATGATTATTTCTTTGAAATGATGCAGCTGTAAGGTCCAACTCTAACCCAAATCATAGCTCAATATGTGAACATTCTCTAACCCAAATCATAGCTCAATATGTGAACATTCTCTAACCAAAATCATAGCTCAATATGTGAACATTCTCTAACCCAAATCATAACACAATATGTGAACATTCACTAACCCAAATCATAGCACAATATGTGAACATTCTCTAACCCAAATCATAGCTCAATATGTGAACATTCACTAACCCAAATCATAGCTCAATATGTGAACATTCTCTAACCCAAATCATAGCTCAATATGTGAACATTCTCTAACCCAAATCATAGCTCAATATGTGAACATTCTCTAACCCAAATCATAACTCAATATGTAAACATTCTCTAACCCAAATCATAACTCAATATGTGAACATTCTCTCTGCAAAGGTTGACTTTGATAAAGTGAAGCAGAACAAAGTTAGAGAGGGTTTAGTACAGAGAAAATTTAAGCGAGGACAAAAAAATTTGCATTGGGGCACATATGCGCACATCTGTGACATTTAAATTTTCTCATGTACAAAACCAAATATTTCACTTATGGTGTTCAATACATCCAAATACAGCAGTTTTGGGCTATGATTTACAGTTTTATATAACAATCCCTCAGTCTGCCCACTCTAGGGGGGGATTGGATTTTTAGAGGATACGGATGCTGTGTGACTCAATGCAAACACTCATGATATGCAGGCAAACGCAACAATTTGAATAAATCAATGCATGATTAAATGAATAACTAAACAATACTAAAATGCACAATTTCAGAGTTTTAAAAATAAATAAGCCTCGCTTTGAACCACACTTGGACCACCAGTTGATGTATGCACAAAAAAGTGTTTTGCCTTCACCCTTCATACATCACAGTATCTTTCTTCAAACAAATCCTGAGCCCAATATCCACAAGCCTACTGAGCTATGCGCTTTCAAGCTCCTCTTCTTGATTTATTTTTGGCATGTATTATTTTCTCCCTGCTTGATACTCCATTTCCTTGCGATTGACTGCGGTGTACGCTTAGTCAAGGACACCTCTTCTTCCGAATGGCATTTCATCATTGTTCATGATGATGGCCTATCACAAACAGAGGGGGAGGCAACCGCGGCACTGCGAGCAATCAAAGTTAAAGTACAAAAAAACAACAACCCGCATTGATTTGCACCTGACCTTAAAGGTGAGTCAGCCAATATAGAGATATCCATCAGCGATGCCTGGTTACAGAGCACCGACTGGAAAGATAGAGCCCTTACCAATCACAACAAAGGTCAACGAACATCCTGGCTTTATTTGCTGCAAAGTATCCACACCTCTTACGAAACACAACAAAGAGGAACGGTAGTGTTATACCAAGACAGTCTGTTGAGTATTGATTTATGTGCGCTAGAAAGAGGAAATTAGAATTTAAGAGTGTGTTGAACATGACCATTGATCAGAGGGAAATGTGCGAGGAAATAAAAAATGACACCTTTTCTTACTTGTCTGCTGTCATCCCTTCAGATCATGAATCTTCGGGGGCGCCTCGTATCAAATCAGAGCTGCTGCAGCACTTAGGTGTTATATTTGGTGGTAATTTGGTTTTTAGAAATCCAAGCACTTTTCTCTTAGATCTATGACAAGCCGCACTCCGAGCAACAGACGTAAAATATGGAGGCAGGAGAAAATAATTTGTCCTCAGCACAAGCAGGAATACAACAATGATGACTGCAAGGACCCTGACAGTAACCTTAGTAGACATAAATGTTAAATTGATGTCCCCGGAGAGAAGGATTTTATCTGCATGGCCGTGCTGCAGCCTCACAATTCACACTGATAGAATGTGCATTATTGCAGCCCCTCATTGTGCTTGTCTGCATGCCTGATGAAAGGGAAATGGGCTCCACACAACGGAAACAGTGCAGGACTTTCTAGAGAATGAATATTACCTCACGAGTGTGTCACTGCAATTTAGGAAAGGGCTCTGAAATATTCCATTTGGTGGTTTTAAATTGCCAACCACTGAGGTGAGAAATAGTAACATCAAATACACTGCCACACTGAGACACAGCTGGCTCAAAACAAACACACACACCACACACACGCCGTTGCACAAGGAAATAACAGAAGTTGTGCATTTGAATAGCCGAGTGTAATAACTGTTTCCCAGCGTCCGCATGCTGCCGGTGCTTCACCCACTTCCCTGCAGATACAGTATTTTATGGCTAGACACCAATACCTCCTCAAAGGGCCACTGAGCCATATTGCACCTGATGCCAGGCTACCACTGAGAGAGCGGCTGTACAACAGGAAGCCGAGCCAACAATACATTATAGGACGCCTGTCTCTCTAGCCTCCGATCTCCCAAACAGACAAAAACATCAACACTTCACTTTCTCCAGGAAAAAAAAAGGAGAAAGAGAAGGAGGCGGAACAAGAATCTTTTCGCTTTCTATTTAAAGACAAACACAGAAGCTGAAACAAGACTCTGCTGCTTCCACTTTCCAAGTGGAAAACATCTTCTTCCACTTAACAGCCGTCTCACAGAGCGAGGACGTGTTTGTTTTTTTAAAGCACCACATGGAACTCGCTTGAAACTCAATCACAAACTTGCAAACCGCCTAATTAACATTTCCATGGCATGATTCTCCCGAAATGTGTTGCAGCGGATCTATACATGCTCCGCCATGCTCCGCCTCCAGGAGACGTTTATGCAGATGTGGACGTGTGGATCTCAACACCCACAGGCAGAATGCATTTGCTTGTGTTTTGGGAGTTTCCCCATCAAACATTTGTTCGACCCGTTAGTTCACATAAATGAATGGGTAAGAATTGAAGATTACTTTGTCATAACAACCTGCAGCGTTTATTAAATACTTAAATAGAAATACAATTCAGTTTGTGGCTGTGAAACACCAACATATTTTTGTGGGAATCAATGTCAATTTTCCACTTTAAACCTCCATAAGCTTGTCTTAACATTTGGGAGGTTTGTCAGACACTGGACGATCAGAACAATCAGCTAAAGTGTTAAATTGCCATAATGACAATAATACAAAAAAATTATATTATTTGAAAAAACTGACATGGAAAAGTTTTTTTTTTTCAGAATTGCTTATTTCGGCAATAATATTCTCTACTAATAAATTGCTAATTTTGTCGACAAAATGTCAAGTAACTGCAAAAAAATATTTCACAATTTCCTACAGCCCAAAATGATCTCGTCAAAAATCTTGTCAGTCTTATTTTATTCCAAAACCAATCATGCATGGCAAAAAAAAATACTTCAAATCTTTAACCACCTTTGTAATTCTTAGAAAAGCGATCCTTCATTTACTATTATAAAGTATTCCGTTGATTGACAAATTGATTAATGGGCAAATAATGTCCGTTCTATCTCGGGCTCTAAGTCTACATACTTTGCACATTGTCTTTCTGCCTCTGCAACATCCTCTTGTTTAGTTTTTTCCCCAACAAATGAACGTACACAAGACAATCATCCTTCACCCTCCGATGAGGACGAGGAGACAGAGGACACACAAGGTCACCACAGGCCGTGGGAGCTATACTCGTCCTCCAACACAACAGAAAATATACATTTTGCATGATAAAACATCAAATACAAGATCTGAGACAACACAAAATAAAAAATAAAAAATCCAGTAATCCTAATTGCATGTTGGTGGCACAATAAAGGAGCTATTACTGCTACCATCAACGCTTTTAAATTCCACAGGTTGGCCTGAAACTGCAGGTCTGAAACTGCTGTCACTGCAGTTTAATAATATTGGCTGGCAGCTTCTTCGTCTCTCATGAATAAGTGCTTTGATGGATGCAGCTCTTAAGGCCAGGGCCAAAGGCCAATTCACACAGCATGGAACCCGAGTCAATCATATATTATGTTTTTTCACATGATGAAAATACACTGCATGAGGTACCGAAGAGGCAGCACTTAAATACAGTCAAATCAATTGTGAAATTTACAGTATTGTGAAGAAATCAATAATTTCCAACGCTGCTGATCTGAGAGCCTCTCGCAGGCAACAAGGTTTACTCGCCTCTGTCTCTTTTCCAACTAGAAGGAATACGCAGTGCTTCCTGCTCAACACTGATGGCAAAGTGGTGCAGTTGAGAGTCTGAACATGTATCCGTTAAGCTATCCACACCTACCATTTTAATTGCTGTGAAATATGCTGTGGAATCACAGCAGCCTCCACTAAGCAGTCCACCTCCTCGATTACCTCCACGTCACCCCACTTTGTTTCCCCGGCCATGCTTCGCCCCGGCCTGCTCTCTCCCGTCACATCTCAAAAACCCACCGAGACAAACTACAACAGCGGAGGAAGATTCATGAAGTTTACGTGGGCAACAGGTTATGAAGTCAATAAGGCTGGAAGAAGGGTCTACTGTGGATGCATTCTTCTACAAGATGAATGGGGGAAAATCCACAAGAATATAACTATTATTGTGCTTCAATGAACACATGTGATTTTACATGCGGCATGCAGTTATTGGTTTATTTACTTGATTTCTAGATTGTAGCCCTTTAAACCCTCACCCTAATCCTATTTATTGTTTGAGTTGTGTTTAGCGGGTGTACATGGGGATTATATATTATTGTAGCCCTGAATTTTATGTTTAATTTGATACCTAACATGTTTTTTTCTTGATTTGTACCTTGTGACCTGATATAAAAGGCTCAAAAGAATGCATGGATAAGGCCAAACAAATGAAAACCTCCTTGAAACCTCCACCTAAGGCGCAGAAGTCAGTCCACCTCGAATGTGTAGCCTTGACTCCTCAGCCTATTACACTTAATCTCAACAAACGGTGAGCTACTTTTCTTCCCGAAGACAAGATATTGCCAATCTCTCCCTCTCAAGAGTATACTGCTTGTATTAAAACTGACACCTGAGAAGAGCTGACTTAATCAGAACCAGCAAACTACATCCGACCTTCGCAGGGACCTGTCAGCAAACATCTCAGGGCCCGGCCCGGGCCTGGAGCCACGGGTTGAGTGTTACTTTGCTCCACCGCTAGGGCTATCCAGTGAGATGTCAGCACTAAAAGAGCCATCGGGAAGCCGAGGAGTCAAACTGTTCCTGCTCCAAGGTCCTGCATTCTGGGACATGGGATATTGTTCCCTCCGGTTACATATAACCTTTATTTAACTAGGAAGTCACTTCAAGAATTAAACCTCTTTTATAAGTGAAACCAAGGCTCAAAAAGCAACAAAACAACCTCAGATCACAGCGGCAACAAGAGATGCAGCAAAATACACATCACATCAAAAAGGCAGCATTTTGGTCACGTGTTTGTTCGTTCATTGAAGCAAAGGCAGCGAGCAGCGACCGGTTCCTTTATTCTAAGTCAAAATCACTTAGATAAGGGTCTTAAATTAAACTATTTTTAGGCCCCTTCCTCGAAAATAACATACCCAAACAAAAAAGTGTGTATCTCTGCAACCACTAGGGCTATTTCAATAGTTTTTGTGTTATAATAAAAGGTGCACATGTGAGATTGTGTTCAGATGTGTAAATATCAGCCTATATGTTACTGGTTAAGACTAAATGAAGATAACACACAGAAAAAAATGAAAAGGTTTTAGGTCCGCCTAGAAAAAAAAACACTTTCAGGATGATTATTTCTTTGAAATTATGCAGCTGTAAGGTCCAACTCTAACCCAAATCATAGCTCAATATGTGAACATTCTCTAACCCAAATCATAGCTCACTATGTGAACATTCTCTAACCCAAATCATAACACAATATGTGAACATTCTCTAACCCAAATCATAGAACAATATGTGAACATTCTCTAACCCAAATCATAGAACAATATGTGAACATTCTCTAACCCAAATCATAGCTCAATATGTGAACATTCTCTAACCCAAATCATAGCTCAATATGTGAACATTCTCTAACCCAAATCATAGCTCAATATGTGAACATTCTCTAACCCAAATCATAGTACAATATGTGAACATTCTCTAACCCAAATCATAGAACAATATGTGAACATTCTCTAACCCAAATCATAGCTCAATATGTGAACATTCTCTAACCCAAATCATAGAACAATATGTGAACATTCTCTAACCCAAATCATAGCTCAATATGTGAACATTCTCTAACCCAAATCATAGCTCAATATGTGAACATTCTCTAACCCAAATCATAGTACAATATGTGAACATTCTCTAACCCAAATCATAGAACAATATGTGAACATTCTCTAACCCAAATCATAGCTCAATATGTGAACATTCTCTAACCCAAATCATAGAACAATATGTGAACATTCTCTAACCCAAATCATAGCTCAATATGTGAACATTCTCTAACCCAAATCATAGCTCAATATGTGAACATTCTCTAACCCAAATCATAGCACAATATGTGAACATTCTCTAACCCAAATCATAGTACAATATGTGAACATTCTCTAACCCAAATCATAACACAATATGTGAACATTCTCTCTGCAAAGGTTGACTTTGATAAAGTGAAACAGAACAAAGTTAGAGAGGATTTAGAACAGAGAACATTCAGGCGAGGTCTCCAAAATTTGCATTTGCTTACATTTGCATCTTGCATTTGTAACATTTTAACATTCTCATGTACCAAACCATATCTTTCACTTGTATATTACTTATGGTGTTCAATACATCAAAATACAGCAGTTTGGGGGCTTTTTTTTCATAAAATAAGGTATGATTTACAGTTTTAAATAACAATCACTCAGTCTGCCCCCCCTAGGGGGGGATTGGTTTATAAAAGGTTACGTTTGAGCTTGGCCTGCAGATCTTTCTAGGACCGTAGAGGAACCAGCTTGTTCTGCTGATAGAAACTGGTTCCAGTTGAACTCAGGTAATTTCTTCTCCTGTTGTGGAGGTCAAGAACCTGAGGGGCAGTGGGATAATACCGCAAAGTCCCCGTAGATAGCGCATAATTACACAGACAAATTGTAATCCTGATTAGCCCCAGCAGCCTTTCCAGCCTGTTTACATAATCACATTGAGAGAAAGTCTTCATCAAGGGCTCAGTGGTCAGATTACTGTCTGTGCAGAACCCCACTGATTACCAGCAATTAGTGACTGGCTGATATATTGTTTAAAGAATAAAATCCTAAATAGGCCTACGTCTTAACAAATTATAGAAGCTAGAAGGAACATTTGATAAATACTGTAATCAGAAGAAACAGTGGTGGGACACAACAGATGGACAATTTTCCACAATCTGCTCACGATCATTAATCGTCGGCTGTCATTTGACGTGGTAATGTCAGCGCGGGAAGCAGGCCAGTGCCCAGGCGCACTGTCTGTCCTCTCCTGAGGTGTCCCTCCGACTTCCCATGACAATCATCCTGCTTTTCATTATCCGGGACTGTTGACACTGGATATTTGAATAAATTCAGATCTGCAAAGTACCGTTTGAGATGGATATAAAGATAAAGTATAGCGTGACATTCATCAGTTTCAATGAGAAATATTCTAATAACCATAAACAATTTAAAAGGGCAGATCCGGGAGGCTGTGGCCGTAACGTCATATATCTGCTCCCTCCTCATATTATCCACTGCTTACACAAGCATGTGTCATGAGACTGGGGCGCTCTCTGCTTTGGGACTCTTTCATTATTGTGGACTTGACTGATCGTCGTCCAGTTGATGGATGGAGTGGGATTTTGATGGGAATTAATAGGCCGGCACAGCTGTTGAGCTCCAGAGAAGATACAGGAAAGGGCTCAGTATCAGTGTTGAAGAATTCAATTTGTATTTGACCCAGGTCTTTTGCTCTATTTAAAAAATAAAAACCCCAGTTCCTGCAACTTTGCTTCCTAAATTTGTGTCTGTGTCAAGCAGTTTTTTAAGTTCCCAGAGGATTAGGTGACACAGTTGCAGTGGATGTCCTCAGATGTTTGGTGCATGGTGGACAGCCGCAATGAAAACTTTCTTCTTTTTCTTTTTCTTTCTTAAATTTTCTTACTCAACAAAAAACACCAGTGTGCTGTTTTATTAATTACAAAACCAAGTTGCTAAATGTCCCGAAATCCCCTTAATACTATAGAGAGCCAAAGAATCAGACAGGTGACTGAGATAACTGTGAACTGTGCACCACCCACACACACGGATCCTGCTTCAATAATAATCTAACATGAAAAAAGCCCCTCTAGCAAAGCGGTGTCAAAACAAACTTTGCTAGATAGAGGCCTTTTTTTTTTTGCAGCATCATTATCTGAGCAGCAGAAGTGAGTCACAGGCCATATCTCTATCTCTTTACTCCTGCAAACACTGTGTCACCTGTCAGAACAGCAGAACCACAGGTGGTCCACGGTTCCCTCTTGGTCTGTGTCATTATTTCCTTTGCTCTTTTTCACCCAGGCCTCTTCCTCATCCTCCTCCTTTCCTCCCCCTCCTCCTCCTCCTCCTCCCCAGTCCATGGCTGGCTGGCTCCCTAATAAGTAACAGAACTAGGAGGATTGGCAGCGGCCTCGAGGTTTGACATTGCCACAATGTGGGTGGTGAAGAAACAGCTCTGTGCCCGACTCTGCTCGGCTCGACTCGGCTCATTCTTGGTGGGCGCTGCTGCACATTGCATCCTCCCCCGGTAGACGGACACGAGAATTACTCACAGGGCGAACAATCTGCATGTAAATTGATATCTGTCAGTGACCATACTCAGACCAGCCATACAGGCGTTTGACAGATTAACTGCCGTGCATTCACATATAAAATGTCCCGGAATACACACAGACACACGCGCACACACACACACACACACACACACACACACACACACACACACACACACACACGTACACACAAGCATATCGAGAATAAAAACATGTTTTTTCCTTTGGCTTTAATTTTACTTGAGAAATGAGAATTTAACACAGTGAGGGTAACATTACAGAGCTTAAATATGATGCACAAAGACAGAGAACAACACACACACACACACACACACACTTTGTATAATCCACATGTAACTTGCACTACAAGAGAGCAACAAAGTGTTTATCACATTTCCTCTAAATGCTGTCTAGATGTCAGTGGACAATAAATGAGCAAATGGTGATTACAGAGAGATAAATGAGCAACAATTGCTTTCACAGATGTATTTCCTGTCATTTTAAGAGCTGTATAAACTGATATTTCAGGAGTGATGAAACTGTCATCGTTCTGCATGAATGTAGCTGTTACCTCACCAGCTGTAGAGCCAGTATTCAAATAAAAAAGACCCCGAGAAAGAGCACTAGAATACCAACAAGCCCACCTTACACCTGCCTGCACTGGCAAGTCCCACACACACCAGTGGACACACATTGGTTCCACACTACTAATTGCCTCGGCCCACTAAATTGTTCCAGTTGGGCTTCTGGTGAGACGTTGGCGTGACGCAAATCCCACATAAATACTTGAAAACTCGACCCAGAAAAGAGGAAAAGGCGGACGGCTGCATAGCCTCAACAGATAGGAATCTCTCCCACATCCTATGGGCAATCTGCAGTGCATGCACTTGCGTCCCAACAAGCCACTAGTTAGCCTACTAAGCGAAGCAGCTCACGTAGGCTATTAGGAGACGCGTAGGCTACCGCAGGAATCTCTATTGAGACTCAGTCAAAGCCCGCATTCAGCGCCAAACCGGTGGAAACTCTATCCAGTAAACCGTGGTAGCCTATTTTTGCGCACGTCTGTAACGTTCAAGCTTTTTTTGATTTCACGCGCGCACACACACACACGCACACACACACACACACACGCGCGCATACACACACTCTGGCACACTAAGCGCGTCAGAAAAAAAGCACAGAGGCTTGCTGCAGTGGCTCGTACCTTTCACACAAGTGAACATCAGTGAAAAGATGAGGTTCCAAAAAACAATCCCCGTCCTAATCCTCATCGTCTTGGCTTGAACAAAGTCCCCTCGGCCACATTTAACGCATCTCCTGTTGAAAACGTCCCGCAGCTCGATAGATCCGTCGTAGTATCCGTCTCTGTAAATCCCCTTCATGTTCTCAACTAACGCATGTAAAAACCTGCAGCTCTGTTGGGTTGAAGTAGATCCTCTTGGTGTCCTCTTCTCGGAGGAGGAACGGGCTGAGCCGCCCGCCGCTATGTCAGCTGATGGGAGAGGAGTGAGCGAGACTGGATTTGGGGAGAGGACCACAGCAACCTGGACGAGGGCTCAACCATCTCTGCTGAGAGGGGCATCAAGTGTGCGCGTCTCCGGCGCGGCGCTCTGGCGTCTGCTGCTCAACATCTTTTTTCTTTTTTAAATCCCTTATTAACCGGCTGAGGGCAGAGAGAGGAGTCTAGCCTTGTCTTTGAATGCTGCCGTTATCGATCGGCATTTGAACCGCGCAGAGTGAGAGAGAAAAGGTGGCGGGAGGGAGGGAGGAGGAGGAGGGAGGAGGAGGAGGAGGAGGAGGAAGAGAGAGAGAGAGAGAGAGAGAGAGAGAGCGCGTCCTGTGTAAGTATGATGTGGTTGATGCGCGGCTAACAAATCATGAAGTGGGAACAGTGAGGTGTGGGTGGCAACAAGGGATGAAGATCCACGTCTTTATGGGACGATTGTAAATCTCGAGAAAAGAAATGAACTCTGTTAATGACAGCATGTAGTTCATGTGCGCGTGAGGGTGGGAGTCGGGTGCTGGATGGTGTTGGATGACGCGCCGTCCCGTCCCCGAAAAACCGGATGAAAGAAATCCGCCTGCTAGGCAATCCCACCCATAACTCGTGATTTTCATTTTGGAGATGGAGCGGAGCTGTTATTGGGAGTGATGGGACTACTGGGCAATCTGCAATGCAAAAGACGGGGTGGTGACGGCGCGCCTCCGCTGCAGTGGGGCTCTTCTGCCACCTAGCTTTTGGAAGAGTCGCAGACCTCTACTTTGTATAAACGGAGAGAGGGAAAAGGGAACAGGCCCGGATTGCACATATTCAGCCAGGAACACATTCAGGGTTTCCAGAGCAGCTGATTCCAGTGCGCTATGGGTTCTTATTCCATCTGAATAAGAGCAGCAGCTGTGGAGAGAGCTTGGCTATCAGGTGAGGTTTAAATCACGCGGCTTCTGGTTTGAATATTGCCCACTTAATAATTGTCTCTCTGCAATGACCTCCATGGAAATCCATATCCTTTGCCCCAGTATTGGTGAGATTTATGAGCTTGAAGTCAGCAGGGCGAGTTCATAAAGACACAGAATAAATGAACCCTGCGCCTCTCCTCGGTTGAGTCTGAAGGGAAGACAAACAGACGCCAGTTTGGCTTCCCAGTAACTCACAGTGGGAGCGCTGTAAGCTACTGGGAAGCCAATCAGACGCCAGGCTTCCCAGTATAACTTAGAGTGGGAGCGCTGTCCATGGTGCTGAAAGCAGAACCTTTATTACTTCAACCTTTTAAAAACCCTGGAACCAATTTTGGCTTTATACCTTTTTTCATTTCCCCTGTGTTTGAGTCGTCATAGGAACCCCCAATTAATTCCAATACTTGTGTTTATCGTATGTATTTGTTCAGCAAAGTCTTGGGAAAAAAATGTATATCTGCAAAAAAATCACTTTTAAAAGATATTTTGATCATAACTATGAACATCCAGCACGATATGAGCAAGATTTCCCAAAAATGCTTCTTTGGGAGTTCACCAAGTTTTTCAAACTGTATTATGGTGCCCTAACAACAGCCCACATACTAATAAGACATATTTTTGGAAAGAGTAGGACCTAAAGAATCTGCATCTGCAACATAAATCATAGTAGAACACAGCATTTGGGTGTTTCAAGGAGTTTCAGTCAAAAAACGGTGTCGTTCGGTTCAAAAATTGAGTTTACGTAAAAACTTAAACTTAACGGTTACTTTAATTATGTTTCACACCAGATGTCTCTTCTCACAAGGGTTGCGGTATTGTAGCAATTTAAATGAAGTTAAACAACGACGTGGTTCCGGAGATAACGTGTTGTTGTTGCTTGTCTGATAATAGGCGCAGGGGGGTTTCCGCACCCTGTTTTTAAAGGGATTTATAAACTGACAAATCACGTGCCTCAGAATAATGTACTATGTATTATTTTAACAGTTGATTGACTGACTGGATAAGAAAACCTACGGAGAAAAATATCTGCTCCTTATACTATAAGATTCCAGCCCAAAGTGCAAATCTGCTGCCTGTATTTTCATCTTTTTGCATGTTTCTGTTCTCGGTCCAAGGTCAGCTGGGCAAACCTCCCACCCCTGCGCTCCCATGGGAGGATAAATGGGCGAAAACAGCTTGATCCGGCTCTAATTTTGTCTAATTATAAGGCAGCAGAGGGCAATGGGAGTGTTGTCCTTTGGCCAAATATTCAGAAAAACATACATCGCCACGGAGAGCGAATGATGATAAATACCACAGTTGCAATTGTAATGCCTTGAGATTTATTTGGGATTTTTCACGGTGAATGAAGCACTCTTTCTACTCTGTGAATTGTGTTTCATTCTGTATTTATTGTGTATTTGCCAGCTACAATGCAGTGCATTGTAGCTCTTTGAGAAAGCCTCATTTTACATATTTCTGTGGACAGCTTGATATTACTGTGATCTATCTCATTCTATCTTTACAAACTGAACCGCTGCCACATGAGTGATATATTTGTATCCTCCCTCCATTTCTCTGTAGAGTTGTTTATCTGAATGGTTTATGCAGCAGAGGCAAACCACTGTGTATCTGCCAGTGTGAAGTGGAAGGTCCCTTATTCCCTCCCGGCATCAGGATTCTTCAGGTGTCTGCAGGCCCAGTGGAGGCTGCTGGGAATGGATGGAGGCGCCAGGCAGCTTGTCTTCACCACTGTAATCGACAGGTGGGCCCAGGAGAGCGGGCTGCGGTCGTATTGATGCCTTTCGCCCGCTCTCGCTCGCCGCTTGATGAGCAATCAGACCGCCTCCTCCCTGATCCTCCTGTTGTTTTGGTCAGCATCTCTGTGCATGTGTGTGTGTGTGTGTGTGTGTGTGTGTGTGTTTGTGTGTGTCTGTGTGTGTGTGTGTGTGTGTGTGCAGTTTATACATGCCAACTGAACACTATTGCACAAGCAGCAAGCATGACAAAGCAAAACTGTTGAAATAGGCGTAAAATAACCAAACACTACCTCACTTATCATGTGCAATATGTGATATATTTGTTGTCTGTGAAATCATGTCATAGATAGATACATACTTTATTAATCCCCAAATTTGTTGTCGTAGTAGCGCCTTACAACTTGAAGATACAAATAAACACACAAGATAAAATATATAAAGAAGCAACAGGGATGAAAGATATATACAAAATAAAATAAAATAAAGTTATATATATATATATATATATATATATATATATATATATATATATACATATATATATATATATATATATAAATATACACAATAAAATAGAATACAAATAACTGGAATGAAATATATGTACAGCTGCAGAGTGTATTCATTAATTAAGCAAATTAAATGTAAACAATAGATAGTGCAAATTGCAAAGTATGTATGTGAAGTGTACAGTGATAATTAATCCACAGAGGATCTAGCAAGCGGTGACTTGTTGCAAAGTCGTATTGTCTATTTATTACTGTTATTTAACACTTAAAAACTAAAACAAATGCATATAATACCTTGCTTGTACATACCACCACCTACCTATACCGTACGTATAGTGTCTTCATATTTCTCTTTCTTATTATAGTGTGTTTTTATTTTCAAATCTGACTCAGAGAGCCCTGCACAAAAAATGCCAATGTGTCTGGACTGTTGGTTTAGGCACAAATGGCAAAATAAACCCCTTGAACCTTGATGGTGGAGCATTCTTTGTGTATGAAGGCGTCTTTGTGCAAACATTTGCATGTGTGTGCATCTCATCCTGAAAGGGGAATTCAAGTATCGAATGGACTTTTCTTTGTTGGCCACTGCATCAAAAAAGATTTGAACCAGTCAGCAAAGCAGCCAGCCAGAGGATCAGCCAGTCAGCTGCTGCTACAGTGACTGCACCGGCTCTGTTTCCCCCTCAGGGAGCCGGGCTGTTGTACTTGTGAATCTGGACAGCATGTTCTGATTAGCAGCGGCCATATATGAGAACTGACGCCTGGTTTTCATGTCACACAGGGGCCAAAAGGTCCCCTGTCTTCCCAGCGGGGGCTCCGTCGGGGCTTGTGCATGCATGTGTGTGTGTGTGTGTGTGTGCATGTTGTATATGTGCATGGTATGAACAGGTGCATGCACATGTGGGAATAAAAGAGCTATTTGTGGAACACATGTTCCCCCTCAGGGACATACACTAAAACGTGTGTGCCTGTTTCATGCAGATGAAGTCGGGGCATACATCTAAGATGAAATCTTCACGCTCGGGTTATGTTTTATTTGCGTGTCGGCCCGTTTGCATGTGAATGTGCAGCGATGTCGCACACTTCGGCATACATCTAAGTTGAAATCTTCACGCCTGGGTTATATTTTGTTTTGTGCGTTTGTGTGCAGGGGCAAAGTGTAGCTGGCAGGGGTTTGATAGAGTAAGCGCCGGGGTCGGATTATCTGGCTTGACTTCCCCGGAGGAATATGTCTGGATCTGGCCTCTCTCACATACTGCCGCTAATCCACTGTTGGGTTCTGCTGCTCCATCGCTCTGGGTCTGCTTCCTTACAGCGCCCACAGGGGCCCCTGCTATAAGGTGTGTGCAGGTGGAAAAAAAACTAGAGGGGAAATATCTGTGCATGTGAGTAAGACGTTAGAGGGGGTTGCAGATGGATTAATGTGTGATGACGGGTATTTTTGGAGGCATGGAAAAGATGGATTCCAAACAAATATCCATTTGCTGTTTTATGTGTTTCTTCATGCTTGTGTTTACTTGTGAGATCTATTGAGTAAAAACATACTCATGTATTAATTCCGGCACCGTGCTAATGTGGATTATCTCCGGTTCATTCCACTGCCCGGAGATGACAGCTCATCAATGAGTAATAGTTGAAATTTCCCCCCCAAAAATGTAGAGGTTGGTGCTTGAAATGCAGGCGCGCTTTTCCCTCGATGCAGAATCAATTGCCGGGTGTAACGCGGATATCGCAATTACACAAAAGCGCACCTTCACACCTCATCGTGTAGCAGGTTACATGGCGGCATCCTGACAAAAACACGCATTGACAGTTCCACTGGCATGCCGGCTAAGATCATCGTCAGCGCCTTGCTAGCGCTTTGGCTCAGGGCAACACTGAGCCACAAGTCATGGCAAGTGGTTCAGTTTGAGTAAATATGGATAAAAGGTGACATAGAAAACATCAAAACCATTTTTGATCAATTTCGAGTCCATGAAAAGCTTCATAAAGTATGAATCACACAATGTTTTGTCTTTTCCTCCCACGTGACCTATTACCCTACAGCTACATCTACCTTTTACCTCATGAATATACACCTGCTCTCTCCTAAGTCCTTCACCTCATTACTGCATGTTCACCGCACTCGGATATCTTTGGCTCATTATGTTCTATATATTTCTATCAAATCCCTGTGCATGTGCTTTATGTGCTTTGTTCACACATCTGACATCGAACATTCTTAATACCTTTTGGTCCTCAGACGAAAAGTCTGACATGGTAGAGACAGAGTGAAGAGGAGGGAAAGGTTGAGGGGAGAACAAGGAGCTGAGGAGGAAAAACGTGTAACGGATCCCCGTATATGAATTGGCGTGAAACTTACTGCTGGTGAAATTACTCCTTTATTGTTTTTCCTCTGGGTCAAAATACATCCATTGAACGTGTACTATCACCACCGTAAGAGCATTAGCCTCATACGGGTCCATTAAACTATTACACTTTGTTACGTGACGACAAAACTCTGTGGCCGTACCGCCAAGTTAAAGTTCAAAACATAAAACAAATCTGCGCTTCCTTTTACCTTTTCAATATAAAGGTCACATTTATCTATTTAAGAGAAAGTAGCATAAAGCCTCTATAAACTCTTCATACAATATAATCTAGGCTGGCGTCAAGAGCCAATAAGACAAATGCAAAGCAGGCAATCAACACAAAACAATAAACCTTCCATGGGGTTATTTACAACAAGGGTTAAATAGATTTGAGGAGCACAGAAGCCAGAACAAAAAGGGAAATTTTATGAATACTGAATCACTGGGTACCAAATAAATATGTTCATGAAAGAGATTCTGGGTGACAAAAGCCAAAACGGGTATACGGGCCGGGAAGCTTGGAAATGTTTCATAATTCTTTCATTTAAAGATGGAAAATATTCCAGCGAATGCTTTAACAAACAACATGTGGAAACTGCTGCGTGTGCATTTTACTCTTCGGGTCAAACAATCTGAAACCAGATGGAAAGTGGATCAATTCCAAACAATAATTGGTGAAAAAGAAGAAAAAGAAGACTGTTGTTCGCCAAAGTGATTCCACTGCAGCAGCGCCAACTTCAAAGATGGTCTCATCGTATACTGAAATGTAGAATGAACAGTCTGGTGATAAACAGACTTAATCATATGAATAAAAGATCAAGGGGAAAAATTGCTGATTGAGAGAGAGAGAGCAGGAGAGAATAAGCCAACGCTAGCTTTTTGATTCACTCTACTGAGGAGGAGGAAAAATGAGTCAAACACCTTTTTTTTTTTGAGGGAGGAAGATGTGTTTGGTTGTAAAGTGTGGAGGAGAGACGTGTAAATGTGCTGGTGGAATTAAAAATGTGATGGGGTTATTGAGTGAAAGGTTTTTTGACAGTCCACAACATAATCTTCGTGCCAGCCGAGGCTAATCACACTGAGACGGCAGACTTACCTACACTGAATAAAATGATGCTTCGCTTAAAAAAAAGCCCCTTCACAGTGCTGCTCACGCAACCTTTTGGGGCAATTTACACATCAACTGTAATCATTTAATGCATTTGTTCCTATTTTACCCACATTACTGAAATGCCCATCCCTGCTAAGGGGAAAATTACCTGTTTGAATTCCCCTTAAAATAGTTTCCTCAGCACAACAACCACATTGTGAGACATCGGGCTTCTCTCAAAGTGAGAAGAGATGTGCTTCAAGCTCGAGCACGCAGAGTTCTTCTCTCTTGCTATGTTTAACTCTTTTTTTTAAACTAGCAACAACTTTTTGCAGAGCATGGCACGAGGCGGAGGCAAACCAATCGGCTTAGCGAGGCCGGTAACACGGAAGGTGAAATACATACGTGTGTCGGAGCGGCTCGCTACATTCATGTAGGTCAATGACTCACCTGAGGCGCAGGTTCAAACCACTTCCTGTTTCAAGTGACAACCTGCACCTACTCGCTATCCTGCTCTTCGTCATCTAACCCCAACTCCACTGTGACTCAGCTCAATGAAAACAATAGTTCAATTACACCATAAATATGTGTTTATTTGCCTTCAGCAAGATACATAGAGCATCTTATTTGGAAAATGAATAAGCCTCCGTCTCGTATTTTTTCATTAGATGAAATTAAAAGTGTAGATGTCCACGGGAAGCAAATTTATTTACCATGAAATTAAAGTGAAGGGGGTCAAGAAGTAGGTTAACATGGTGTTCGGGCACGTTGGGGTCGTAATGATGAAGATCCTCATAAAGAACAAAACATTGAGGATTTCACAGAGTATTTATTATTATTATTATTTTTTCTATGTGCAGTAGGACTATGAACCTAATGACACAAATGATCTCAGGCAGTGATCAATGCTCCTTCTATTTATTCATATATGGGCAACTTGCATTCATATTTAATTGAAAAGGTGGGTAAAAGAAATAATTAAGAACTTTATAAAAAGAAAAAGGGACAAATGAGTTGGTCCAGAGGCTCCTGCAGAGCTGAGCATGTGCAGGTTGAGCTGGTGGTGAGATGACTCACCACTTATATCGACTCAAAGACATCACTAATGTAATCAATGTGTCTCTGATAGCAGCGAGCACACAGAGAAGGAGGTAACACAGCATCCTATTTGTGCTGCGCAAGATAAAGATCATAAAAATGCATTGAAATGGAATTAGATACATGTGAGGCTTTAGTATTATATACAGTATGAATAAATGATCTAATTCTGGAGCCAATTTGCTGCGTGAAGCAGTTTCTAATGTTATGTAATCATATTCATATTCTAATGAAATGAACTTTAGATAGCAAATGTTTGCGCAAGTGGGATTTTCAGACATGGCGAAGCAGATGTGTGATGATTTGATCAGAGGACAGGGATCAGACTCCCTGATCTATCATCAGATATGTGCATATTCATACGGTACACGACACAAACCGGTTCCATCCAGCTGCGCATACTTTCCAATAGAGTGTGTGGGTGTAGTTAGATAACTTAGGAAGTCAAACGGGGACATTTTGCAAAGATGCAAATGAACTCCAACAGGTGGCGGCTGAACAGGTTCTGGTACAAAAAAGGTAAATAAGCATACTTGAGTATAATTAAAGTCCTACTATTCATAAGTATACTTAACAAGTGCTATTTGTATTTGTACTTAATATATTTGAGTTGTGATTAAATAGTATTTAAGCACAACTTGAAGTGTATTTAGTATATTCTTTTGTGCTAAATTGGAACAACTTACTTAGTACAATTTAAGTATACGTCTGTGTACGTGCTAATATACATGCCGATACATGCTTAACTTTTGCTTTTTTTGTGTTTTAAGTATATTTGAAATAGATTATTAGTATTTTACAAATATGTAAACATTACAATATAATTATATTTATACTGTGGTAATAGTATATACTATTACCACAGTATAAATATAATAATATTGTGCTAATAGTACCCAGATGTGCACATCTTATCAACTCAAGACATACCTTTTGGGTAAATATATGGTCTACATGCTCTATGGCTTGTAATCTGTTTTCATTGTGTATTTTACTTAAATACGTCTCTTGTGTTTAAATCTATGGTCAAATTGTGTTAATTTACTTTTCTTATTACTACTCCTGTCAAGCACTTTGTGACTTCTGTCTGTAAAAAGTTCTAAATAAATAAATTCTCCGTGCCGCTATAGGAGTTATGTTCCCTGGTACTTACCCTCTACCCTGGGGAAGGTTGTGCCAAAAAGAAATGGGTCATACTTATAAAATTGCTTTAAATCCATGTTTCTGTGTTAGTTCCCATGGATGCCCAGCAACCTTAATTATAAACAGCAATTACTGCCTCAGGTGAATGCACGTGTTTTGTTGTACTCGCATAAAACGTGAAAAGCAGATCCATTTAAGTGGCAGACGGAGAGACAGAAGGGATATTTTGAGAGAGCAATTACAGCCAGTGGAGGAGATAGGATATGATTCAGGAAGGAAGGTGAGACACGTTCTCAGCCGGCTGCGGGAGACGCACTTCATCACTCTTTGGGAAGGGAAATTTGCAAAAAAGTCTCCTTTTGTCTCAGGACATTATTTTGCCCCGCTGGTCTCAGATTAAGCCGACTGCACAGAATCACAATCACAATCAATGGAGGGGTATATATACCAGGTATGCTGCTGGGGTTGTTTTGGGTTGTATTGAAATCCAGCGCACATTGATTTTGGAGTTTGATTGAATTCCATTTTAATCTCCGAAAGCTCTGAAAATGTGTGCGTTTTCATTTTTGCCTTTGCCTGAATACCAAACCGCAGCGATGGAGACCTCCCACTGTGATTGCCCTTTAAAATACTAATTAGATTCATTGTGTTTGACGAGTAAATACCTGAGTGGAGCTGCGTGATGTATTTGTTTTGGATTTTAACTTCTCCACACACAAAAGTTCTCTCCATCAGCGTCACTGAGGGCTCGACTCACGGTCAGTGTTGGGGTAGTTACTCCGAAAAAGTAACTAGTTACACGTTACTAGTTACTTCTAAAATTGCAACTAGATTACTTTACTAGTTACTGCATTTGAAAAGTAACTTCACTACTAGTTACTTTACTTTCCATTTTTTGAAGCAAATGTCCAAATTAACTGCAAAGATACATGGACAAACATCATGGCCCTTTCATCACTTTATTTTCAATTTTCAATAATGTATTATTAATTAATATAATTTCCAATAATAATAATCGCGCGAGTCACACGACACTTCCTGCATGAACAAGCTACCGTAAACGTCGGGTTACGAGCCGCTACTACCTTCGGTCAGAGTCCCCGTTAGCTCCCCGCTGTAGCCGGCTGGGGCTCCTGCTAGCGCTCCGTCACTTCCCCGCTAACTTCCGCTAGCTCTCCGTTAACTTCCGCTAGCTCCCCGAAAACCACCGAAGGTAGCGGGACCAGGCTCGACACCCGACTTGGGCAGAGGGGTCGCGGGCAGTAGCAGTAGCAGCGCTAGCTAGCAGCTTGTTGCTATTGTTCATGCAGGAAGTGTCGTGTGACTCGCGCGCCACTAAAAGAGAACTTTTCGGACTGGTAAAAATGGCTTGGGTAACGCAGGAAAGCGCGTTACTGAGGTCTAGTAAAGTTGTGTAGTTACCAATATTTTGAGTGTAATGCGTTACTTTACTTCGTTACCTAGAATAGTAATATCGTTACTGTAATCCGTTACTTTGTAACTCGTTACCCCCAACACTGCTCACAGTTACATACCAAGAGCTGCTCAGCTCACAGGAACACATCAGGAAAGGAGCGTTTTACCCGTGTGAAATTGAGAGGTTGAAATTGTGAACCAATTATTTGTGTCTGATTGAGTGAAAGGCACAGGATTGGTTTCACAGATGAAGTTGACAGTTCCTTGTGTTGCAGCCTGTGGTGCTCAGTGACTAGAATGAGCACAAAAAAATAAATAAATAACTTTAAATAGACGAGTGAAAATTCATCCAATCGAGCCGCTTCAGGAACGTTCTCACTCTCAGTGGATCCCAGCGCACAAACCAGTGTTTCCATAATTTAGTTCGGCCTCGAGGCCGCCTTGGTTTTGTGCTTTTGGTTTCTGTTGTGTTGCGAGATTCCCTCTAATCTCACGTAAAGAGGAAGAAGCACTGTTTCATGCATCCTCGTCTCTTTCGCGCTCCTTTATTTTATGTTTTGCCATCTGGTATTGCTAATTTGTCTATTTTTCTCTATTTACACAGTAAATTGAAAAAAATGAAGAAAAATATAACATTTGATCCCATGAGGTTTCATGAGGTTTCATGAGGTTTCATGAGAGGTTTCATGAGGTTTCATGAGAGGTTTCATGAGGTTTCATGAGAGGTTTCATGAGGTTTCATGAGGTTTCATGAGAGGTTTCATGAGGTTTCATGAGAGGTTTCATGAGAGGTTTCATGAGAGGTTTCATGAGGTTTCATGAGAGGTTTCATGAGAGGTTTCATGAGGTTTCATGAGAGGTTTCATGAGGTTTCATGAGGTTTCATGAGAGGTTTCATGAGATGTTTCATGAGGTTTCATGAGATGTTTCATGAGAGGTTTCATGAGAGGTTTCATGAGGTTTCATGAGAGGTTTCATGAGGTTTCATGAGAGGTTTCATGAGAGGTTTCATGAGAGGTTTCATGAGGTTTCATGAGAGGTTTCATGAGGTTTCATGAGAGGTTTCATGAGAGGTTTCATGAGAGGTTTCATGAGGTTTCATGAGAGGTTTCATGAGGTTTCATGAGAGGTTTCATGAGAGGTTTCATGAGAGGTTTCATGAGAGGTTTCATGAGGTTTCATGAGGGGTTTCATGAGGTTTCATGAGGTTTCATGAGAGGTTTCATGAGAGGTTTCATGAGGTTTCATGAGGTTTCATGAGAGGTTTCATGAGGTTTCATGAGATGTTTCATGAGAGGTTTCATGAGAGGTTTCATGAGAGGTTTCATGAGGTTTCATGAGGTTTCATGAGAGGTTTCATGAGAGGTTTCATGAGGTTTCATGAGGTTTCATGAGAGGTTTCATGAGGTTTCATGAGATGTTTCATGAGAGGTTTCATGAGAGGTTTCATGAGAGGTTTCATGAGGTTTCATGAGAGGTTTCATGAGAGGTTTCATGAGGTTTCATGAGGGGTTTCATGAGGTTTCATGAGGTTTCATGAGAGGTTTCATGAGAGGTTTCATGAGAGGTTTCATGAGGTTTCATAAGAGGTTTCATGAGGTTTCATGAGAGGTTTCATGAGAGGTTTCATGAGAGGTTTCATGAGGTTTCATGAGGGGTTTCATGAGGTTTCATGAGGTTTCATGAGAGGTTTCATGAGGTTTCATGAGGTTTCATGAGGTTTCATGAGAGGTTTCATGAGAGGTTTCATGAGGTTTCATGAGGTTTCATGAGAGGTTTCATGAGGTTTCATGAGATGTTTCATGAGATGTTTCATGAGGTTTCATGAGATGTTTCATGAGAGGTTTCATGAGAGGTTTCATGAGGTTTCATGAGAGGTTTCATGAGGTTTCATGAGAGGTTTCATGAGAGGTTTCATGAGAGGTTTCATGAGGTTTCATGAGAGGTTTCATGAGGTTTCATGAGAGGTTTCATGAGAGGTTTCATGAGAGGTTTCATGAGGTTTCATGAGAGGTTTCATGAGGTTTCATGAGAGGTTTCATGAGGTTTCATGAGAGGTTTCATGAGAGGTTTCATGAGAGGTTTCATGAGGTTTCATGAGAGGTTTCATGAGAGGTTTCATGAGAGGTTTCATGAGAGGTTTCATGAGGTTTCATGAGAGGTTTCATGAGAGGTTTCATGAGAGGTTTCATGAGGTTTCATGAGGGGTTTCATGAGGTTTCATGAGGTTTCATGAGAGGTTTCATGAGAGGTTTCATGAGGTTTCATGAGGTTTCATGAGAGGTTTCATGAGAGGTTTCATGAGAGGTGTCATAGCGGAGGAAATGTAATTTAAGGAACCGGTGATGGGCGTGGTCACGCTGTTTTACTCCAATAGATTTTATTCTGAATATTTGCTCCTACTCTACTGGCTAAAAAAAAGATGAAATATTACTCCTTCAGAGGAAAATAATAGTAACTATGGAAAAATAATTATGACTGTACGAGAAACCAAGATGACATATACAAAATATATATATTTTAATGCATTTTCTCTTCAACAGCAAGGAGTGTCAGACTTATTGATATTGACAAGTTTGTCAGGAAAACAAAAGAACGAAGAATGTTTTTTTTTTAATTGTCTCTACATTGCATCATATCTTTATTGTCTTTGGACAGAGACCGGTGTAAATACAATAAAGTCCTTCATATTAATGCCTCATAACACTTTTGAGGATCTCATGAAACTGTGTTTTCCAATTTCCTTTTTTAAAATTATTCTCCAGCTTTACTTGCGCTTATTCAACCCGCATGAATTTATGTTGGCGATAAAATCCCTTTTTGTATTTCTACAATACAATCTGTATCCGTGGCAAAACACTTTCTATTCGTACAAAGTACTTTAAGTGCACGTGTAACAATAAATAAAGTGAGACAAGAAACAATTTGGGGCGGGCGTACGTTTCTAAATAATGTTTTCCTCCTCTTGGAAACACAACTCAAGACTTACAGCTCACGTTCACTGCTGCACCCTCTAATGCACTACATCTAATACGTTGTGAAATTCACACACTCATATTTTTGCGATGCTAGACTCGAAGCGACGGGGAAGCTATACTCAAAACCATATGCACGCCGCTGTGAACCGATAGCTACTTAAATGTTTTATTAAGTTCTCCTTTGGACAGCTGCGACTGAGGCGGCGCTGTAATATCTCTGTGGGAACCAGCGGGTTGGGGATGGGTCTGTGTAGTTTGTGCGAGAGCCTTGATTGAGGTTGGCTTTCTCCGGGATTGAACTCAGAGCTGCTATTTTAAAGGCAGCGGGCTCCTCTTCTCTGAGAAGATTTGTTGATGCACACAGAGATGAACTGAATCCAGCTGGGCGAACAGGATTTAAAGGTGGGTGTATAGGTGCTGGGCCGAGGGAGCAAACGGTGCAGCTAGAACTGGGAACGATGGCCTGGCCTGTGAGGTGGAAGTGGTGGATCCAGCAGCTGGAGCTGCCGTTTATAGCCGGCGCATTTCTGATGTTACGATATATAATGCAGGACCGGCAGTCTGGATTCTTAAAGGAGTTAATCAGCTTTCTTTTAAGCAAACAGTAGTTCTGTTTACATGGAGTGTTACCCATAAAAACACATGGTGTGTACCCATGGGCTCCAACGAATGTGTCTTCCTCTGAAAACATCAGCAAAGCAGATGTTTTTAAGGACCGTAAGTTCAATATTGTTCATGTTATCTTGAGTTAAATAGTGTGAGACTCTCCATCTCCCTCCTTGTGGTCAAAAACTCCTTCAACAAAATAAAACGCTGTCTTGTAAAGCCGACAAATCCCAAATAAATCTGTTAAGTAACCAATGACTTCACAACATGACCAGAATGATGTCTTTAATAACCATGCAGTCAGATTCCAAACACATTTATAACTGAATGCTTTTTCCCAGCGGACATTTTTGTAAGCGAAGGTGTTACTAAGCTCATTAACAGTGGCTCTGGATATTCCGCTGTTAATATGATTTAATATCATGCTGTTATTTATTGAGCGTATGGAGAAGAGTGTCTGATGTCTAACAAGAGAAAGTCAGGGGGTCCAATCCCAATTTCCACCTTTACGGACTCACAGGTTTAGTTCTGTCCCGCTGTCACATCGTTGAGTGTTTGAGTCTCCGGCAGACATTTTGAGCCCTTTCCGTAAATCAGCATTAGATGCCGACTTTGCCTCAGGGAATTACCCACAATGCATTGCAATGTGACGTTAATATTTATTTAATATTTATATTTCATATATTTCTCACAGCCTCTCACACTCTTTTACCAGGTGACGTCAGTGACTGTTACTGGTTCCTGCTTCCTCGGCTTTTTACCGTCACTTCCTCCGTCTGTTCACTTCCACTGACTGACGTTGATCAGATTACCGTCAGACAGTCGACATTAATATCTATCACTGGAGCCTTTATCTTCTGACACTGACACTGGAAATGTATACAAAATAAAAAGCAATTATTAATCCAAGAGGCACACAAACAGAACCACTTGGCTTGAATAACAGAACGTTGTCGGCATATAGAGCTTTGTTATGAATGAATGAGCAGATCCATGTCAGTTATGCACAGATTGATGATGACTGATGCTTTTTATGGAAAAATGTAGATTGGATGTCCGCGATCACACGTTCATACGCATGCCGTCTCTTCCTCTCTCTCTTTTCCTTCTCCTCCTCTCCTCAACTCGACATCAGAGGGCGGCTTATGAACAAAGCTCTGGGGCGGGAACACATTCCATCATTTCAAAATGAAACAAGTCTCATTTGTTTCTTTCCTCTCTCGTGTCGCCTTTCTCTCTGCTTTTCCAGTCTCCATCCATACTCCAGTTCTCAAGTCTCTCTCTCTACGTCTACCTCTCTTTCATCTCAGTTCTCTCTTTCTTCCTCCTCCCTTCTTCCACCTCTGTATGTGGACCAGGTAATTCCCCCTGCGTCCTCCTCTGGGCCAACAAGATGACCCACTGCTTCCTAATTACCTCTGCACTCTCCCATTCTTCTGCCATTATTCTATTAGTATCTACTACATAATAATCATCAGGGTGGAAATTGGATGTAATAGCTTAGAGCTGAATGTGGTATGAACAACGATGCAGGACGCAATTAAATGGCTTTGCTTTTCCAAAGTAATTTAGTCGAGTTCGTGCTAAACAGATACGCTCAAATGGAATAATTATTAATGTTGTTCACAACAAGCGTAGGTCATGTTTTATAATGTAGTTTTCAATCAGTTGCTGCTTTGTATGTATACAGAGATGAAGGAGGTTTACTTTAATAAAGGAAAGGTGGGACATGGATCCTTTCCTTCACTACAAGCGTTCTCAAAACAATGAACAGTTAGTTTGTTGCTCAAAACTGATTTTATGTTATAATTCATTCAAGCAGATTGGATGTGTTTAGTACAATTTGCTGATAATCAGTTGGTTTTATGATCAAAACTGATCAATTGATTCTCAGTGAAACTGTCATGTGCAACTACAAAACATTATTTCATAATTTGAGCAATCACATGCAAAATGATCCATTCTACAAAAACATATGAACATTTTGAAAAGTGACAAAAACTATACTTTTCCTTTTGGTGGCATTAGGCCAATTTAATGATAGTAAACTTGGTTTTCCAGCATGAATAAAATGTTGTGAAAAAAAAGTTGTTGTTTAAAAAGTTAAACTGTTTCAAGTTTAACTTTTGAGAATGTTAAGATTGTTTAAAAATATTTGGAAACATTATTCCCATTCGCGAATTGAGCCAAAGTGAATGAGAACATAACATCTTTTAAACATTTTAAACATTTTAGCACAAGATCCTCGAACTGAAAGATATTCGTCTTCAGCCAAACGTCATTGCCCAATGACTCAGAGTCAACTACTTTGATGGCTACTCAGTACTGGTGTTCATTGTCGCTTTCTGGTGTTTATTCAGTAAGTATTCAGTATATATATATTATTATTATGATTTTTTGTTAAATATATATATATATATATATATATATATATATATATATATATATATATATATATATATATATATATATATTTCTCTGTGTGTGTTTTGTCTTACTTTGTAATAAACATGAATCTTTGACTGCTCTACAAACCACAGAAATAAACTTTATTCGACAACATAATTCCTCCCACTTGGAGCCCCGTTCCCTCTTTGAAGGAGTATTTCCCCCAAACTGCCCTGCAGCATGTCAAGTGTGTGAATATGTAATAGTTGGACTTGAACCCATAACACTTCCTGTGGCAAATACTACGAACAAAAGCTGGAACGGCTTAGTTTTTGTTGTTGATATCAAAATACAAACTGTCGGAGTCAGAGAGCTTGCACAGATGGCGACATCCAAAAGCACAAGATTTACATGTAGTAGTCCCTGTGCCAGGCATCTTAACTGTGCTGCTCAGAATCAGAGTCTGAGCTTAGACAATTTAATCTGCTCTTTCCCGTGTTAAGCACTTCTGTGTGCATGTAAATATAGTCATTGTTGTTCCCACACTCTTGCGATATTCCTCAAACTGTAGCAGTTGCGCCGTTTTTTTTTTTTGTTGGAAGATGTGTCTGTCGCTTTAATACGGCCCCAGCGATGAGTATATACCGTAAAATATGAGTTATAAGCCGCTACTTTTTTCCTCAACTTTGACCCATGCGGCTTAAATGTCGGTGCGGCTAATTTGTGGATTTTTCCGATTCTAAATTTAGCAGCAATTGCAGAGACATGCTAAGGACAGTTAGCTAGCGAGCGTTAGCTAGCGAGCGTTAGCTAGTGTAGTGTTTTTTAAGCTTGGTTTGTCACATTTGGACTTGCACATCTATGTCAAATTAATTGTTTATGTGTAAATTAAAATGCATGAAATATGATAATTAATAAGGCATATTATTGTGAAGATTCTGTAATTGTATGCATATTAAGGTCATTTTTTTTGCTGTGTAATGATGTCCATGTGTACATTGCAATGCTTAAGATGAATTATTGTTTATCAGGTCACAGAGTCACTAGTTTGCTGAGGGTCACATGGTCTCTGTAGTGCAGAGTGCAGAGGTCATTTACACACAGACAGTGGTTGAGGGTTTTACAAAGAAGCATTTGGTTTTAAGAACAAAGGGGACTGGACCACCTGTGGTCTGGGGAATCTCCCTACTGTTCTTATCGGGCACTTTTCAGGAATACTTTTCACTAGGGAGCGTTAGCTAGGGAGCGTTAGTTAGTGAGCATTAGCTAGGGAGAGTTAGCTGGGGAGCGTTAGCTAGCGAGCATTAGCTGGGGAGCGTTAGCTAGCGAGCATTAGCTAGCGAGCATTAGCTTGCAAGCATTAGCTAGCGAGCGTTAGCTAGCGAGCGTTAGCTAGCGAGCATTAGCTAGCGAGCATTAGCTAGCGACTCAGTAGCAGTAGCAACAGCGGCTTATAAACCACCGTGGCTTGTTTAAGATTAAATAAAACATTTGTTTGTGTTTTTAGTAGATGCGGCTAATAAAAGGGTGCACCTTATAACCCGCTCTTTACGGTAATAATGTTTTTAATCGCAAAGTAATGCTATTTGATCTAATATCAAATACACACAATGTGAATGCATGTGAAAGTGAGTGCTGAAGGCTGCAGTGAGGTTCTTCTTCCTGTCCACAAACAGGATCTACACACACACACACACCCTTCACCTATGTGGCTCTAGGTGGCCTGAAGCACGCACACAATTTTCATTAGCATCACAAAAGGCCCACATGCACAGAGGTCTCTTCCCGCCGAACCCCGAATATAATTCATCACACTCTGCATCTCACGGCGCGGTTATTTGGCAGACGTGATATGATGCCACTTAAAACCTTAAAAGGCTATAGCGCGTGAGATGGCATTTTCAAACATTACATTATTAGAAAAACAGATTCCCAAAACCACCGTTGAGCATAGCTCCCTGTCGCCAGGTGGGAAGCCAGTGAGGGGCCGCTTCTGCTGTTATGGTTGGGGATGAGATTTGCAGGGATAATATGAATCTCCGCACCCGTGGGTGATGAATGGAAGACATGGAAGGTGAATCCAAACAGGTAGGCCCCATTTATTTCAATTACCTGCTCAGCGCACACACCTGAAAAAGTCCCCAACTTTAGTGCACACTTGCTATCATGAGTACCTGTAAGTGTGCGTTCAGCATCTCTGTGCAGGGGTGGGAATAACATCTCCATGCAGGGTTTTGACTTCATTGGATTGAACAATACAATTCTGTGATTATATTTAATTTAGATAATTCTAACTAAATAATATGAAACCAACACATTTAATTTCTTCCGTAGTAATGGACATTTAAATAATTAAATATTCAGGACAGATGTGTTGGTCCACAGTGAATTGTAGATATTGTGCTATGGGAAAGGTTTAATAAGTCTGAACCAGTGCTGCACACGTCTGATAAATCTTTGACATTTCACTGCAGGCAACAAAGTTGACAGAACATCCACAATAACAACGGTGAGAAGATACTTTAAGACATAACACGCTTTATTTATTCATGATTGCGCGGTACATGTCAATACAATGTCCTGCTAGAAGCATCAGAAAGAAATCTCCATGCCACAGTAATCTGTTTATCTTGACCATAGCCATAATAAATTGATATTGACTTCTTTTAATCCCTTGACAAGGCTCTCCTCTGCAGGCCTGAATAAGTTTGATGGAGACCTCCCAGCTGATTTCTTCAGTCCACGTTGTCCCCGTATATATATATGAGAAATTTATCTATAGAAACTATAAACATCAGCCTGTATAGTTGCAGGATGTTGGTTAGGACGATGTTATTGGAGTGAATAACCAAAAGTGATGCAAAATATGAACAGTGGCAGAACAACCATAGTTATAAAACGCCTGGTGTCTAGTTGAGCATTTCCTAGAGGAGAATCTGGACTCATTACCTGTGTGTTTCTAAAACTCTGGCAACATCCCTGTGACTTGGATATTAAATGATTTAAGGGGAAACGAATGAATGAAAGAATTAGTTTCGCGAGAACTATACTGTACCCGACTCCCGAGGAGAGCCGAGAAGAAACCCCGGGGGGAAAAGAAGTTGAAAGAGGTGTGAAAAAGAAATGGGAGTGAGAGTGAGAGACAGACGGACAGAGAGGGAATGTGCAAAGAAGAGAAAGTGTGCGTCAGAGAGAGAGAGAGAGAGAGACACACACACAGGTAGAGACAGAATGATAGAAAGTGGAGAAGTGAGAGCAAGCCTGTGGGAGAAGAAGCACCGGCAGAATTTCAAGTCTTGCTTATGGCATTGCGCTCACACCTTGACCTCGACTGCTCTTGCCTGGGAATAGCTCAATGCCTGCCAGACACTGTTCGGGGCCGTTGTAATTCACTTTGGAACTGGGAGATAAAAAGCAAAGACACATCCAATGGAAGATTCCACTTGTTGGTCTTTTATTTTATTTGTAGTCACAGTGGAGCGGATGAAAACAGTCGTGTCTGCCGCTGATAGAAAATGGACAAACGTTTCCTCCTCTGGTGTTTTTTTTTTACTGCAGCGCTGACAAGAAGGTAGGAGGGATGTGCTCATAAATGGACATTTTCCTCCCACTTTAACTCGTTGAAAGAGGCATTACACACATCCACCGGCACGCAGACAACACTCAGCACACTATTAATAGATATTTCTCCTCTTTGTGTTTGAGAGGAACGAGCACATATATTCGGGGAGCCGCTGTCTAAAACAGCCCCTCTTCTACCTGAGCCGGCAAGGAGCAGATGCCTCATTGTACACAGAGAATCAGTGGAATAAATCTCCTCTGTAAATAGCTCCCAGACTCCGGGAGACAGATTATTGCTCAGATCAAAAGAGGACCGTCTTCCCGAGTGAAACAACAGCACCTCAAATATGCTCGTTAGTCTCCGGCGGTTAAACTGAACATAGCATAGTTTAGAAGGAGGGATGAAGGCGTTGCATATAGGCGGAACAAACACAGAACATGGCCGCTTTTGATCAAGAAGAATGACAAACAAGAAAGATGTACTTCATGTAAATTTAGGCTATTTTTCTTTGACTGCTGAAGCTGTAAAGCATCATGATGGGTTGACAAACATGCTACGACAAAGTGTGAAATAAATAAGGGCCAATTAAAAAGAAATACAATTAGGTTTTTTGGAAGCTTCTAACACCTGCCGTGGTTTAGTGATGGATCACTTTGATTTGAGTAGGCATAAACAAAGTGATTCTTTTCTGGAATAACTGCTGCGGTGATTTCGAGAGTGATCATTATATGAGAGAGAGAGAAAGAGAGAGAGAGAGAGAGAGAGAGAACGCTTCTGGCAGTCATCTATTTTATTCCTCTGCCAGTGCTCACATAGCAAGCTAGCTCGTATAACAAAACACATCATGCCTGCAATTGTAGTCGCCTGCATGGCGGTAGCTGTGGGACTTTGATTTTTAAACTGTCGAGGCAACACACACACACACACACACACACATGCACACACACACACACTAAAAAGCTAATAAGCTGAACCAATCCACCATTACCGAGTCGCATTCTACTAACGATATTCTGATGAGTTCCTCGCTCTTATTGCACCTATGTTTGTTTCAAGACAAATATGCAGGAGTTCTGAATTAATGATGCTCCGCTGCCTGCAACCCCAGAGAGAAAGGTAAACAATAGTGTGTTCACTGACTTGATAATATAGGCTAAGGTTTATATGCAAAAGAAAAATCATTTGCAATTTTTTAACAAACACATTATGGGACTCATCTGACGATCTAATTTGAATAAAACAGCCGAATGTCTTTTCATTGCTGTAATGGCTCTCATTTACATTGCAGCCTCTCTGCTCTGAAGAAGCCAAAACACTGGACGATGTTGGCAGATCACCACCCGTCTCTCGATAGAAGGCTTGAGGTTTAACAACGCTGTAATAGTTGCAGATTTACAGAAGCAGACACCACAACATTATGGAAGAATGGAGCTGCGGTTTTTACGAGGAGAAGAGTAATCAAAGTGATCTTTCATCTAATCAGGCTCAGCGTGTGCACATGTGGAGAGGGGGAAAAAGGAAGGACTACGTTCTAAAAGGCGAGCACACGATGTCCCACCACTCTGCCGTGAAATGACAAGGATGTGGGGGAGAGAGGGAGGGGGGCGTAATGATGACCTCCGAGTGAGCGCTCATTAACAATAATTGGAATGAAGTGGACGGAGAAGAGTTGTGAAAACCCGGCTGCCATCTAATGAATCATCTACTTGAGAGGCTGCAGCAGAGCAGGTACCCGCTCACATATAACTCACTGATGGGAATTACCGCTGTTCTCATGAGTGTGAAGAGCATCGGGTTGATCTCCAGGCTCTTTTACTCTCTTCTGCTATTTTGTTGTAATCGGTTTGTTCCATGCAGATTTTAGTCAAGACGGACAACACCTTTCCAAGCTAATCGCTCAATGTCAGTTGCTAACAGTTGTTTCATAAAATACAAAATACAAAGTGTTTGTCCCAGCACATCCTGTTCACCTGTTTTTCTCTGACAGAGGAGGGTAAAAATAAAAGTGAACGGTGCTTCACAACTAATGAGTGACGATAGTTCCTCCATACTATTAATTATGAAAGTCGAAATTATGAGATAGAAATTAATTATCTCATAATTATGACTTTTTTTGTTTTCTTTTATGACGGGAACGGGCTTCCATAGTTATAGCCAGGGGACGTGAATATAAATAGATCAGTTATAAAGCAACATTAAGAACAAATTTGGGGTTGCCAGGTTGTGAAAGTCCTTGTGTTTTAAATGTTGGTACTTCATGAGGAAGGCAAATCTGGCAACCCAAGTGCTGTTTATATTAATAGACTATAACTAGAGTATACATCTTAACTAAACATTAATGTACTTAATTACATTTCATTTAGCTGACGCTTTTATCCAAAGCGACTTACTTGTTGTGCATTTAACCATGAGTACAAACTCAGAACAACAAGAATCAAGAAAGTACAATTTCTTCAAGAAAGTTAAACTATAAAATGCCATTTAAGTGCTACTAACGTACTACTTTCTCTATTCAAGGTATAGTCGAAAAAGATGTGTTTTGGGTTTGTAGAGACTTCCTGCCGCTCTGATAATAAAGTGGCACTATGAAAACACCGTCCTTACACCGATCTCTACCAGTTAATCCCACTATACCCACTAACGCCTCACACTGTTGACTGTTTACACATCTGACCCTCCGAAACAAGCCCTGCCGGCAGGGTGCCGGGTCCCGACCCCGAGCAGACATGCGACTACTGGTGCATATCTCCATCTTTGTGACGGCGCCATTCACAACCAGCCCCGACTCCATCTTCCAATAAGGAGCAATCAGCCCCTATCTCAATCCTGCAGAGTCTCATCACTGTGTCAATGGACTGTGCTGCTCCCACATGATTACAGGTGTGACCTTAGCAATCTCTGCCCAAGTATGAGGCAGTTATCGACTTTCCTCATCCAAAACATAATTGCATGATTCAGCAATGTCCTCAAGTGCAAAAGCGGCGAGCTGTGTGGCAATGAATATTTTTCCGCGGTCCCCTCGGTGGGAGCGTGATGTCCTCGCCGCGGGGACGGTGTCATCGCCAAACTGAAGCGTTTGATTAAACCGCAGAGTACGTCCAATTTGCTATTGACTCCGCTCACTTAAAGCGCTGGAAATATTGACTAGCAAACAACGTCGGGGTATCTAAGCATAACACTACTGAGTGGCAGAGATGAGAAACATAGTGAAGTATAATACATTTGGCAAGCGCACAAAAGCGTGCAACTCGTGATGAAACCCTGTGAAATCTTTCACATCATCACAGGCCGGCGGTTCTAAACCCCGCGTATGGAAATGCCATCAGTTCAATATCCTTCAAGTGTTAACGACTGCATCTCATGACTGATGTTGTTGACATTTGGACATATTTCCTCTTGCACATGGACTTATTAGTAATGCTTAACTGTGTGCTGCGCCCACGCTGTGGGCAGAAGGCTCAAACAAAAACAAAAACAGCAAAACTCACAAAATGTCTGAAACAAAAAAGTAAGACCAGAGGACGATTAAGTTAATTCCTGGTCACTGTGTGCCGACCTAACACCTCTCCGCTCAAAACAAAGCCTATCGAGCCTGACATTGCTCAAGGCGGTGTTTTCAGAGTAAGATTTCATGCTCCAAAACTCGCATATTTATGCGAATAAAACAACATTGGAATGGATGTATTCATACACACAGGATGTGAATTATTGAAAATCACGTCTCCTGCATATGCCGGTGCCCCCTTTTCGTGGATGTCAAGTTGGCGGGCGCGAGATCAAGTGCGTGTGCACTGCGACCTTTTCACGTGTGAATTACAGCCCTGCGAGAAGTCGTGTGAAAAGGAACAAAAGGTCTGTTTTATTATTCACCGAGCTCCTGCGCGCTATTACCACAACACTCGGCTGACAGTAAGCCGCTTCGGTGTTAAGAGCAACAATGCCAGCTGACAAATGTTCCATCCAACGTTGACAAACTTGTTTAAAGACATTGTTAACCTAGAGCCGTGCAATCACAGGCGACAGCTTTTTAAAGGCCCCAATATGCTAAAATAGTCCCGTAGCATAAGGTAAGTAAAAAGGTAAGGGAACATGCCCGGTGCTGCCAGTGTCTCGTGGTGATCAAAGCCCGGCGCTCCCCTGTGGGCCGAGGAAATCCACCATTACTGGCCGTGCATATGCAATCAGTCCAGGCCAGTCCCACTAAGAGCCTTTCATCAAGCATTTTATGGGACAAACGTCGGTGCACCCAGGCTCGGGCTGACGCTGATGAATGGTGGAGAAAAGTTTCTCTTTTCTTGTGTAGTCTTCATTTTAGAATTGAAATGAGAGAAAGTAGAGATGTGTCCCGTGGCTCTGAGGTTCAGTAATGTCCTGTGCATTACAGGAAGCATTACAATGATGAAGAGACGTTTTTCTACATTGCTCCCCATTAGGGGGAAGTGATTAGCAAGGAGCTCCAAAGACATGTTAGTCATTACAATTGAGATTCAACCAAGCTAGTCACAGGAGTTTTAAATAATGCTGCGACTCAGAATGACATTACAATATTTTCTGGTACCGGCTGCCTTTGCTGCCACCGAGGACCAGACAAAGCAACTGAGGATTGAGGACTGAGGACAGCAGTGGACAGGCTGGATTAGACCATCATGACCACAGGAGAGCAACTATAGACAATGGGAAAAGTGTACTACACATGTACTGCACGTTTAATACACGTTTACTACATGTTTACTACACGTTTACTACATGTTTACTACACGTTTACTACACATTTACTGCACATGTACTGCACGTTTAATACAGGTTTACTACATGTTTACTACACGTTTACTACATGTTTACTACACGTTTACTACACATTTACTACACATGTACTACATGTTTACTACACGTTTACTACACGTTTACTACACATTTACTACACATGTACTACACGTTTACTACACGTTTACTACACGTTTGACTACACGTTTACTACACGTTTACTACACCTTTACTACACGTTTACTACACGTTTACTACACGTTTGACTATACGTTTGACTATACGTTTACTACACGTTTACTACACGTTTGACTATACGTTTGACTACACGTTTACTACACCTTTACTACACGTTTACTACACGTTTACTACACGTTTGACTACACGTTTGACTATACGTTTACTACACGTTTACTACACATTTGACTATACGTTTACTACATGTTTACTACACGTTTACTACACATTTGACTACACGTTTACTACACCTTTACTACACGTTTACTACACGTTTACTACACGTTTGACTACACGTTTGACTATACGTTTACTACACGTTTGACTGTACGTTTGACTACACGTTTACTACACCTTTACTACACCTTTACTACACGTTTACTACACGTTTACTACACGTTGACTACACGTTTGACTACACGTTTGACTACACGTTTGACTATACGTTTACTACACGTTTACAACACCACAGGAGCCAATACAAGTGAGTGTGAATAAGTGGAGCACAACGAGCTTCAACTAGAGCATTTCCTATGGAACACAGCTGTACTGGTAGAATGTGTTGAAGCTGCAATTGGGATGAATTTGACCATTACTACAGAAATGTGTTCCTGGCTCTCGTCGGGCCGGCAGACTGGAGTGGAAGGGAGGAAAGTGAAGTGTTGGCTTCTATGTGTTGTAAGTTGAGGTTACAGAGCAGAGCTTTGCAGAGCGGCTGAAGGTTTCCAAAAGGAAAGAAATACAAAATGATATTTTTTTTGGGTGTAAACGAGCCAATGAGGTGAAGTCTACCGCGGTAATAGTATCGTATATATAATATTCAGATATTGTGGATTCTGTTTTTTCTTTGTTTATTATATACCTATACCTATGGAAGCCTGTATCCACCAGAAAAAGTAGTCCAGCAGTGGAGACATTTACAGGATTGCAGCAGCAAAGGGGGTAAGGTCCAAGAGACATAGTAAAAATTATGAGATAAAAAGTCATAATTAGGATTTCGACCATCTATCTCATAATTTCGATTTTATTATGTCATAATTATGACTTTTTATCTCATAATTATGACTATTTTTATTTATTTTTGTTGTGGAAGCAGACTTTATTATCTCATAATTATGACTTTTTATCTCAAATTATTTTTTTGTGGAAACGGGCTTCCATATATATAATTACTTTTTGTTTTTGTTTTTTTTACTATGTCTCTTGGACTTTAGCCCCTTTGCTGCTGCAATCCTGTAAAGATCTCCACTGCGGGACTAATATATAATAAAGGAATTATCTTATCTTAACGAATGATAATTAATATCGTGCAACAGGTGGAAGTCGCCATCAGAGCCGTCAACACAGCCGGACAATCGTCTCAGTTATGGTCATGTTTGTTTACAGGAGTTATAATTATGACTCAAAGTAAACGACGGTAATGCTTTATCACAGTTTTACAAAGTAAAAATGTGCGCTCACAAAGAACGATGCAAAATGAAGAAGGGGAATTTCTAAAAAATAAAAGGAGCAGGGACGTGTCAGGGTTATTGATTAGGAGGAGCAAAGAGACAGCAACACATAATTACAAGTCAGGGACTACACTTCCATACCTTGGCCTCTATGTTGCTGCCTACTCATCTTGAAATTGTCCAATGCCAGTCCCAGTTTGTGTGCAGTGTCCCTGGTGGTGCAGCGCTGCACACTGCCAAAGACCATTTGAAGGGAGGAAGAAAAGAGAGGAACCAAACAGAGGCACGCTTCACCTGAGTTACTCTGCTTCTGTACAAGCTAAGTGACTCCTTCTGGGGAGGCCGGGTGTCATATTAAAGGTCTGTCAGCGCAGCGTCTTCAAGTTTATTCATCATATTTGTTTGTCGTGGGCATAAGCGGTGACATTTTACATTATATGCCGGGAAATTACGTAATTGCAGACACAAAATGGCAGATATAGAGCTGCACAGAGTGCTGACATTCACTCCACAGCGAGCAGCCTAAATATGCAGGTTAGGTGAGCACAGTAACCCAAATGTGTTGTTGTTTGGAACACACGCACACACACTTACACATGCAAATTCATGCACGCACACACACACACACAGACACATGCACAAGCACTTTCATCAAAGTGTCATTACTAGTTAGACCTATTCTAACCTTTTATATTATGCAAAAACGTTATGAAATATTTAAAAAAAAGAAAGTGGAGGATAATGTGGAGTGTTTATCCAACGGGGGAGAGAGGCACCACTCTTGCTCTTTTCACTTGGTCCACCTTCTGTTGAGAGAGGCTTTGCAATTTGTGCAGAGGCAAAGGTAGTGAAGCAGAGAAGCCACAAATCTCACAGCACGCCCTCGTGAGATCATGATGGATGGGTGGATGTACTAAACCATTCAGGTAAACTGGCACACAAAGTGTGTCCCGTGATGCTACTTGTTGCTTCTGAAAGGCTACTTCTTTTCAACAGCAGTTGCAAGTGAACTTTCTATAGAAAGCACCATGCAAAGTTAAATATATATATAATATAAATATATATATATATATATATATATATATATATAATATATATATATATATATATATATATTTATATATATATATATATATATATATATATATATATATATATATATAAATAAAGATCTAGACAGAGAGATACAGAAGCAGAAGCTATAAAAAGATGGAGGCAGATGGGGTTGAGATGGAGTCGGTAGAATGTCAGAAGGTAAACTGCTTCATCTCAAAATCAGACAGAGACTCAAGGAATAACACAACAATCCTCCAGAGATGGAGAGACGAGAAGACAGCAAGCAGAGAGAGAGATGCTCTAAATGTAGCAGTCAAACAATGTCAGCAGGTGTTTCCTGTCTGCTCTGAATGTGCTGTAGATAGATAGATAGATACATACATGCATACAGTTATAGATAGATAGATAGATAGATAGATAGATAGATAGATAGATAGATAGATAGATAGATAGATAGATAGATACATACATACATACATACATACATACATACATACATACATACATACATACAGTTATAGATAGATAGATAGATAGATAGATAGATAGATAGATAGATAGATAGATACATACATACATACATGCATACAGTTATAGATAGATAGATAGATAGATAGATAGATACATACATACATACATACATACATACATACATACATACATACAGTTATAGATAGATACATACATACATACATACATACATACATACATACATACATACATACATACATACATTTATAGATACATACATTTAAAGATAGATACATACATGCATACATTTATAGATAGATAGATAGATAGATAGATAGATACATACATACATACATACATACATACATACATACATACATACATACATACATACATACATTTATAGATAGATAGATACATACATACATACATGTATAGATACATACATACATACATACATGCATACATACATACATGCATACATACATACATACATACATACATACATTTATAGATAGATAGATACATACATACATACATGCATACATACATACATGCATACATACATACATACATTTATAGATAGATAGATACATACATACATGTATAGATACATACATACATTTATAGATAGATAGATAGATAGATACATACATACATACATGTATAGATACATACATACATACATACATTTATAGCTAAATAAATGTATAGATAGATAGATACATTTGAACATTTATTAAATTCATATTGCTTTTACAAGTATATTTAAGACTGCAGCAAATTAATGCAAAATAATACCACATTGTCTTCATAATTTGGCCTCTAAAGGGGTCAAAGTCAGTGAGCAACAATGGTCTTTTGTGGTACAAACCCAGAACAAATTATCTTCCTGCCAAAATCTTAATTGGTTGGTGGCATACTGAAGCGCCAGGGTACCACACAGGCTTTGAATACACAAAATAAAAGGTGTGGGCGGAAGGGACAATTGCTCCTGCCCACAGCCAACACTTTGAAAAAAGACCCCCAGTCACCTAAAACAAAAGGTCGGCAAGGACAGGGCCTAATACAGAAAAGAAAGACAGAAAAACCACTGCAACGCTATAATTTTCCTCTAATGCTGAAGATGGACTGGTGTTGTCTACAGGTGTGATGACATGAAAATGATTGTAATCAAGTTCAGACCAATGGGGATTTGTGCATTTCATAATTCAAAGGAAACATCAGATTGCTATTATAGCCTCTCACTGGCAGACCGTGCCCCACACTGCTCCGTCATCCTCTGCCCTCTGTGCTATAATAGAGTGGAACACATTCTTCTGACTGCATCTTGCCTTTGGTGTGGTTTGCCCTTCAGAATAACACAACAAGCAGCGTGTGAGTGATGATTTTTAATGGTGCTATTAGATGCTATTTAGCAGTCTTTTTTGTATCAATAGTCAAAACCCTGACCCTAAGAGCCTTATCTGACTCAACCAGCGTCTAGTGGTGCCTTTAGACCGAGCTGACAGTCACTGTTCCTCAGTCAAAAGTCACCTATAAAAAGTGCTTTAAATTACCTTTTAGAGAATAAAATCCCCCAGGGTCAGGTTGCTCTCACAGCCCTTTGGTAGTGTGTGTCCTTGAGAGTCTGCACAAAATTGTTGGCAAAGGTTTGACTTTCGTGATAGAACCTTGTTCTCAATGAAAGATGCATGAAGGGAAAGAACAAAAACACCACGGAGGTTTTGGAATTAAAACACACACACTCACTCAAAACCATTTTTTTACATTTCTTGCTTTAACAAGATGCACTTAAATGAACAAAAAGTGATGACTGATGGTAAGGAGCACAAATCAAAAGACTAAGGGGGCGATATTGTGTTGCTTTTTGGGTAAGTGTTGATGTATCACAGTCATTAGCCTGAATTGTAATGCGAAGCGCTACTCATCAGTGCTTTTCCCCACAGCCCAAAAAACCTCTGCTCTGTCCAATATACCCGGACTGATAAGAACAGTGGATCTCTATTATCCTGAGTATCTATTTCCCTGAGGAGCTATTATAGTCGTTAGCCTTATCTTATCTTTAAACAAGGGGAACTAAATGGCGCTCCCTCCAGCCCTATTCAACCTGAGAGGAGGAAACCTCGGTCGCCAGAGACGGAGCCGGTGTCACGGAGCCCGGGGCGTCGGGGGCGTCTGGCCCACTGCGGCTGGAGAAAAGCGATGACTTTCAGTACAGAGTCATAATGGGCAGCGCAGTGGAAGGATTACAAGAGAACACAGGGCTTAGCCACGTCTTTCTCTGGGCATAATGAAACGCATCCACCTACCAGCCTAATTAGCAGGGACCCCGGCTGCTACAGTCCCACTTCCTGTCATACAGTAGCAGAACATTGAAGTGGGGTTCATGTGCATGGGTGACATTTGTCATTTTATTCATTCAGCCTTGATTGTAATTGCGTGTAAAGTAATTAAACTTCCATGCAGTTGTGTGACAGATTTGAAAATGGCTAAATGCATGTTTTCAAAATAAACAAACTCAAACGCAGTTAGTAAAGCAGGCTTTCCACACTGAGGTCATTTTCAGTCGATTTTACATAATTTCTTAAATTCACCTTTTAAGGCACTTACATATAAGATACATACTCATGTTTTACATCAGAAATTGCAAAACAATCTCAGCTCTCTATATAATGAGGCACCATTGTCATAGGCAAAAGTTTCAAGACAAAATATGACTCTAAAGCTGAAAAATGGAATCTCGATTTTTTGAAATTATTCATATTTCGTGTGAAAACATAACTTTACAGGTGGTATATAGGTGGTATCTCGGTTTAGGTGATGGAAATTGGTTTACCAAAGGTTTTAGGTTCACAAAAGCAGTGAAATATATGAATAAAATGGTATATACATGTAAATAAATGTCCAAAAAATATATATATATTATCGTTTTTATTAAAAAAAGGCACACGCTTAAATTGTAACGTCACTTGAGTCATCTTCTCAGACTTGACAAAACTCCTCCGCAGTACAGATATGTCCACAGGGGCAGCCAAAAAAGTAAATATATATATATATTACAATAAGTGCATTCAACCATGAGTAGAAACTCAGAACAACAAGATCAAGAAAGTACAATTTCTTTAAGAAAGTAAAACTACAAAGTGCTATCAGTAAGTGACATTTAAGTGCTATGGTGCTACTTTCAAAGTATAGTAAAAAAAAGATGTGTTTTTAGTTTGCGGCGGATGATGTAGAGGAACATTAACCACCTGACAGATTTAAGTCCATTACTCACTCTACTTTTAGTTCAGTTTTGGTCTCCACCCTCTCCTAAGAAGAAATATGTGGCTTTTAAGCCGCTAAATGCTCCACTAGCTTCACCGGCTAACTGTGTCGGTCTGCCGTTAAGTATTTGGCAGGAAGAATAAACTGGGTTTATCAACGCGTTATTGCTGAAAACAGCTGCCCGCTTCGTCTGCAGGGATGCTGATGATGATAGCAGTGAGAGGGAACTAAAACAGAAGGCTGGTGCGCTAAAAGCCAGTCGGAGATAATTCTCTGTGAGTGCAGTGCAGCAAGCAAATCACAACTGAAGACACAACGCCGGCGTTTTTCAGGAAGTTCCCAATTTGTGCGTTCCTTACAGTAATTCAGTCCATTCATGCTTGCACAAACAAATTTTTTTTTTGGGGGGAGATTGAAATGTTAAACACAGAGAAAGAGACTGCCATTGAACACACACAGAAAAAAAACAAAATCAAAGGGAATAAAAGTACGTTCATTCCAAGGTCGAGTAAAAAATGTGGTTTGAGTTGCAGCCGCTTAAACTCTTGTGTTCGCTCACTCCCTCAGTAGCTTGGCAGGGTAGGATGGCAGAGTGCCACAGGGTAGGAACACACCCGGAGGCCATCATCTGGAGCCCCCTCCGTGCTGTCAGAGGTGGCACCTGTGACTGGTTAATCCAATGTAATGAGATGTCAGAGGCTTGAAATTTGTTGGAGAAATGGTGGCGGTATAAAGGAGTGTTGTGCTCTCTGCAGCTACCAGCAGAAAGAGACGAGGACCATTTCTTCACAGGGAGACGTGTTACACCAGAATGAAAGCAAAATACAAGCAGCCATCATGGCATCGGTGACTCGTCAGGGAATTATATTCTCATTTCAACATGCAAATGGAAAATTTGAGTAATCCCAAATCAACACTTAACCTTTTAAAAACCAATCCCCCCCTAGGGGGGGCAGACTGAGCGATTGTTATAAAAAACTGTAAATCATAGCTTGTTTTATGAAAAATAAAAGCCCCAAACTGCTGTATTTGGATGTATTGAACACCATAAGTAATATACAAGTGAAATATATGATTTGGTACATGAGAAAGTTAAAATGTTACAGATGTACGGAAATGTGCCCCAATGCAAATTTTGGAGACCTCGGCTAAATTTTCTTTGTACTAAACGCTCTCTAACTTTGTTCTGCTTCACTTTATCAAAGTCAACCTCTGCAGAGAGAATGTTCACATATTGAGTTATGATTTGGGTTAGAGAATGTTCACATATTGAGTTATGATTTGGGTTAGAGAATGTTCACATATTGAGCTATGATTTGGGTTAGAGAATGTTCACATATTGTGTTATGATTTGAGTTAGAGAATGTTCACATATTGTGTTATGATTTGAGTTAGAGAATGTTCACATATTGAGTTATGATTTGGGTTAGAGAATGTTCACATATTGTGTATGATTTGGGTTAGAGAATGTTCACATATTGAGGTATGATTTGGGTTAGAGAATGTTCACATATTGAGTTATGATTTGGGTTAGAGAATGTTCACATATTGTGTATGATTTGGGTTAGAGAATGTTCACATATTGAGGTATGATTTGGGTTAGAGAATGTTCACATATTGAGCTATGATTTGGGTTAGAGAATGTTCACATATTGTGCTATGATTTGGGTTAGAGTTGGACCTTACAGCTGCATCATTTCAAAGAAACAATCATCCTGAAAGTAATTTTTTTATAGGCGGACCTGAAACCTTTTCATTTTTTTCTGTGTGTCATCTTCATTTCCTCTTAACCAGTAACATATATACTGATATTTACACATCTGAACAAAATCTCACATGTGTACCTTTTATTATAACTCCAACATTATTCAAATAGCCCTAGCGGTTGCAGAGATACAACCTTTTTAGTTTGGGTATGCAATCTTCGAACAGAGGCCTAAAAATAGGTTGGTGTTCTATTGTTGACATTTACCCTCACCCAAAAAAAAAAGTCTGCTTCTGACATCATCTGGACCCGTGCATGCATTTTGTGTTGGTGTAGAAATGGCAACACACTCATCTTGTTGGGATGTTTTTATGCCACCTTCTTCATCGTTGCTAATCCGAGCATGAGCAACACCTTTAGCTACCAAACCAGTTCACTGATCACAGCGGTATGCATTGCTAAATCGAGTCGGTACAATTAACTCCTGCACTCTGACACAGACTCACACATTTGCACGCGGCGGGCGGTCGACGTGATAGACAAACATCAAAGAAGCAACGAGGAAGTGGAGATGACTGGGCAGCAGCAGCAGCTCGAGCCGAGCCACAAGGTGAGGGGTAGAGTGAGACTAATGCAATGGGACGTGCTAAATGTGAGCTAAAGCACCGGCAGGATGTGGAGCAAGAGGGCTTCAAAGCGCGGTGTGGGGCATTGAGCAGTGGTGGCTCTAATCCAGACTGACATTGTGTGAACTACAGTAACTAAACCACACATCAACACGGAGGCCATTGACTCACTTCAGAAGATGAACCCATCCCTTAAGGCAGGCCGACACGCACGGAGACAGACAGGACCCGAGATTGTAATATTTTCTCACTGCAATATCCATTTAAAGCACACATCACATCAAAAGGTCTGTAATTTTCTCAATAAACTTCCGTCTTCACAGAAAGGTAAGGTTTAGGCAACAAAGCTATTTACTTGTGTGACGGGGCCGTAGGGGAAGAGAACCCAAACGCTGATGCGTGCAAAGTAAATTGATTTCTCAAAAATAAAACAAGACGGGTTTCCAAAAGACGAAATAAAAAAACTTGCAGATGAACGAACACATAGTGCGGACAACAACAAATGCTCCGACAATGGGGCAGGAGACAAACAGGGTTTAAATACACAGGGAAGGTGCAGGTGATTAGACACCGGAGGACAATCACAGGGGCAGGAAGTGTCGGGAAACAGACACGGACTTCAAAATAAAACAGGAAACAAGAAAAACTCAAACCATGATGAATGAAAGGGAAACAGACAATGCCACCTGAGGGACTTACACCCCAAGAAATATAAGTTTTAACAACCCTACGATATAGTTTTAGAATGTGTTTAAGGACACAGATTCGTTACCGATATTTGGCCAGAGACGTGTTTCGTAGAATGAACCAGAGGCTTTATTAAATGAATCAAAGAAAATAATCAAAAACTAACAGCTAAAAGCCAAAACATGCAGAACAAAGTTACCACGACCAAACCATGCAAAACAGAAGCAAAAGCAGGTAAAATGGAGACCATGACATCATACCTTTTATATATTGCCGCTGATTGAGGGAGGAGCCCTGCGTTCAAAACCCTACACTTCCTTCTCTGGGGCGCGTTCCCCACTACACTTAGTGTGTAGGGTTGTTGACGCTAATGTGGCCGACTAATGACTCGAGTGACGACCGAGTTACGTGACCAGCAACTCACTTGAGTCGAGTGAGTAATGACACTAATGACTCACGCGACTAATGACTGATGTGACAAAATGTCAGCGTTGACGCATGGGACACAAACGGCGGTCTCCTGGCCTTAACCCTTCAGGGTCAGGGTGACAGACCACATTTCTATTAAAAAACGATAATAACAAATTTGGTTTTAGACATTTATTTACATGTTTCTTCCATTTTATTTATATATTTCACTACTTTTGTGAACCTAAGACCTTTAGTAAACCAATTTCAAGCATCAATGAGTAAAGTTATGTTTGCACAAGAGATATGAACGAAATGTTTAATCGAACTTCAATTCTTCAGCTTTAGGGCCATATTATCACTTTACACTTGTGCCTTATGACACTCGTGCCTCATTATATAGAGAGCTGAGATTGTTCTGCAATTGTAGATGTAACACATGGGTATATATCACATATGCAAGTGCCTTTAACACCCTTTAAGCCCACACCCTAACCCTAATAACCCTAACCCCTAATCCCATTTGTTGTTTAAGTTGTGTTTAGAGGTTGTACATGGGGATTATATATTATTGTAGCCCTGATTTTTATGTTTAATTTGATACCTAACATGGGTCTCAACAGGGCTCAACAGGTTAAAAGGTGAATTTAAGAAATGATGTAAAATCGAGAAAAGGCCTAAGACCCTGAAGGGTTAAGTCCTGCCTTTGCATCGATGGGTGTTTAGTTGTTTTGTCATTTTGACCAGAAAGGAGCTCTTTGGCGCTCAGGAACCAGCTACACGAGGCTGCAGCTTCACAGGTGATACTTGTGAGACGGATCCGTTTGTCGCTTGTTTAACTCTTTTCACGAGGGTTCGTTAACGCCAACACAAATATAGAACACCCCCCCCTTTCATCCGGTGAAGCTAACATGGTGAGCCTATGGCTGAGGAGCAGCAGGCCGGCTTGGCTGGTGTTCAGTCCGGTCGTATTCAGGCCGGCGCTAACCTGACGTGTGGGAACACCCAAGGACCCAACCTGTTCACACACAATCTGCAGTGGCACAATCCCATTACTCAGCCTGTTATTGGCCCCTTTCACACAGCGCAGCGCAGCACTGGATCAGTCAGCCACAGCCGGCCTTGTTGCCTCTCCGGGGAATAGACTGGCTGCTTGATTTTCTAAGGTGCTCGTCTCACACTCTCACCCTCCCTTACCCTTCACTGTCCTCACTCCTCCGTGCTCTCCCTCTCTCTTCCCTCGGCTGCTCCCTCCCTCCCCGGCGTCTCTCTCTCTCTCTTTCTCTCTCTTTCTCTCTCTTTCTCTCCCTCTCTTTCTCTCCCTCCCTCTGCTGCCCTTGCTCCTCCTCCTCAGTGTCCCATCTCTCTTTCTCTCTCTCTCTCTGTTGTCCTGTCTCTGTCTCTCTCTCTCTCTCTCTCTCTCAGTATCCCTTGTCTGTCTCTCCCTCTCTCTATCCATTGTCCTATATATATATATATATATTATATATATATATCCCTTGTTCTGTCTCTCCCTCTCTCTATATATATATATCTGTATCCCTTGTTCTCTCTCTCCCTTGTTCTCTCTCTCCCTTGTTCTCTCTCTCTCTCCCTTGTTCTCTCTCTCCCTTGTTCTCTCTCTCTCTCCCTTGTTCTCTCTCTCCCTCTCTATGTACTGTCCTCTCTCTCTCTCTCTCTCTCTCTCTCTCTATATATATATATATATATATATATATATATACATCCCTTCTCTCTCCCTTGTTCTGTCTCTCCCTCTCTCTCCATATATATATATATATATATATATATATATATATATATATATATATATATATATACATATATATATATATATATACATGTATATATATATATATATATGTATATATATATATATCTGTATCCCTTGCTCTCTCTCTCCCTCCCTCTCATTATCTCTCTCTCTCTCCCTCTCTATGTATTGTCCTCTCTCTCTCTCTCTCTCTCTATATATATATATATATATATATATATATATATATATATATATATCTACATCCCTTCCCTCTCCCTTGTTCTGTCTCTCCCTCTCTCTCCCTCTCTCCTCCCTCTCCCACGGTCCCGGCTCTTTCTCTGGACAACAGAAAACCTTATTTAGCAGTCTGCTCAGCACAGCCGTGGCAAAGCTGCCAATTCACCTGCATAGATTGCTGTATTCTCTACCCTGCCTCAGAAACCCATTGCAATTACAATCCCTGCATGAGTAAATGCAGCTGGTGCACAGCCATGTCTGATCAGCACCCTGCGTCACATCCACACCTCTAGCAAAAGGCGTCACGGCCAACACACACTGGCTTTTAAATGTGAAAGCAACCATTACCTGACCTTAGTTATTGAATACATGTGTGAATGAAGAGTGCCCATTACAAAGATAGCTAGGCCTCTTGATCAAGGTCTGAGTGCCCGTGTGTTGTCAGGTGTTGTCAGGTGTGCTTCGCTTTGAAACCATTCAAAGCGCATGTGGAACCATCTATGATTCATTCTACCTTACAATGCAAGCGAGGGCCACCTAATGTCACGCATGTCTGTTTTATTTTTTAAATATTGTTATTTTTACACCGACAGCAAAGTGTAGTTTTCAGTTCGTCTTTTGTGATCCTCTACTGAGTCTGAACCGACAGGTGTTAAGGTGAGCATGAAAGGAGTGAGGAGTGAGCCTGTGCTGACTTTGAAACAGGGGGGGGAAGCATTGTTGTAAGAGAAACATATTTAATTCATGTGTTGACGACTTATAGCAACAATTAGAAAACCACAGAGCTTGTCCATTCTTCTGACTTACAGGACAGGATTTGTGACGGTATTTTAACAGGTCGGATGAATCTCACAAAATGTTTAAAACAGCCCTTTTATCATGCTCAATGGCTTTCAGGTCCAACTAGATCCAATGAATAATTGAAGGAGGCTGGGAGGAATTCGAATCTCACAGTGGTGGAAAAGGTGTTTAACATGAAAGCCGGTTGATTGTCGGAGTCATCAAAACCTTTCACAGCGAGCAGCTGCTTGTAAAATGCGTCCGCGGGCCGAACAGAACCGGCCCACAGAATGTTTAACAAGCTGGACCGAGGCAGCGTGGAGTTTTTTACTTGGATTTACATGCAAAAGAGTCCGAAATGTTTAGAAAAGGTGTCAAATTTACTCAAATGTGGTATACAAATGAGGTCATATAACGGTTTGTGTCACACATAAACAAATATCACAATATTGTGTGATACAGAATGAACAAATACCATCTTACTGTGGACATAGAAACATTTGAGTTTGAATTAAATGAAGACCAAAGACAAGGGAGTGTCTGTTTTGATCCAGAGGGCATGGTGTGCATGCAGAATATGAAGATTACGCCACAGTTAATTAAGCTAGAAAAGTGTCATCATTATGACTCTGCTCTTTTTCCATCTGTGACTTTGGCCTCTGTGTTTTTAATTTGGTTTTTATGTCCTTAATCTAAATTAGCCTGTTAGATTTAAACAAATTATTTAAAAAAAAAAACACCATGTGAGATTAGTTTTGACCTGAGCACTTACATACCAAATTTCAAGATGTACTTCTTGATTAAGGAGCTTCTAGCAATGTGTAATGGCTGAGTTTGGATGTCTTTGGTGTAAATCATAACAGAGACGTGTCAGGGGAATGCTTTCTAAACTACAAAAAAAAGATTAATAAGTGTTGAAGAGTGTTAGCGGCCTTGTTCTGAAGGGCGCCATCATTGCACTTTGTCATTTTCAACCACTGCAGACGCATGTGTTTACACATTTGGGATGTGGGGTTAGAGTGATTTATCTGACTGTTGCATCACTTTGACTGACTCTCCATATTCTGGGCGATAAAAGCCAATTCACGGCGTCTCAACAGCCCAACAAGATAACAAATATGCTTCACACTCTTAAAAGCTTGTTACCGACGTCAACAGAGAAAAGAAAAAACGACCCTTAAATACTTTCTGATACAGAAAAATACATTTCAAATGCCTGAGGAGGAAATACCCCGACTGATGCGCTCAGTGTCAACATGATGAGAGGAGAGCGTTATGGGAAAGATGCTGCGTGCATGTAGTGCTGCTTTCGTTGCCTGTGTGCGTTTCTGTGTGAAAAAAGATGGTGTGTGTGTGTGTGTGTGTGTGTGAGTCAACTGTCAATTGGGCGAGCAATTGAGTCTGTCTTTATCGTCTGCTGTGATACTACGCTGACCTTCACAGCGCTTTCTGGGAAACTGCAAATAGCTTGGGGCAAAAGTCATCAGGACGCTCACAAATTACAATGTCTGCGATGCTATTGGACTGTTTGTCGACGGGCCCTCGGAGGACAGAGACTAAACCTGAGGAAAGTTAAACAAAAAAAAACGTTTCACAGTGTTCATTTTAAAAAGGTCTTGAAATGCCAGAACCTCTGACTGAACCATTTAACAATGAACGGCCCTAAAAGGTGATTTTCTCAATCGGTTTCTTGTGATCAGTGGTGGAGGAAGGATCCACACCCTTTATCACGACTACTACTACGACACAAAAGTGCTAATACCACCGTAGAAATAGAAGTAGAAAAACCATTGAACTGTCTTCTGTGTTCATTTGACAAGAACAAAAGAAAAAAGTGGAGCCGTAAACTGGTGTCTCAGCTACCAAAGCTAGTAAAAGCACTGTGGAATTAGCTAGCTAGCTAACTAGCAAACCGCTAGCTAGTTAGCGAGCTACCTTGTTAATTCCACCACACTTAAATGCTACACTGGTGTCAAAAAAATAGAAATATAACAGCAGTGTGCTTTCCTAAGCGGTGACAGGAGTGGGTGTGGATGAAGCATGAAGTTATTACTCCCCATAAGTCATAACTTCAAAAGTTTAGATAACTTTGAAAGTTTAAATGGATGCTAGCTAGCTAGCTAACCATCAAACTGCTGCCTAGTTAGCGAGCTACCTTGTTAATTCCACCACTCTTAAATGCTACACTGGTGACAAAAAAATAAATATAACAGCAGCATGCTTTCCTAAGTGGTGACAGGAATGGGGGTGGATGAAGCATGAAGTTATTACTCCCCATAAGTCATAACTTCAAAAGTTTAAATAACTTCAAAAGTTTAAATGGAAGCTAGCTAGCTAACTAGCAAACCGCTGCCTAGTTAGCGAGCTACCTTGTTAATTCCACCACAGTTAAATGCTACACTGGTGACAAGAAATATAAATATAACAGCAGTGTGCTTTCCTACGCGATGTCAGGAGTGGGGGTGGATGAAGCATGAAGTTATTACTCCCCCTAAGTCATAACTTCAAAAGTATAAATGGAAGCTAGCTAGCAAACTAGCAAACTGCTGGCTAGTTAGCGAGCTACCTTGTTAATTCCACCACTCTTAAATGCTACACTGGTGACAAAAAAAATATAAATATAACAGCAGTGTGCTTCCCTAAACGGTGGCAGGAGTGGGGGTGGATGAAGCGTGAAGTTATTACTCCCCTTGCTCATTTTAGTCATAACTTCAAAAGTTTAAATGGAAGTTAGCCCGCTACACAATGGCAATGGTACACATTTAAAAAATGGCCGCCGCTCTGACCATCCTGCTACGTTGATTTGAATATGAAGTCCGTTCTACTCCTATTTTATAACACCGTAAAAATACTAATTTCTTAACATTTGAGTCCACAAAATAGGAACATTTAAATTCTTTTGGATCAAATTGGAGGCCTAATTAAATAAATTAGATCGCCATCTTCAATTAGAAAAAAAGTTTTGAAATTGAAAACAGCTGGTGTCAGATAACTCCTGCAGGACAGTATCATAATTATATACACAGGGAGATAGGGAAGGCACTCGGGCTTGATGAACCAACAGACTGATAGGGATGAAAGGAGCCACCTGAAGACAGTTTAAATCACAGATTGCAATGGGAGAGGGGGGGAAAGAGGGAGGAGGTGAGGAACACACACACACACACACACACACACACACACACACACACACACACACATACAAGAAAACAGAGGGGCCAGGAAGAACAAGAGCAGGGTGACACAAGACACAGAGAGCTGGCAGTGATGGCCGAACCGGCGAGAGAAAGAACCAGCGCCAGTGTGATACCGCTAATGAGGTCGCTCTGTGTTCTGGTATTTCAGCTCCACGCCGTGGTCACCTCTGTCGCCGGCGAGCCGTCATAAAGTTGCACGATGTTGCTCTGCCGTCGCGGCGGCGAGGGTACAGGTGTGGAAATTAGCCATTCGATCCAAGGCAACAGCGAGCTGTTACCTTGGAAACCAGTTCTGGTCTGTGGAAATATTTTTTGTTCCGTGTTGCCGCCTGAGAGTTCCCTCCATGAGAGGAAAGGACTTTTTACATCTTTTCTTTTCTAAATTGTATTTTTATTTTTTCGAGAAACCCCAGATTATAATCATATTTTTCAGCATATTATCAACTTCCTACTTGACCTACTATTCGCATTGCATGCTTACAGTTTCTCGTACACCTACAGCAGTGGACTTCACTGAATTGAGTTGTTTCTCAACCTTCATTTTCCATTCCCTGCCATTGTTGAGGCCGAGGTTGAGGCCGTGTGTTCATTTTCTCTTCTCATTCTTCTCCCTCCACAGAATGGATCTGAAGTGAACGATGCCATTGTGTGCTTTCTTTGCCTCCTCTCTGAAGCCCCGGTGGAAGATTACTACCTTCCTGTACTCTGCAGAGTTCAGGTACAGTATTGCTTTGGGCTTCATCTCCAGAGATAACTGGACAATGTCTACATTTTCAATTCTGTGCATTTAGTAGTTGCACTGCTGCAACACAGCACATGACGAGAAGAGTGCAAGTCGGACAAACAAGAGTTTACGTCTGAATGGATTACATGTATTCTTCTTTTTCCCTCATCTTCAGCTCACCGAGCCAGCGACAGAAAGCTAGAGAGGAAGAGGAGGAGAGAGATCGATGAAAAACAAAACCATGAAACGTTGTTTTCTGATTGTTTCACGCCGGTTACGTTGAAAAGCCACGCTCCATCCTGACTGTCTCTGTCTGCGTCAGGCCGGTTCAATCTGTGATCCTCGTCTGCACACCCTGCTTATTAGCTGTAACGAATGCTCTTTGCTGACGCCCAGAAACGTCCCGAACGCAGCAAAATAAGAAGAACAAGAGCAAACACAGGCAGAGGGAAGAGTCTCTGCAGACACAGACATCACCACACTTACTTTTTTGTATCAGTCTATGCATTGTTTGTAAGGAATTGTTGCTTATTATACCTTTACATAATTCGATTAATTGTCCCTGTCCAAGGTTCGGACATGATTTATTTAGCAAATGGCTTAAGGGGTTTTGTAAAATGGCGGTCATGTTAGGTCAAACCAATCCATCAGAAATTGCACATCATTCTCATATGCTTTGAGTTTGAGTTTCATTTCCCCACAGCAAATGGCTTTAGGCACTTATGTATTTTTTATATATTTTTTTTGCCATCATAACTCCACTGGAGACCCTTTTGGCATATAGCCACGCAAACTTTTGATCTTGGAGCGAAAAAGTGCCTTTAATCTTGATGCAACTGTGCTCGACGAGCCGCGTCCCCGGGGTTCCCGGTGAGCGCTGCGAATGACTGAGTGGCAGTAAAGCCAGTGTCATCAGTGCAGAGCCGGGCTCACTGATTCTCGGTCCTATAATACCCCGCGCTGCAAGGCCTCAGCTGTGCTTGTGTTCACCTCTCATCTCGTCCATCTGTGTCTGGGACCATGAGGGCACTCCACTCCTCTACCTTGCTCCCTCTGCATCGCTCTCTCTTCCTCACAGCCTGCCTCTATCGTTAGAGTCCAACCCCGAATAAAAAAAATGAGCTCTGCCTCGGAGTAGTTTATTAGAGACGTATTCGAAACTCAGGAGAGACTTGTACGAGTGCAAAAGCCATGATATTATCATGTCTACACACAACGCTAACTCCTTTAGAGAAACAGTTATTGACAAGAACCAGAATGCCCTCGAGGATTTCAAAATCCCTTCTGTGGTGTCACTTCAATTTCAAAGCATCGTCAGAGAGCCATTGTGCAGGTAACCAGCCAGCTCTGCAGCACTTTGGTCCAGGCTATAACCGGTTATCAGCGGAGATTTTGAGCTTTGGCTGACTCTGCAAGAGAGAAAAAGGTTAGTACGAGAGGATTATGAGGCAGACGCACTTCAGCCTGATGTGTTGGCTGCCCTGCTTTAAAATTATCCTCACATAAACTCAAGTTAACGTGTTAAAAGAAGGATATTTTCTCGATATGTATACTGATTTTCTTTCTCTTTTAGTTGAATAAGAAGGTATATGCTTCATCATGAAATCGCTGACAGTTTCTTTGTGCCTTGATTTCTGTGACCGTGCATGAACTGGGAAAATAAATGAAGCAATGAATAGAATAAACATCTCACCTTGCCTTTCCACCTGCACACTCCTCACTTCTGCTTCTATAGATCAAATATTCATACAACTCGTTCAAAAATCTCTCGGCTTTCTGTTCAAATTTAAAAAAAATCTCCTCCTCCGCAACTGGAGCATGATTCAAGAAATCAGAAACTCGGTATTGAAATGAACTCCCACCTCATTAGCATGTGAAGACATGATTCACCTCTGCTCATTAAGCTCACTCATTCATTAATTACTCACCAGCAGCGCTTGTTGTGAACGTGACTAATGTTAAGAACAGATACAGCAGAGTAATCGCTTTCTCCGTTTCAGATACATATTCTCGCTGTATGATAATTGAGCTCGCGTTACGCAACTTGGCTTAATTGCTGACTAACTTCAAATGTGATTACATTTTTTTTTTCACGGGTAATTGCATTCCATGAACTGAGAGCCCTGTAATGAGAAACTTTGCTTCATGTCTCCCTAATATTTGCCTTCGGGGTGATCAATATCGTGTTTTCAAAAAGTAAACTCGGTGTGGTTCCAATATTGAAGGGCCTAAGCAGCCAAAAGCCAATTATGGACTTGAACTTGAATTATTCCAGTGCTTTATTAAATTGAAGAACTAGGACTGTATAACATTATTTGAAGGTGCTTATTGGGGTTCCATCTGTACCTTTGGGAGAAGGCTGAATGTAGGGCACAGAGGTCAATGAGTCCAGGATTGGTTGCTCCAGCTATTCATAAATCCACACTAAGTGTGCATGTGACGTCATCTCTAAGTTATTAACCACTTTAGCTGACATCAAACCTCTTTGGGTTGCATCATTAAAACTTAAGAAATGTCACGCCAATCAAAAGCAATCAACTATGTAAACAGAAAGTCACTGAAGCGGTGACAAAACTGCCCAAAAAATTATAATTTAACAACAAATTAATCTTAACACGCCTTTTTTTTTAAATGGTTTCATTTTTGTATGCATATTGAACATGGGGAAAATGTGTGCTATTAGCATAGCGCTATGTCATTTGAGGGATATTGAGTTGTAATGTGGAATGGATGTAAAACATTCCCATTTATGATCAACATTAGAATTCATTTTGATTAAATGTCGGGTCAGGTCAATATATATATTTTACATCTTTTATTCCTCCGTCTTAACGTTTCATAAATCAGGATATTAACAATATTTGTTGTCAGATTTACGCAACAGTAATCCCTTTGCAGTTCATTATATCTGGTAAGAATTCATCTACTCTGTGTGGCGCAGCCCATTTTAATGGGAGGTAGATCTGCACTCAGTAAACATTTAAATGTTTTATCGTCCGGCTCAGTCTGAACTTGTCAAAAGCAAAAGGAACAGAAGACTCACCAAATGTCAAAGGATTAATTAACAGCGATGACTATTCTTCCTCTGACGAGGTCCGGCCGGAGCTGAGACGTATTTGACAGATATGCCGCTAAAGCTGCAGACCCTGTGTCCTGCCGAGTGGCATGTGGGTGGTGGAGAGGGAGGGTCATTATACTCAAAGTAATGAAGGGATCTGCGTTAATGTCCTTTTGTTGAAGCGTTACATTTTACCTCTTCCTCCTCTGGGACGCATTCAGGCCCATCAATGAGGTCGGTAATTTCTTTTTCACATCCTAATTGTCTTTCTTTTTGTCTGCTTTTTATCAGAAGGATACAGTCTCTGTTGCTGGAATGGATTTCTGCCAGTGGCGTAAGGGCCATTACGTGTTGATCATGGCATTTTAATGCGTCATTTGTTAAAGCCCTGCACATAATAATGCCTTTAAATGAGGTCAATTCAGTCTGCCTGTCATTGAAAGCTAATTATAGATGTCCCTTTGATGGCTGGTAGATGTTCTGAGTAAAATGTCAACACAAAAACAATATAAGACTGTATAATGTCTTGTAATTTAAGACTAAATAATGCTGGTTTTGGAGGGATTTCCCTCATTTATAGCTCTGTAATGGCAACTGTTCCTGGCATTCACTGCTCATGTCTAGTGGGCAAGACCAATGTTTATGACCACTAGAATCATAATTCTGATTAATCACCTCGGTACTCCATTTTTATGTTGGCTAGTAAAAGCTCAAATGGGATAATATCTGATTTTTGAGGAGGGCGGACGTAACGCTGTCCCCTTGGGAGCGAGCAGTGGCGATGGCGTCCTGCCAAATAGTGAGCCCTGATCTATATTGATTTAAAGAGCAGCAGATCAAAATGTGGCTCAATCAGACACTTGGCACATGTGATTCTTCAAATCCTCCTCACAGCAGCAACATGAGCACAATTAACTTATTTGAAGGAGCCGCGATTTTTAATAGTTATTCACGGGTCTAACCTCCTTTCCCTTTAAAGTGCACCAAATAAATGAATTTAAATGTTAAGTGCCCGCCCCCGGACCACCATAGTTTCACACTAAAAGGGCCCCCCAAACCTCGCTTGAAAGCTAGAAACGTCCATGCATGCTGTGTGATCACTGTGATTAAACACAGGGTGTGTGTGCATGAATCAGATATCTGAGCAGCCATGGGAGCCTGAAATAATGAACTCACTGCAGCATCAATTAGTAGCAACCATGAGGCAGTCTCAGATAATGCTTAGCAATGCACTCTGAAAAGTCAGCCAAACTAATGGAACTGGTGTGTGTGTGTGTGTATGTGTGTGTGATTGAAAATGAAACAATGAAATGAAATCTGAAAAGAAGTTACATCTGACTGAGCCTTGACTCTCAAAGCAGAACAGAAAGTAATATTTTTCTTTTCGATAAACGGGCGCGTGACTTGATGGATTTCCCGGCTTGTGAGCGACGGCCTCGCCGACGTATTTTTCCAAGGGAGCGAACGGCGACCGTCACTGTCGTGTCAGAGGTAAGAAGCATGTAATTAAATTCATGGTCTGTCTGCAAGGTCGTGGAGACGAGGACACGAGGACCAACAGATTAAAAGCGTCCGACCGCTGACCCTCCAGGAGCCTCCAAGGTGAGCTGCCATGGTTCTCTAATTACATTTGTTTACCTTAAGTTGATTGTAATTCTGTGTGTAAGGAGGACTTATTGCAGAATAAGCTTTTAAATGCACAGTAACTGTTATCTGTGCATATGACAATAACAAATAGCATGTAAACGACACGTTAGCTCAGAATTAAAACGTTGTTTTTTTTAGTTTTGGGTTATAAAACAGAGAGATTTTTACTGAACTGCTCAAATTCCAATAAATACCAATCAGGAGTTGACTGATTATTGCATTTTCCCAGACGGTAATCTTACCAGGGATCAAACAATGGGGCATTTTCAAGGCAGCAGGGCCGTTAATGCTGGGACTTATTTGGAGATTTGATGTAAAAAAGCTTCTAAAACACCAGTGAGATCCTATTAGAAACTATATCAGTGCAGTAAATCATCTAGTGGAAAGATGAACACCCCCATCTCTTTTTCCAATCTCAATCCTCTTTAGAAGACGACTCCAGACACAATAAACCGGCTCTTTGATGGGAGAATCACATCCATTTTATCTCCCCGTGCTGCTGCAATTGCACCGTTACCAACAAAAGTTATTTTCTCCTTCAGCTCTAAACTACTTCTGTTCAATATAATATCCAATTAACTAACTCTTGCTCTCTCTCTCTCTCTCTCTCTCTCTGTGTCCCTGTGCAGTCAATGAAGAGAATCTGGCCACAGGCGGTCTGCATTGTTGGCTTTCTACCTCCGACGCTGACTAAGATTAATCAGAGAGATTTCCTTGCAGGAGCTGTGGTGGAAAAGGTGGATCTGCTTCACGGAGACTGGGGAAGGTGGGACAGCGACCTGCTGTTGTTCACTGCGCGCAGGATGACAGGAAGCTGACTATTAAGTGGCATTGTAGGTTGGCAGCGAGCGAGCCTGACCCCTTTATCAGGAAACAGCACCGAGCCGCCGACCGCAGACTGCCACGGCACTAATCACCAGCCGTCTGGCAGTGAAGGAATAGGCTGAAGCCCGAGCTGGATTCACTCAACCAGCCAAATGACAGCCTGGTTGGAGAGGAAATAACTGCTTTCAGATCAGTATCACTCATATCAGTCGATAAACACTATGGGTTTCCACCTGCACCTGCACCGTGGAATCTTCTAGCGCACAATAAAGGGACGTTTGAATTGCTTGGCTCCAGATTGGGGGGTTTTCGTGTTGTGTTGGCGAGCAGCTAAACTAAAGGAAAAACAAATCATCGCCCAGCAGGAAGGCGGGGGACAGATGGAGTTGAGTTTCTGAGGAGTCAGACTCCGTGATACTGCGGAAGAGGCCAAAACAGACGAGAAATCAGGTTTGTGAAAGACTGGGGGGAATAAAAATAACTGCTCATCAGACACAACTGTGTGGACCATAGCAGCTGCAGAGCCTGCATCACATGCATGAACTGAGAGACATTATTATAGCAGATATTTACATTTACATTGGATCAGTCAAAAACATGACCGTTCTGTCATTGGTTGTCCTCCTTCCTTCAAATACTGCATGTTTTAGTCTCACAAACGTGTTAGTATGGTGGTTTATTTATACATCCAGCTGTTAGTCTTCAGCTGGTCCTTTCAGACATTTTGACTATGTTGGACTGGCCAGATCAATCTTGTCCGTCTTTATTGAGACCAGGATCTGTTCCCTTCTGATTGGCGTGAAGAGTGATTTAAAGCGTGAGATCACTGGCCTTGGCGTCAGGGTTGTTGGTGGAGATGCAACTGTTGGAAGGACACGTCAAAACGTGACAAACCGCAGGGCAGATACTCCTCACCTCACCTGTGGTGCTCTCTGCAGGATATGTCTAACCTTCATAGGTATGATTGTCACATGTTCCTTTTCATATCTGAACTAATTGGAGCCGGGGGGGAGGGGGAGGGGGGGGGGGGGGGGGGGCACCACATCCTGGTATTGGAAGCCAATATATAAAAGCCTCCATCTATATACACTATATATACACTATATATATATATATATATATATATATATATATATATATATATATATATATATATATACAGTAGACACACATACATATATATATACAGTATATATGTATGTATATATACATATATATACATATACATGTATATATATATATATATACATATACATATACATGTATATATATATATACATATACATATATGTATATACATATACATGTATATATACATATATATACTGTGTGTATATATACATATATACAGTATATATACATATACATGTATATGTATATATATCCATATACATATATATACATGTATATATACATATATACAGTATATATACATAGATATATACAGTATATACACATATATACTGTGTATATACATATATATATATACACAGTATATACGTATATACAGTATATCTATATACAGTATATTTATATATACACAGTATATATATGTGTGTATATATATATACATATATGCACACCATATACATATATATATATTTATATATATATAAAACCTCCATTTTTGTACAAGCCTATTTAACTCAGTTTTCATTCAACAGATACCTTTTACTAGAAAACCACATTTTCCTGGAATTCTACAACACTTTCAGTACAAAAGACATTTCAATGAAAGGCCTCATTAATGAAGCGTCCATTTCTCTCCGCCTTTATCTTCCCTTTTTCTATAGGAGTGTAATTGACAGCTCATGTTAGATATAATAACTACACGTTTTAACAGATATCCTTCATCAGTCACTGTACCAGTAATGTGTGTGTGGGTCTCAACACATAATCTGTCATTTAAATGATCTCAGGTATGCACAATGGAGCCCGTCCTGCAGGGTAGATGTGTGCTGCTGGAGGGATGAGAGCAGCACTGTGCACTGACCTCCAGTCAGCGCGTCTGTTTATATAGCGAGGTGTCCAGTTGCAGTGAGCCTGACACATCAGATATGCTCCCTTTTTGTGCACAGACCATGTCAAAGCAGCCATGTGCAGCAAAACCAATTCCCTCTAAACTGGGTGAAGGATTCAGAAATTTCTCTTTACTACATATATGAATCAGGCGCCACCCCAAATACAGTGAGACAAGCCTCCCGGAACGGCAGCCGCAGACAATTTTAAAGGGGTCCTGGAGTGAGAAAAACACGCCAGGAATGACCAATTTCAGCTCTGAAAATTGTGTTGAGAATCTATTCCAGCCCATGCTCAAGGTCTGCAATATGGAAAATGCTGACACTTTAAGAAAATTTACAACTGCTTGGCCTTGGCCCGCGCTTCTCTGGCAGAGGGTTGGGAGAGCATCAACCTGATTTTCTCTAAATCACTTACCTGCAGGCAATCATGCCCTTACCCTGTTATGGCCGCCATAAGCTTACTTCTCGAGCACATTCCCGCAATAACAAGTCGGCAGTTGCATCCAATAGGTGTAGCATCAACCCTGCAGACGGCCGGGGGGAAATTGAATTAAAGTATTGTAGAAAATCTCGGATGTTCACCTTTTTTTTCTGTTGACGTGCTCTGTGGCCGGTCAGCGTCTCACCGTGAGATTCAGTTAGGGATCCGTGTGTGTGTGTGTGTGTGTGTGTGTGTGTGTGTGTGTGTGTGTGTGTGTGTGTGTGTGTGTGTGTCGCTGCTTTGATTTACACCGCACTTGTCATGCGCTGTGTTATGTGTGGTTCAGGTCACAGGTGGAGGCAGCGACTCGTTGAGCCAAAAATAATGTGATTGAATGTCAATGGGCTTTTGCTGCTTCCCTCAAAGGAAATAAATGGACAGCACATGACAAGGTTCAGGGCCCAGGAATCCACATTTGTGGAAAGGAAAAATAAAAAATAAAAAAAGGTGAAAACTCCAACATTAAATTAAATAAGTTTCCAATTATTGTTCAAATGTGATGTCATCTGGGACATGTGGTATAGTTCATATTGCTGAAAGGTCAGCGGCTCTCTGACAGCCTGAACAATGTGAAACACACTTTTGGAGACGGCTCGGAAAGCAAAACTTGTGGCGTTGTTTGTCTTCCGACAGATGAGAGACGTCCGCTGAGCGACGGTACGGGCGGTCCGACTTACTTATGAGGGTAAAAATAGATCATAAGTTGAGGGAGAAACAAAAGAGAATCAAGAATGAAAGGCGTATTGATCAATTGTTCACAGTATGTACAATGCATAATTGATTAGTGCAAAGCATGGAGCCCCTGGAAGCGTTTCACACTATAGAGGTGTCATGTGACTGCACTGATATAGCGGTTGTATTACCTCTTTGAATGAAGTGTCATCATTGACAGCTTCAATTGGTCCTACTGTTGCAAAAGCATGAAAATAAAAGCTTAAATGAGGTGCTGGTTTCCTCCGAGGCTACATTCAAGGAGGAGTGAATGAATAGGTGGACAGAATGTTAATGTTTACCTGCGAGAGAACTATTCAAATGCACATCACTCATTCTTCGGACACAAGCTGAGAGCGAGGCGTGGAGTGCATGATTGAACATCAGAGGGGAGGGCGCCTTCAGCATTTATCTTTAAGATGCACAGCTGGGACATAAGCTGCTCTTTAATTGTGGGTCTGTCTATCGCAGGTCACAAGCGGCTCATCAATCAGCGTGCCCGGGGTAACCTGGCCCGTCCAGATTTTTTTTTAAAAAGGGACAGAGGGAAGCTGATCATGAATTATAATCAATATGATAAGATATGAGATTCACAGTTTCAACAAAGATGATAGATCACCGACTTACGGACGGAATAAGTAAACAACGGGCACATAAAAGCAGCATTGGGAGGAACTGGAGGTCACAAGCAGCAGGAGCGCGACAAACAACTCCTGTTTATTTACTGTTACACAGCTGGACCGCGATGCACAGCCAGAGGGTTCAGGAGCGACTAGCAGGTCAACGCCGTAAGTCTCTGAAACCCCGAGGCACTCGTGTCTCAGTGAGGTCACAGCAGAGAGATGTCGGCTCGATCCAGAATATTCGGAATACAAATCTCATACAACTGAGACTACTAAACCTGCAATAACGGATGTTTTTATCAGCTGCAGACGCATCATTGACACATCGTCACCTTTGAAGCTGGCTTGTCGTGCATATGTGCACACTTTGCAGACACAGAGCACGATTAGCATGAACACAGCGGTCGTGCTTCTCCCACAGTCCAATGTTCACTCTCCTTTCTGCTGCGTCTTTCCCTCCAGCAGCTCCTGAGCTAGTAAACGCTCCATCTGGTGGGAACGATGCTGTCAGTGAACCAGAGAAGTAAACAAAAACACTGTGAGGGACAAAGTAGTCATTTGAGTCATCTTAAATATATATATTTTAATGAGTATAGCAGTTTCAAATTAATTAGTTGACTAGAAATGAAACATGTTAGTTTTCCTGCCGCTAAATCATACCGCTTGTTATATCTCCGTGCTAATTATGGAGCTCGACCCGGCAGTCGGTTAGCTTAGCTTAGCATAAAGACATCATCAATAGCGCCTAGCAGTAGCTTTAAAGCTCACTTTGAAACTGATTTTAAAAGTTTAGTTTAAGTTAGGTGCTGGAAGGTGTATTTTTTACTTTAGCGAGAGCTAGGCTAGCCGTTTCCACCCGCCTCCAGTCTTTATGCTAAGCTAAGCTAATTGACTAAGGCCGAATCTCCATAGTTATCGTACAGACACAAGACTGGTATTTATCTCTGCATTTCTCTAAATGTTGTACTATTCTTTTTAAAATAGAATACACGAGTACGCAACACTCAAATCCACATGACAATGAAGGCGTGGGCCAGCAGCGGTTGAGGAGCATTTACAAATATGCATAAAAAGATCAGGGTACTTATACCAGCAAATACCCCCGAGTCACAAAACCCCAACGAACAACTAACGCAGGAAATAAATGCACCAAAAGGCCTTATTTTACAAATCCATCCTGACCTGCAAAATCAAGACATCAATATAAACTATGCATTGTGTGCAAAAACCGAGGCTACATCTGAGCATCAATAGCAGAGAGACAAAGCCCAGCAGAAGATTACATGCAACATGTGATTGATCTCCAGCAGGAGGACATCCAGTACATTTGTCTCACGGCTCGGGGATAAGAGCAGCCGTAAGTGATGGAGTGGGATGACAACAATGCAGCGTCGCCTTGCCTGGAGCCACGGATGCATGTGACAGACGGGGCATCGTGCTCCGAAACCCCTCTTGAAAGGCTTGTGCTGCTGCGAGGATTAAACCAGCCTCATAATGGCCCGTGGGATTTGTGCCACTGCCGGGGTTTGACAGCCGTCGAATTGGGTGGCAGGCAGAGACGAACTGCGACGAGAACACAGCGCTCGATCTATACAGTTGCCAATCACGCCGCGGATTTATTGACCGCGCAGAGAGAAAAGAGAGAGGATGAAAACGTAGAGCCGCTTCAATGGCAGGTAGAGAGCGTCGGCATGTGGAGGAATTTATTCACGGCCTTGTGTGGATAATCCCATAAACGCTAAACTCCCCCAACTCTACCCGCACCTCTTCCCCACCACTGCATCTGCCTGCCTTTCCTGCCCTTGTTTTGAGGATTTGCAAGATTATTATTTCTTTTTTTTTACTCCACGGGAACTACTTTACATCATCAACAGCTAGTCCATACAGGATCCACAGTTGCCATGGCAATATCTGTGGAAGAAAAGAGAGAGGGAGGGAGAGAGAGAGGAAAAGTCTTCAGAGTTGACAGGGAAATAACTGGTTTCATTATATTCAGCCAGCTGATTGTCTCCATCACCGACGGAAGAGCTTCTGTTTGCGTTTGAGCCGCAATAAATTACCGCCGAGGTCAGCGCATCGCTCCCTGATTAAATGAGACCCGAACTTATATCCCTCTGACATCTCCCTGCATCCTTTCTCAAGGAATCTTGAAGGTGCAGAGACAAATCCCCATAATCCTAATGAAGTATTTTCCCTCCCGTTGCAGCGCACAAAGCGTTTTACTCTGTTTACACGGAGAGAAACTCTCCGGGTTCCCGTGCAGCTCGGTTCACACACACGGTTTAGGGTAATCTCTGCAAATGCCCAAAAGAAAAGTGACATCACAGAAAGTGAGGGGTGGAAAAAAATATCATTATTACTACTATTGGGAGAGCAAATAAAATGACTTTGGAGGAAGTTTAATCGTAAAGCGTCGCGTCAGCAGACCTCAGACTAGAAGCTGCTGCTCTGTGGGTGGATTTTTTTTTTTTTTTGGCCTCGTATTTGAGGATTCTCATTTTCCCCGAGTCACAGCAGTCTCACGGTCAATTGAGCAGCGGAGAGCGGCTGCAGATGCAGCTGCTGGGTTTCTCCGCGTGTTTCTTTTCTTCCGAGCGGTTTAACATTTCAAAACAAGCAGCACAATGAAGCGAAGACGCACATCTAAACACACATCAATACCTGGAGCGGGAACACGAGGTGGACGTGTGAGGGCCGCGCCGGAAAGTGTGACGCAACACAATCCCTTCATTGCATTTTGAAAAAAGCACTCAGGCTGGGATAATGCATGCACTCACTACCTTCTGTTCACTGGCAAACAACAATAGTGATAATTACTTGCCAAATACACATTGAGGCTAAGACCTTCCTGTAATCCCCTGTTTAGCATGCATAAGCCAATTAGAAACAACACATTTGATGACATCATAAACAGGATTTCGTGATCATGATCATGATCGATCAATCGAGGGTCCAGCATGCAGCAGGAATGAGTGATGGTGAAATGTGCAGCTCAGTGAGGGCAGACATCTTGTATACTAAATAAATATTCAGATGTTCATATTCTGAGGTTTGTATTGAGGTGGAAGCAGCTGATTAAAACATGTTCCCATGCCTGTGATTGATTTGCATGTGCAAACACGTTAAATGTTTCATCACATGTTGAGGGGAGCAAGGAGTTTTCGTGAATATGTGTTTTTTTTGTCTGATTACATAGCGTTGTTATACCCATATTTGTTAGTCATTCAACTGTAAATTCATTAATTGCAAAGGAGAAGTTATAAAACGGCCATACATCCTCTTAAAACAGGAAGTAAGTATAAATACTGGCCACTTTATTAGGTACACCTTGCTAGTACAGAGTTGAGCTTTGTGACACCATCAGAAGATCAATTGGTACGAAGGGGACCAAAGTGTGCCAAGCCCCCCCCCATCATTACACCTCCACCACCAGCAGTCTGAACCTCTGATACAAGGCAGGATGGTCCATGCTTTCATGTCGTTTACGCCAATTCTGAACGTCGCAGCTTAAATCGAGATTCATCAGACCAGGCGACGTTTTCCCAATCTTCTATTGTCCAATTTTTGGCGACCCTGTGTGAATTGTAGCCTCAGTTTCCTTTTCTCCGTGCGTGAAAATCCCAGTAGATCAGCAGTTTTTTAAACACTCAGACCAGCCGGTCTGGAACCAACAACCCAAGGCACTTCACTCCCTTTCTTCACCACATCTAGAGGCCTGAATGCATCGAGTGCTGCATTGTGATTGGCTGATTAGCTATTTGTGTTAACAAACAATTGAACAGGTGGCCTAAGAAAGTGGCTGGTGAGTGTGTGTGTGTGTGTGTGTGTTTATATATGTGTGTGTGTGTTGTTCTCGTTTTAAGGTACATAATCCCACATCTTGGTCTTTGCTCAGCAACACAGTTCACGTGGTGACGTATGTGACTGTGGAGCGTTGCGCACCAGTTGGACTCCCGTGCACTTTCTCACTGACACACACACACACACACACACACACACACACACACACACACACTGCATGATTCAGTCCAGACCGCTTTCCACTCCGAACACAACGCTGTCACTTTGAATACAAGCTGAACCGCGTCACCGTGTTTGCGCTTCGCACCACGCGCACGGATCTGTTGAGGGCATTTTAGGATTAGGAATTCCTCACACACTCTCCCGCGCACACACACACACACACCTCGGGATTAGGGACCAGGGAGGCTGCGCCCCAGTCAGCCCTCAAGGGCAACGGCCCACTGCTGCTTCAGAATGTGACACACACACACACACACACACACACACACACACACACACACACACACACACACACACACACACACACACACACACACAATCAATACAGCTGCTGCTGCGTCACATCCATCACGCGCACAGGTGTGCACCTGTCGAAGAGACGAACGCCTTCATTACTTAATGATCAGCCGAGGCCCTGCGTTGCGGATGGAAACGTCCCGACATGCATCCTGTGTCCGGGACACGTGTTTATGATTTGGGGGTTTAGAAATAATTTCCGGCGCGAGCGTCGCCGTTTCCAATAAGCGTCCATCATGTTGGCTGACTTGTAATTATTACTGCTAATGACTTATTGTGCAGATGCAGGCGATGCTGACGTTAAATAACAGCGCGCGCTCGATGAGCCAACGCTGTGGAGGAGGAACACCGGAGCGCGCGACGTCATTATTCTGCAGGAGAGCCATCGCTCGTGCACGTGCTTTTATGACTCGAGGAGTAGTTGCAAGACGTGCATGACAGCATCAGCTTCCTCAGGGGAAAGTGGAAGATATTTTTGTGATGATCCCCTGCAGAGTTTATTTATTATTTATTTTAGAGACACTACTGATGGACACGTGACGCTGCAGGTTATGTTTTAGTCAACGTGTCAGCAGAAGTTTGTTTTCAGATGGCTCTCTCTTAAAGTCTGAAGGGTAAAGGAATGTCCCAGAATGTCCCCTCTGGGCTTAATATAATGTTATTGTACCATTAAAAAAAAAAAGCATAAAGGTTATTTTGTATTGTAATTTCAGCTGCAGCTGACAGTGCTGGTGTGATTTGAGTATTCAGGTAAGGTGAAGTATCTTTTTGCAAGAAGAAGCAGAGACTCTATTTTGGCAAACACACTTAATAACAAAGCTAATGCAATCAAAGGCTATGAGCTAATAACCACTTGTGAGTTCTGTAGTACATGCATAAATACAAATATCTGAAAAAAAGTGTTGGCTCGTATTGATGGTGTTGACAGAATTGAGGTTTTCTGACCGTTTTTAAATCCATGTGTCACATTGCTGACTTCTATCAGACAGACCTGTTTAAATGGACTTTGAATGCACCTTTAAATCCCAGCAGCTGCGTTCCAGAGCAGCTTGCAGGTGTACAGTCTTTCAAATAGAAAACGATACCTGGAAACCAGCAGACTCCATCAACAGACTACCAACTGTTTGATGCGACTTAGCTACCTTTAATGCTAGCGGGGCTCTGGAGGGAAATGCATGCTAACACACCAAATACAATGATGAAGAATGAGCTGACGTCCGCATTTGCAATGAAGCACCATTGCAAAACAGTCCATGGATGTATAGGAATTGAATCCGCCGCTGCCCCTCAGCCCTGCTTCCATCTTCCCCCAGTGGCCACCTGCGGTATTGCAGCAAATAGTCCCAAAAGAGTCACAAAACATTTCCCCATAGACAAACATTGTAGAAGAGACATTTGCAAAACTGTCGACAGAAAACCTCAACAGTAAATGAGATCAATTACGACAATTTTGATATGGAGGTTCAAAGTTTCCTCGAGCCGAGAAAAGTAATTAAGAAATTAGCGAAGTCATCACAGTGGCAGGTCCATGTGCTGAGTGGGTACTCGAAGAATCATTACTGCACATAATCAGAGTATATTCAGACTCGAGAAGCTGGCTAGCAGATGGGACTATAAAGTTGACTTTTACAGGCCTGCAGAGCGGAGCCACATCCCGAAGGCAACAATGAGAAGTCTCTTCCTACGAGGTCCAGGAAGTTCATTCAATATGCTCATTGACGACTCGTCAGAGATGACAAATCCCTCCGTTTAACTTCCAGAATTATTGAAGGGGTCGTAACCGCGCTGCTCAGGCTGTGCATGGCCTTCTCTGATAAGCCAGCAAATACAATACAAAGGTGCAGAAGCAACGGACTAAAAGAAACATAACATTTTGAAGGTGAAGTCCGTGACGACCACACATGAATCATCTCCATCTGCAGCCCACTTCAGCTGGAAACAACACAACATACCGGCTTCCAAAAAGAGCTGACGACTCACACCATGTACGAGATGTTCGTCTTTACATTTACTTTAAAATCCATCTCCCTGTGGGGTTTCATGAATACTTAATCGTCTCCCCGGTAATCATTGTGTTGAACACTTTATCGTTTATTGGCATTTACAGTCAAAACAACCTGAAAAATAAAAGGAACGTTACCCGTCTGTCATTTGGTTCCTTCTTCACAAAAGATCTTTGTTTCAAGCCAAATTCCACCGTTTTATTTTTGTTTGCATTCTCAAAATGAACAGGCGCTAATTACTATCTTTGTGAAAGAAACAAAAAAGGTAGATCCTGATGTATCGTGCAATTTCATTCCATGAAAAAAGAAAAGACAAGACACTGAGTATTTGGTGCAGTGAGACAGTGGGGGCTGAGTCATGTAACTGGCATTTCATTTGACGCCGATACTTCTGCTGCAGTTCCGTTTACAAGGATATCGTTGTTCCCGACGCTTCAGCAAATCCACGAGTAATTGGATCCACCTGCTTGATGTTTGAACTGCGAGATGAAAAGCATGTAGCAATGAAAATGATCTGCAAGTACCATTGCATTGTGTAATTATTTCAGTATTGGGCCCCCCGTTTAAACATTAGTGTGCACAAAACTATTTGTTTTAACATAAAAAAACAACGGCCGAGTCTGCAAACTAAAATAAAAATACGCTGCAATTACCTTCAAGATCTGAATGAGGGTCAACTGTGAAAACACACAGACGCAGGCAGGATGTAGAGATGCCAGACTTTTATTCAAATGATCTTCAAAGACAATCTAGTTTTTTCAAGATGGAGTTCAGCATGAAAACAATGAATAAATTCGTAGAAAACCACACACACAAAAAAAGGCGCGGTGGTCCTCCAATCGTCTTCCAGGTGTTTTTGCATCTCCGCCCCCGCTTCCCTCCTCTAGTTGTGGCCTTGGAGAGCCTCCGCCATGAACAGCTTCCCCAGGTTCTGCGAGGTGAATTCCTTCACGTTCTGGCAGTAGTTGTTAATTTGCCCTGTTGGAGGGTATACGCCGCATGCACCCACACACACACACACACAAAACACACACACACACATTCATGCATTCACACACAAACAGGCGGGGGAGGGAGAGAGAGAGAGAGAGAGAACAGCAGCACAGCAAATTAGTGGGGAACAGAGTAAACGGAAGGATCAGAGTGTTGTCAGACGGCGGGGGAGCAGAACAGCGTGAAGCAGCAGGGAAAGGGGCGGTCGAGTCGGAGATTGAGTCAATAAACTTTAAATTAATGTAATTTCAAGATAATGGCGGAGATAATTACAAAACAGAACCTGAGCTCCTGTGAGGGGAGCAGAGGCGGCTGATGGAGTTTGGAGAGAGGGAGGTCTATCCGTGCGTGGAGGCGCTGTGTGTGTGTGTGTGTGTGTGTGTGTGTGTACCTGCAATAAGCAGTGTGTCCATGCGCGGCGGCGCCTGAGGGGGCTTGAACATTTTGGTGATGTCCTCCTCGGGCAGCGGGGGTTCTCCTCGGCTCTGTCGCTGGGTGTTCTCCTGCGTACGCCTCTGCACGTACTAGAGGGAGGGGCATAGAGACAAAGAGGAGGGGCATTAGGAGGGGCATTGGAGGAAGAGGGAGGGGCATATATACAATGAGGAGGGGCATAGAGACAAAGAGGAGGGACAATAGTGGAGGAGGGAGGGGAATAAAGATGAAGAGGAGGTGCATTAGAGGAGGAGGGAGGGGCACAGAGACAAAGAGGAGGGGCATTAGAGGAGGGAGGGGCATAAAGACAAGGAGGGGCATAAAGACAAAGAGGAGGGAGGGGCATAAATACAAAGAGGAGGGGCATTAGAGGAGGGAGGGGCATAAGAGGAGGGAGGGGCATAAAGACAAAGAGGAGGGGCATTAGAGGAGGAGGGAGGGGCACAGAGACAAAGAGGAGGGGCATTAGAGGAGGAGGGAGGGCATAAAGACAAAGAGGAGGGGCACAGAGACAAAGAGGAGGGGTATTGGAGGAGGAGGGAGGAGCATAGAGATGAGGAGGGAGGGTCATAGAGATGAAGAGGAGGGGCATTAGAGGAGGAGAGAGGGGCATAGAGACAAAGAGAGGAGGGAGGGGCATAGAGATGAAGAGAGGAGGGGCATTAGAGGAGGAGGGAGGGGCATAAAGACAAAGAGGAGGGGCATTAGAGGAGGAGGGAGGGGCATAACAACAAAGAGGAGGGACATTAGAGGAGGAGGGAGGGGCATAAAGACAAAGAGGAGGGACATTAGAGGAGGAGGGAGGGGCATAACGACAAAGAGGAGGGGCATTAGAGGAGGAGGGAGGGGCATAACAACAAAGAGGAGGGACATTAGAGGAGGAGGGAGGGGCATAGAGACAAAGAGGAGGGACATTAGAGGAGGAGGGAGGGGCATAGAGACAAAGAGGAGGGGCATAGAGATGAAGGAGGGGCTTTAGAGGAGGAGGGAGGGACACCGGAGAAGAAAGGAAAAGAAAAACTAAACTAGCATTGATAAAGAGAAATGTGAAATGGAATAAATGGTTAGAAGAAGAAAACATTGAAACATTTACATTAGGAAGGTGAAGAGTGCGTAAAGACTAAAGAGTAAGTAGTGAATGAAGAAAGAAAGTTAGAGAAATACAGCCGGAGAGATCTGCTGCTTGAAGTGGGGGGAAAAAGAAGAAAGAAAGACAGGCGATGGAAACGGCAACAGGAAGGAAGTGAGCTGTAAAGAAACATGGCGATGAAAGGAGAGAGAGGGCAGAGCGACAGAGACAGGAGTTATAAGCGCCGACAGGGATGGAGTGATTTGTAGAGGCTGACAGTCGGTAAATCAGTGAGGTGCCGGGTCTCTGGAGATCCTAAAAGCCTTGTTAATTTGGCCAGATGGAGGAGAGACTGACAGACCAGTGCAGGAGGAGGCTGCGGCAGACGAGGAGCAACGAGTACTTCCAACCACACGTCCCACAATGCACCTGTGTGTGTGTGTGTGTGTGTGAAGCCGACTCAAATTGCAAAAAGATAAGCAATAAATAAAAAGATAGTTACTCTTCCTGTTTTTTGGGCTGCCGATGTGTCCCAGCGTGACATAATGTGCATAATCAAAAGGCTAATATATGCAAATTTTAACAAGCAAACAAAAACAGCTTTGCACTTCCACCTTGCACAAATAAATATAGACACACAATGCCTCACAAGTATTTACCTTTCTCCATTAGAAGTCAAAGCAAACTAAAAACAATTTAATTTATC